>NW_027140725.1:795000-1130415 GCF_036365525.1 Heterodontus francisci
AGCGGGGGAGGAGACTGTCACCATGGAGACAGAGCGGGGGAGGGGACTGTCACCATGGAGACAGAGCGGGGGAGGGGACTGTCACCATGGAGACAGAGCGGGGGAGGAGACTGTCACCATGGAGACAGAGCGGGGGAGGAGACTGTCACCATGGAGACAGAGCGGGGGAGGGGACTGTCACCATGGAGACAGAGCGGGGGAGGGGACTGTCACCATGGAGACAGAGCGGGGGAGGGGCCTGTCACCATGGAGACAGAGCGGGGGAGGGGACTGTCACCATGGAGACAGAGCGGGGGAGGAGACTGTCACCATGGAGACAGAGCGGGGGAGGGGACTGTCACCATGGAGACAGAGCGGGGGAGGGGCCTCTCACCATGGAGACAGAGCGGGGGAGGGGACTGTCACCATGGAGACAGAGCGGGGGAGGGGCCTGTCACCATGGAGACAGAGCGGGGGAGGGGACTGTCACCATGGAGACAGAGCGGGGGAGGGGACTGTCACCATGGAGACAGAGCGGGGGAGGGGACTGTCACCATGGAGACAGAGCGGGGGAGGGGACTGTCACCATGGAGACAGAGCGGGGGAGGGGACTGTCACCATGGAGACAGACCGGGGGAGGGGCCTCTCACCATGGAGACAGAGCGGGGGAGGGGCCTCTCACCATGGAGACAGAGCGGGGGAGGGGCCTCTCACCATGGAGACAGAGCGGGGGAGGGGACTGTCGCCATGGAGACAGAGCGGGGGAGGGGACTGTCACCATGGAGACAGAGCGGGGGAGGGGACTGTCACCATGGAGACAGAGCGGGGGAGGGGACTGTCGCCATGGAGACAGAGCGGGGGAGGGCACTGTCACCATGGAGACAGAGCGGGGGAGGGGCCTCTCACCATGGAGACAGAGCGGGGGAGGGGCCTCTCACCATGGAGACAGAGCGGGGAGGGGCCTCTCACCATGGATACAGAGCGGGGGAGGGGACTGTCACCATGGAGACAGAGCGGGGGAGGGGACTGTCACCATGGAGACAGAGCGGGGGAGGGGACTGTCACCATGGAGACAGAGCGGGGGAGGGGACTGTCACCATGGATACAGAGCGGGGGAGGGGCCTCTCACCATGGAGACAGATAGGGGGAGGAGACTGTCACCATGGAGACAGAGCGGGGGAGGGGACTGTCACCATGGAGACAGAGCGGGGGAGTGAAGGGAGTGGGGGCGGGGTCTGTTTCCCGGGTGACGGGAGTGGGGGCGGGGTCTGTTTCCAGGGTGACGGGAGTGGGGGCGGGGTCTGTTTCCAAGGTGACGGGATTGGGGTGGGGTCTGTTTCCAGAGTGACGGGAGTGGGGGCGGGGTCTGTTTCCAAGGTGACGGGATTGGGGTGGGGTCTGTTTCCAGAGTGACGGGAGTGGGGGCGGGGTCTGTTTCCAAGGTGACGGGATTGGGGTGGGGTCTGTTTCCAGGGTGACGGGAGTGGGGGCGGGGTCTGTTTCCAAGGTGACGGGAGTGGGGGCGGGGTCTGTTTCCAGGGTGACGGGAGTGGGGGCGGGGTCTGTTTCCAGGGTGACGGGAGTGGGGGCGGGGTCTGTTTCCAGGGTGACGGGAGTGGGGGCGGGGTCTGTTTCCAGGGTGACGGGAGTGGGGGCGGGGTCTGTTTCCAGGGTGACGGGAGTGGGGGCGGGGTCTGTTTCCCGGGTGACGGGAGTGGGGGCGGGGTCTGTTTCCAGGGTGACGGGAGTGGGGGCGGGGTCTGTTTCCAAGGTGACGGGATTGGGGTGGGGTCTGTTTCCAGAGTGACGGGAGTGGGGGCGGGGTCTGTTTCCAAGGTGACGGGATTGGGGTGGGGTCTGTTTCCAGAGTGACGGGAGTGGGGGCGGGGTCTGTTTCCAAGGTGACGGGATTGGGGTGGGGTCTGTTTCCAGGGTGACGGGAGTGGGGGCGGGGTCTGTTTCCAAGGTGACGGGAGTGGGGGCGGGGTCTGTTTCCAGGGTGACGGGAGTGGGGGCGGGGTCTGTTTCCAGGGTGACGGGAGTGGGGGCGGGGTCTGTTTCCAGGGTGACGGGAGTGGGGGCGGGGTCTGTTTCCAGGGTGACGGGAGTGGGGGCGGGGTCTGTTTCCAGGGTGACGGGAGTGGGGGCGGGGTCTGTTTCCAGGGTGACGGGAGTGGGGGCGGGGTCTGTTTCCAGGGTGACGGGAGTGGGGGCGGGGTCTGTTTCCAGGATGACGGGAGTGGGGGCGGGGTCTTTTTCCAGGGTGACGGGAGTGGGGGCGGGGTCTGTTTCCAGGGTGACGGGAGTGGGGGCGGGGTCTGTTTCCAGGGTGACGGGAGTGGGGGCGGGGTCTGTTTCCAGGGTGACGGGAGTGGGGGCGGGGCCTGTTTCCAGGGTGACGGGAGTGGGGGCGGGGTCTGTTTCCAGGGTGACGGGAGTGGGGGCGGGGTCTGTTTCCAGGATGACGGGAGTGGGGGCGGGGTCTTTTTCCAGGGTGACGGGAGTGGGGGCGGTTTCTGTTTCCAGGGTGACGGGAGTGGGGGCGGGGTCTGTTTCCAGGGTGACGGGAGTGGGGGCGGGGTCTGTTTCCAGGGTGACGGGAGTGGGGGCGGGGTCTGTTTCCAGGGTGACGGGAGTGGGGGCGGGGTCTGTTTCCAGGGTGACGGGAGTGGGGGCGGGGTCTGTTTCCAGGGTGACGGGTGTGGGGGCGGGGTCTGTTACCAAGATGACGGGAGTGGGGGCGGGGTCTGTTTCCAAGGTGACGGGAGTGGGGGCGGGTTCTGTTTCCAAGGTGACGGTAATGGGGGCGGGTTCTGTTTCCAAGGTGACGGGAGTGGGGGCGGGTTCTGTTTCCAAGGTGACGGGAGTGGGGGCGGGGTCTGTTTCCAAGGTGACGGAGTGGGGGCGGGTTCTGTTTCCAGAGTGACGGGAGTGGGGGCGGGGTCTGTTTCCAGGGTGACGGGAGTGGGGGCGGGGTCTGTTTCCAGGGTGACGGGAGTGCGGGCGGGGTCTGTTTCCAGGGTGACGGTGTGGGGGCGGGTCTGTTTCCAGGGTGACGGGAGTGGGGGCGGGGTCTGTTTCCAGGGTGATGGGAGTGGGGGCGGGGTCTGTTTCCAGGGTGACGGGAGTGGGGGCGGGGTCTGTTTCCAGGGTGACGGGAGTGGGGGCGGGGTCTGTTTCCAGGGTGATGGGAGTGGGGGCGGGGTCTGTTTCCAGGGTGACGGGAGTGCGGGCGGGGTCTGTTTCCAGGGTGACGGAGTGGGGGCGGGGTCTGTTTCCAGGGTGACGGGAGTGGGGGCGGGGTCTGTTTCCAGGGTGACGGGAGTGGGGGCGGGGTCTGAATCTTTCTGATTCTTTTATTATCCCTTTAAATCTAAAAGAATCCTGATAATTATTGATAATTCTTTATAATAATTTATAAACATTTACTGACCTTTACAACCTTTATAAACTGTTTATAATTCTTCCTCTCACTTTGTAAATCTTTATAATATTTATGATTGTCTGTGATTTATTATCCTTTATGAGATTTTATTCTCATTTATAATCTGTTACATTCACTGCCCTGGACAGAAAACGTTGAAAATGATCCCCGTGGATTACTCTCAATTCAAACAGATCACAGAGCATATCATTTAAAATGGCCGCAGCACATGTCACGTAAAATGGCCGCAGTGAAGGTGACATCATACAGACCACAGAGCATGTCATTTAAAATGGCCGTACCACATGTCACGTAAAATGGCCGCAGTGAAGGTGACATCAAACAGACCACAGTGCATAACATTTAAAATGGACGCAGTGACGGTGACATCAAACAGACCACAGTGCATATCATTTAAAATGGCCGCAGCACATGTCACGTAAAATGGCCGCGGTGAAGGTGACATCAAACAGACCAGAGAGCACGTCATTTAGAATGGCTGCAGCACATGTCGCTTAAAATGGCCGCGGTGCAGGTGACATCAAACAGACAACAGTGCATATCATCAGATCGAAGTGGCCTTTGTTAAAACCAGCTGGAGTGGTACTGAGTGCAACTCACACTCCAGGAAACAGCCAATTCAATTCAGACCTCTAATAATGCCAGCTGGAGTGGTACTGAGCCCCACTCACACACCAGATAAGAGCCAATTGAATTTGAGCCTATATTAATACCAGCTGGAGTGGTACTGAGGCTCATTCACACGCCGGGAAAGAACCAATTCAATCCAGGCCCCTATTAATACCAGCTGGAGTAAAATTAACTCCCATTTACACACCAGGAAAGAGCCAATTCAATCCAGGTCTCTATTAATACCAGCTGGAGAGGGACTGAGTCTCACTCACACACGGGGAAAGAGCCAATTCAATCCAGGCCTCTATTTACACCAGCTGGAGTGGTACTGAGCCCCACTCACTCACCAGGAAAGAGCCAATTGAAACCGAGCCTATATTATCACCAGCTGGAGTGGTACTGAGTCCCACTGACACACCAGGAAAGAGCCAATTCAATGCAAACCTTTATTAATACCAGCTGGAGTGGTACTGAGCCCCACTCACACACCAGGAAAAAGCTAATTAAAGCCAGACCGCCATTGATACCAGCTGGAGTGGGACTGAGTCCCACTCACACACCAGGAAAGAGCCAATTCAATCCAGACCTCTATCAATACCAGCTGGAGTGGTACTGAGCCCCACTCACACACCAGGAAGGCGCCAATTCAATCCAGACCTCTATTAACACCAGCTGGAGTGGTACTGAGTCCCACTCACACACCAGGAAAGAGTCAATTCAATCCAGACCTCTATTAATACCAGCTGGTGAGGTACTGAGCCCCACTCACACACCAGGAAAGAGGCAATTCTGTCCAGGCCTCTATTAATGCCAGCTGGAGTGGTACTGAGTCCCACTCACAAACACAGAAAGTGCCAGTTCAATCCAGACCTCTATGAATACCAGCTGGAGTGGTACTGAGTCACACTCACACACCAGGAAAGAGCCAATTCAATCCAGACCTCTATTAATACCAGCTGGTGAGGTACTGAGCCCCACTCACACACCAGGAAAGAGGCAATTCTGTCCAGGCCTCTATTAATGCCAGCTGGAGTGGTACTGAGTCCCACTCACAAACACAGAAAGAGCCAGTTCAATCCAGACCTCTATGAATACCAGCTGGAGTGGTACTGAGTCCCACTCACACACCAGGAAAGACGCAATTCAATCCAGATCTCTTAATACCAGCTGGAGTGGTACTGAGCCCCACTCACACACCAAGAAAGAGGCAATTCAATCCAGACCTCTATTAATACCAGCTGGAGTGGTACTGAGTCCCACTCACACACCAGGAAAGAGGCAATTCAATCCACACCTCGATAAATACCAGCTGGAGTGGGACTGAGTCCCACTCACACACCAGGAAAGAGCCAAATCAATCCAGACCTCTATTAATACCAGCTGGAGTGGTACTGAGTCCCACTCACACACCAGGAAAGAGGCAATTCAATCCACACCTCGATAAATACCAGCTGGAGTGGGACTGAGTCCCACTCACACACCAGGAAAGAGCCAATTCAATCCAGACCTCTATTAATACCAGCTGGAGTGGTACTGAGCCCCACTCACACACCAGGAAAGAGCCAAATCAATCCAGACCTCTATTAATACCAGCTGGAGTGGAACTGAGTCTCACACACACACCAGGGAAGAGCCATTTCGATCCAGGGCTCTATCTATAGCGACTGGAGTGGCACCGAGTCCCCCTCACACACCAGAAAGAGTCAATTTAAACCAGCCCTCTATTAATACCAGCTGGAGTGGTACTGAGTCCCACTGACTCACCAGGAAGGAGCCAATTCAATCCAGACCTCTATTAATACCAGCTGGAGTGGTACTGAGTCCCACTCACTCACCAGTAAAGAGTCAATTCAATCCAGACCTATTATTAACACCAGCTGGAGTGTAAATGAGTCCCACTCACACACCAGGAAAGAGAAATATCAATGCAGGCCTCTATAAATACCAGCAGAAGTGGTACTGAGCCCCACTCACACACCAGGAAAGAGCCAATTCAATCCAGTCCTTTATTAATACCAGCTGGAGAGGAACTGAGTCCCACTCACACACCAGGAAAGAGCCAAGTCAATACAGGCCTCTATTCATACCAGCTGGAGAGGAACTGAGTCCCACTCACACACCAGGAAAGAGCCAATTCAATCCAGTCCGTTATTAATACCAGCTGGAGTGGTACTGAGCCCCACTCATCACCAGGAAGGAGCCAATTCAAACCAGACATCTTTTAATAACAGCTGGAGAGGTACTGAGTCCCACTCACACACCAGAAAGAGTCAATTTAAACCAGCCCTCTATTAATACCAGCTGGAGTGGTACTGAGTCCCACTGACTCACCAGGAAGGAGCCAATTCAATCCAGACCTCTATTAATACCAGCTGGAGTGGTACTGAGTCCCACTCACTCACCAGTAAAGAGTCAATTCAATCCAGACCTCTTATTAACACCAGCTGGAGTGTAAATGAGTCCCACTCACACACCAGGAAAGAGAAATATCAATCCAGGCCTCTATAAATACCAGCAGAAGTGGTACTGAGCCCCACTCACACACCAGGAAAGAGCCAATTCAATCCAGTCCTTTATTAATACCAGCTGGAGAGGAACTGAGTCCCACTCACACACCAGGAAAGAGCCAAGTCAATACAGGCCTCTATTCATACCAGCTGGAGAGGAACTGAGTCCCACTCACACACCAGGAAAGAGCCAATTCAATCCAGTCCTTTATTAATACCAGCTGGAGTGGTACTGAGCCCCACTCATCACCAGGAAGGAGCCAATTCAAACCAGACCTCTTTTAATAACAGCTGGAGTGGTACTGAGTCCCACTCACACACCAGGAAAGAGTCAATTCAATCCAGACCTCTATTAATACCAGCTGGAGTGGTACTGAGCCCCACTCACTCACCAGGATGGAGCCAATTGAAACCAGACCTCTTTTAATAACAGCTGGAGTGGTACTGAGTCCCACTCACACACCAGGAAAGAGTCAATTCAAACCAGGCCTCGATAAATACCCTCTGGAGTGGTACTGAGTCCCACTCACACACCAGGAAAGAGCCAACTCAATCCAGACCTATATTAATACCAGCTGGAGTGGGACTGAGCCCCACTCACTCACCAGGAAAGAGCCAATTCAATCCGGACCTCTATTAATACCAGCTGGAGTGGTACTGAGCCCCACTCACTCACCAGGATGGAGCAAATTCAATCCAGACCTCTATTAACACCAGCTGGAGTGGTACTGAGTCCCACTCACACATCAGGAAAGAGCCAATTCAATCCAGGCCTCTATTGATACCAGCTGGAGTGGTACTGAGCCCCACTCACACACCAGGAAAGAGCCAATTCAATCCAGGTCTCTATTAACACCAGCTGGAGTGGTACTGAGTCCCACTCACACACCAGGAAAGAGCCAATTCAATCCAGGCCTCTATTGATACCAGCTGGAGTGGTACTGAGCCCCACTCACACACCAGGGAAGAGCTAAATCAATACAGGTCTCCACTAATACCAGCTGGAGTGGGACTCAGTCTCACTCACAATCCAGGAAAGAGCCAATTCAATCCAGGCCTCTAATAATACCAGCTGGAGTGGTACTGAGTCCCACAAACACACCAGGAAAAAGCCAATTCAAACCAGGTTTCTATTAATATCAGCTGGAGTGGAATTGGGTCACAAGTCACACTAGCAGAAAGCCAACTCAAGCAAGGCTTTTATTAATACCAGCTGGCGTGGCACTGAGGCCCACTCACACACCAGGAAAGAGCCAATTCAATCCAGGCCTCTATTAATAACAGCTGGAGTGGTACTGAGCCCCACTCACACACCAGGAAAGAGTCAACTCAATTCAGACCTCTATTAATACCAGCTGGAGTGGGACTGAGTCTCACTGACTCACCAGGAAAGAGCCAATTCAATCCAGGCCTCAATTAATACCAGCTGGAGTGGTACTGAGCACCACTCACTCACCAGGAAAGATCCAAGTCAATCCAGGCCTCTATTAATACCAGCTGGAGTGGTACTGAGCCCCACTTACTCACCAGGAAAGAGCCAATTCAATCCAGGCCTCAATTAATACCAGCTGGAGTGGTACTGAGCCCCAGTCACGCACCAGGAAAGAGCCAAGTCAATCCAGACCTCTATTAATACCAGCTGGAGTGGTACTGAGCCCCACTTACTCACCAGGAAAGAGCCAATTCAATCCAGGCCTCAATTAATACCAGCTGGAGTGGTACTGAGCACCACTCACTCACCAGGAAAAATCCAAGTCAATCCAGGCCTCTATTAATACCAGCTGGAGTGGTACTGAGCCCCACTTACTCACCAGGAAAGAGCCAATTCAATCCAGGCCTCAATTAATACCAGCTGGAGTGGTACTGAGCCCCAGTCACGCACCAGGAAAGAGCCAAGTCAATCCAGGCCTCTATTAATACCAGCTGGAGTGGTACTGAGCCCCACTCACTCACCAGGAAAGAGCCAAGTCAATCCAGGCCTCTATTAATACCAGCTGGAGTGGTACTGAGCCCCACTTACTCACCAGGAAAGAGCCAATTCAATCCAGGCATCTATTAATACCAGCTGGAGTGGTACTGAGCCCCACTTACTCACCAGAAAAGAGCCAATTCAATCCAGGCCTCAATTAATACCAGCTGGAGTGGTACTGAGCCCCAGTCACGCCCCAGGAAAGAGCCAAGTCAATCCAGGCCTCTATTAATACCAGCTGGAGTGGTACTGAGCCCCACTCACTCACCAGAAAAGAGCCAAGTCAATCCAGGCCTCCATTAATACCAGCTGGAGTGGTACTGAGCCCCACTTACTCACCAGGAAAGAGCCAATTCAATCCAGACCTCTATTAATACCAGCTGGAGTGGTACTGAGTCCCACTCACACACCAGGAAAGAGCCAATTCAATCCAGACCTCTAATAATACCAGCTGCAGTGGTACTGAGCCCCACTCACTCACCAGGATGGAGCCAATTCAATCCAGACCTCTATTAATACCAGCTGGAGTGATACTGAGACCCACTCACTCACCAGGATGGAACCAATTCAATCCAGACCTCTATTAATACCAGCTGGAGTGATACTGAGCCCCACTCACTCACCAGGATGGAACCAATTCAATCCAGACCTCTATTAATACCAGCTGGAGTGGTACTGAGCCCCACTCACTCACCAGGAAGGAGCCAATTCAATCCAGACCTCTATTAATACCAGCTGGAGTGGTACTGAGCCCCAGTCAAACACCAGGATGGAGCCAATTCAATCCAGTCTATTAATACCAGCTGGAGTGGTACTGAGCCCCAGTCAAACACCAGGATGGAGCCAATTCAATCCAGTCTATTAATACCAGCTGGAGTGGTACTGAGCCCCACTCACTCACCGGGAAAGAGCCAATTCAATCCAGACCTCTATGAGTACAAGCTGGTGTGGTACTGAGTCCCACTCAAACACCAGGAAAGCGCCAAATCAATGCAGACCTCTATTAATACCAGCTGGAGTGGCACTGAGTCCCACTCACACACCAGGAAAGAGGCAATTCAATCCTTATCTCTATTAATACCAGCTGGAGTGGCACTGAGTCCCACTCACATACCAGGAAAGAGTCAATTCAAACCAGGCTTCTATTAATACCAGCTGGAGAGGTACTGAGTCCCACTCACACACCAGGAAAGAGGCAATTCAATTCTTATCTCTATTAATACCAGCTGGAGTGGACCTGAGTCCCACTCACACACCAGGAAAGAGCCAATTCAATCCAGACCTCTTAATACCAGCTGGAGTGGTACTGAGTCCCACTCACTCACCAGGAATGAGTCAATTCAACCAGGCCTCTATTAATACCAGCTGGAGTGGTACTGAGTCCCACTCACACACCAGGAAAGAGGCAATTCAAACCAGGCCTCTTTTGATACCAGCTGGAGTGGAACTGAGTCCCACTCACACACCAGGAATGAGTCAATTCTAACCAGGCCTCTATTAATACCAGCTGGAGTGGTACTGAGCCCCTGTCACGCACCAGGAAAGAGCAAATTCAATCCAGGCCTCCATTAATACCAGCTGGAGTGGTACTGAGTCCCACTCACACACCAGGAAAGAGTCAATTCAATCCAGACTTCTATTAATACCAGCTGGAGTGGACCTGAGTCCCACTCACACACCAGGAAAGAGGCAAATCAAACCAGGTCTCTATTAATACCAGCTGGAGTGGAACTGAGTCCCATTCACACACCAGGAAAGAGTCAATTCAAACCAGGCCTCTATTAATACCAGCTGGAGTGGAACTGAGTCCCACTCACACACCAGGAAAGAGGCAAATCAAACCAGGTCTCTATTAATACCAGCTGGAGAGGTACTGAGCCCCACTCACACACCAGGAAAGAGGCAATTCAAACCAGGTCTCTATTAATACCAGATGGAGTGGAACTGAGTCCGACTCACACACCAGGGAAGAGCCAATTCAATCCAGACCTCTATTAATACCAGCTGGAGTGGGACTGAGTCCCACTCAATCACCAGGAAAGAGTCAATTCAATCCAGACCTCTTATAAACACCAGCTGGAGAGGTACTGAGCCCCACTCACACACCAGGAAAGAGCCAATTCAATCCAGCCCTCTATAAATACCAGCTGAAGTGGTACTGAGCACCACTCACACACCAGGAAAGAGCCAATTCAATCCAGAACTCTATTAATACCAGCTGGAGTGTCACTGAGTCCCACTCAAACACCAGGAAAGAGCCAAATCAATCCAGACCTCTATTGATACCAGCTGGAGAGGTACTGAGTCCCACTCACATACCAGGAAAGAGTCAATTCAATCCAGACCTCTATTAATACCAGCTGGAGTGGTACTGAGTCCCACTCACATACCAGGAAAGAGTCAATTCAATCCAGTCATCTATTAATACCAGCTGGAGTGGTACTGAGCCCCACTCACTCACCAGGAAAGAGCCAAGTCAATCCAGGCCTCTATTAATACCAGCTGGAGTGGTACTGAGCCCCAGTCACGCACCAGGAAAGAGCCAAGTCAATCCAGGCCTCTATTAATACCAGCTGGAGTGGTACTGAGCCCCACTCACTCACCAGAAAAGAGCCAAGTCAATCCAGGCCTCTATTAATACCAGCTGGAGTGGTACTGAGCCCCACTCACTCACCAGAAAAGAGCCAAGTCAATCCAGGCCTCTATTAATACCAGCTGGAGTGGTACTGAGCCCCACTTACTCACCAGGAAAGAGCCAATTCAATCCAGGTCTCTATTAATACCAGCTGGAGTGGTACTGAGCCCCAGTCACGCACCAGGAAAGAGCCAAGTCAATCCAGGCCTCTATTAATACCAGCTGGAGTGGTACTGAGCCCCACTCACTCACCAGAAAAGAGCCAAGTCAATCCAGGCCTCTATTAATACCAGCTGGAGTGGTACTGAGCCCCACTTACTCACCAGGAAAGAGCCAATTCAATCCAGACCTCTATTAATACCAGCTGGAGTGGTACTGAGTCCCACTCACACACCAGGAAATAGCCAATTCAATCCAGACCTCTAATAATACCAGCTGCAGTGGTACTGAGCCCCACTCACTCACCAGGATGGAGCCAATTCAATCCAGACCTCTATTAATACCAGCTGGAGTGATACTGAGCCCCACTCACTCACCAGGATGGAACCAATTCAATCCAGACCTCTATTAATACCAGCTGGAGTGATACTGAGCCCCACTCACTCACCAGGATGGAACCAATTCAATCCAGACCTCTATTAATACCAGCTGGAGTGGTACTGAGCCCCACTCACTCACCAGGAAGGAGCCAATTCAATCCAGACCTCTATTAATACCAGCTGGAGTGGTACTGAGCCCCAGTCAAACACCAGGATGGAGCCAATTCAATCCAGTCTATTAATAACAGCTGGAGTGGTACTGAGTCCCACTCACTCACCAGAAAAGAGCCAATTCAATCCAGACCTCTATTAATACCAGCTGGAGTGGTACTGAGTCCCACACACACACCAGGATGGAGCCAATTCAATCCAGACCTCTATTAATACCAGCTGGAGTGGTACTGAGCCCCACTCACTCACCAGAAAAGAGTCAATTCAATCCAGACCTCTATTAATACCAGCTGGAGTGGTACTGAGCCCCAGTCAAACACCAGGATGGAGCCAATTCAATCCAGTCTATTAATACCAGCTGGAGTGGTACTGAGCCCCACTCACTCACCGGGAAAGAGCCAATTCAATCCAGACCTCTATGAGTACAAGCTGGTGTGGTACTGAGCCCCACTCACTCACCAGGATGGAGCCAATTCAATCCAGACCTCTATTAATACCAGCTGGAGTGATACTGAGCCCCACTCACTCACCAGGATGGAACCAATTCAATCCAGACCTCTATTAATACCAGCTGGAGTGATACTGAGCCCCACTCACTCACCAGGATGGAACCAATTCAATCCAGACCTCTATTAATACCAGCTGGAGTGGTACTGAGCCCCACTCACTCACCAGGAAGGAGCCAATTCAATCCAGACCGCTATTAATACCAGCTGGAGTGGTACTGAGCCCCAGTCAAACACCAGGATGGAGCCAATTCAATCCAGTCTATTAATAACAGCTGGAGTGGTACTGAGCCCCACTCACTCACCGGGAAAGAGCCAATTCAATCCAGACCTCTATGAGTACAAGCTGGTGTGGTACTGAGTCCCACTCAAACACCAGGAAAGCGCCAAATCAATGCAGACCTCTATTAATACCAGCTGGAGTGGCACTGAGTCCCACTCACACACCAGGAAAGAGGCAATTCAATCCTTATCTCTATTAATACCAGCTGGAGTGGCACTGAGTCCCACTCACATACCAGGAAAGAGTCAATTCAAACCAGGCTTCTATTAATACCAGCTGGAGAGGTACTGAGTCCCACTCACACACCAGGAAAGAGTCAATTCAAACCAGGCCTCTATTAATACCAGCTGGAGTGGACCTGAGTCCCACTCACACACCAGGAAAGAGCCAATTCAATCCAGACCTCTTAATACCAGCTGGAGTGGTACTGAGTCCCACTCACTCACCAGGAAAGAGTCAATTCAACCAGGCCTCTATTAATACCAGCTGGAGTGGTACTGAGTCCCACTCACACACCAGGAAAGAGGCAATTCAAACCAGGCCTCTTTTGATACCAGCTGGAGTGGAACTGAGTCCCACTCACACACCAGGAATGAGTCAATTCTAACCAGGCCTCTATTAATACCAGCTGGAGTGGTACTGAGCCCCTGTCACGCACCAGGAAAGAGCAAATTCAATCCAGGCCTCCATTAATACCAGCTGGAGTGGTACTGAGTCCCACTCACACACCAGGAAAGAGTCAATTCAATCCAGACTTCTATTAATACCAGCTGGAGTGGACCTGAGTCCCACTCACACACCAGGAAAGAGGCAAATCAAACCAGGTGTCTATTAATACCAGCTGGAGTGGAACTGAGTCCCATTCACACACCAGGAAAGAGTCAATTCAAACCAGGCCTCTATTAATACCAGCTGGAGTGGAACTGAGTCCCACTCACACACCAGGAAAGAGGCAAATCAAACCAGGTCTCTATTAATACCAGCTGGAGAGGTACTGAGCCCCACTCACACACCAGGAAAGAGTCAATTCAAACCAGGTCTCTATTAATACCAGATGGAGTGGAACTGAGTCCGACTCACACACCAGGGAAGAGCCAATTCAATCCAGACCTCTATTAATACCAGCTGTAGTGGGACTGAGTCCCACTCAATCACCAGGAAAGAGTCAATTCAATCCAGACCTCTTATAAACACCAGCTGGAGAGGTACTGAGCCCCACTCACACACCAGGAAAGAGCCAATTCAATCCAGCCCTCTATAAATACCAGCTGGAGTGGTACTGAGTCCCACTCACACATCAGGGAAGAGCCAATTCAATCCAGACCTCTATTAATACCAGCTGGAGAGGTACTGAGTCCCACTCACATACCAGGAAAGAGTCAATTCAATCCAGACCTCTATTAATACCAGCTGGAGTGGTACTGAGCCCCACTCACACACCAGGAAAGAGGCAATTCAATCCAGTCCTCTATTAATACCAGCTGGAGTGGACCTGAGCCCCACTCACTCACCAGGAAAGAGTCAATTCAAAACAGGCCTCGATTAATACCAGCTGGAGTGGACCTGAGTCCCATTCACACACCAGGAAATAGTCAATTCAATCCAGACCTCTTTTAATAACAGCTGGAGTGGCACTGAGTCCCACTCACTCACCAGGAAAGAGTCAATTCAATCCAGGCCTCTATTAATACCAGCTGGAGTGGTACTGAGCCCCACTCACTCACCAGGATGGAGCCAATTCAATCCAGACCTCTATGAATACCAGCTGGAGTGGTACTGAGTCCCATTCACACACCAGGAAAGAGTCAATTCAATCCAGGCCTCCATTAATACCAGCAGGAGTGGTACTGAGTCCCATTCACACACCAGCTAAGAGGCAATTCAATCCCGGTCTCAATGAATACCAGCTGGAGTGTTACCGAGTCCCACTCACACACCAGGAAAGAGCCAATTCAATCCAGGCTTCTATTAATACCAGCTGGAGTGGTACTGAGCCCCACTCACACACCAGGAAAGAACCAATTCAATCCAGACCTCTATTAATACCAGCTGGAGTGGTACTGAGACCCACTCACACACCAGGAAAGAACCAATTCAATCCAGACCTCTATTAATCCAAGCTGTTGTGGTACTGAGCCCCACTCACACACCAGGAAAGAGGCAATTCAATCCAGGCCTCTATTAATACCAGCTGAAGTGGTACTGAGTCCCACTCACACACCAGGATTGAGGCAATTCAATCCACACCTCGATAAATACCATCTGGAGTGGGACTGAGCCCCACTCACACACCAGGAAAGAGCCAATTCAATCCAGACATCTTAATACCAGCTGGAGTGGTACTGAGTCCAACTCAATCACCAGTAAGGAGCCAATTCAATACAGTCCTCTATTAACACCAGCTGGAGTGGTACTGAGTCCCACTCACACACCAGGAAAGAGTCAATTCAATCCAGGCCTCCATTAATACCAGCAGGAGTGGTACTGAGTCCCATTCACACACCAGCTAAGAGGCAATTCAATCCCGGTCTCAATGAATACCAGCTGGAGTGTTACTGAGCCCCACTCACACACCAGGAAAGAGCCAATTCAATCCAGACCTCTATTAATACCAGCTGGAGTGGTACTGAGCCCCACTTACACACCAGGAAAGAGCCAATTCAATCCACACCTCTATTAATACCAGCTGGAGTGGTACTGAGTCCCACTCACACACCAGGAAAGAGGCAATTCAATCCACACCTCTATTAATACCAGCTGGAGTGGTACTGAGTCCCACACACACACCAGGAAAGAGGCAATTCAATCCAGGCATCTATTAATACCAGCTGGAGTGGTACTGAGTCCCACTCACACACCAGGAAAGAGGCAATTCAATCCACACCTCTATTAATACCAGCTGGAGTGGTTCTGAGCCCCAGTCACACACCAGGAAAGATCCAAGTCAATCCAGTCCTCTATTAATACCAGCTGGAGAGGTACTGAGTCCCACTCACACACGTGGAAAGAGTCAATTCAAACCAGGTCTCTATTAACACCAGCTGGAGTGTTTACGAGTCCCACTCACACACCAGGAAAGAGGCAATTCAATCCAGACCTCTATTCATACCAGCTGGAGTGTTTTTAGTCCCACTCACACACCAGGAAAGAGGCAATTCAATCCAGACCT
Organism: Heterodontus francisci; assembly: GCF_036365525.1. NCBI lineage: Eukaryota > Metazoa > Chordata > Chondrichthyes > Heterodontiformes > Heterodontidae > Heterodontus > Heterodontus francisci. Next base: position 810,816 of record NW_027140725.1, read on the forward strand.
CTATTAATACCAGCTGGAGAGGTACTGATCCCCACTCACACACCAGGAAAGAGTCAATTCAATCCAGACCTCTCTTAACACCAGCTGGAGTGGTACTGATCCCCACTCACACACCAGGAAAGAGTCAATTCAATCCAGACCTCTATTAACACCAGCTGGAGTGGTACTGAGCCCCACTCACTCACCAGTAAAGAGCCAATTCAATCCAGGCCTCTATAAATACCAGCTGAAGTGGTACTGAGTCCCACTCACAAACACAGAAAGAGCCAGTTCAATCCAGACCTCTATGAATACCAGCTGGAGTGGTACTGAGTCACACTCACACACCAGGAAAGAGCCAATTCAATCCAGACCTCTATTAATACCAGCTGGTGAGGTACTGAGCCCCACTCACACACCAGGAAAGAGGCAATTCTGTCCAGGCCTCTATTAATGCCAGCTGGAGTGGTACTGAGTCCCACTCACACACCAGGAAAGAGTCAATTCAATCCAGACCTCTTTTAATAACAGCTGGAGTGGTACTGAGTCCCACTCACACACCAGGAAAGAGTCAATTCAAACCAGGCCTCGATAAATACCAGCTGGAGTGGTACTGAGTCCCACTCACACACCAGGATGGAGCCAATTCAATCCAGACCTCTATTAATACCAGCTGGAGTGGTACTGAGCCCCACTCACACACCAGGATGGAGCCAATTCAATCCAGACCTCTATTAATACCAGCTGGAGTGGTACTGAGTCCCACTCACACACCAGGAAAGAGTCAATTCAAACCAGGCCTTGATAAATACCCTCTGGAGTGGTACTGAGCCCCACTCACACACCAGGATGGAGCCAATTCAATCCAGCCCTCTATTAATACCAGCTGGAGTGGGACTGAGCCCCACTCACTCACCAGGAAAGAGCCAATTCAATCCAGACCTCTATTAATACCAGCTGCAGTGGTACTGAGTCCCACTCACTCACCAGGATGGAGCCAATTCAATCCAGACCTCTATTAATACCAGCTGGAGTGGTACTGAGCCCCACTCACTCACCAGGATGGAGCAAATACAATCCAGACCTCTATTAGCACCAGCTGGAGTGGTACTGAGTCCCACTCACACACCAGGAAAGAGCCAATTCAATCCAGGCCTCTATTGATACCAGCTGGAGTGGTACTGAGCACCACTCACACACCAGGAAAGAGCCAATTCAATCCAGTCCTCTATTAACACCAGCTGGAGTGGTACTGAGTCCCACTCACACACCAGGAAAGAGCCAATTCAATCCAGGCCTCTATTAATAACAGCTGGAGTGGTACTGAGTCCCACACACACACCAGGCAAGAGCCAATTCAATCCGGGCCCCTATTAATACCAGCTGGAGTGGTACTGAGTCCCACTCACACACCAGGGAAGAGCTAAATCAATACAGGTCTCCACTAATACCAGCTGGAGTGGGACTCAGTCTCACTCACAATCCAGGAAAGAGCCAATTCAATCCAGGTCTCTATTAACACCAGCTGGAGTGGCACTGAGTCCCACTCACACACCAGGAAAGAGCCAATTCAATCCGGGCCCCTATTAATACCAGCTGGAGTGGTACTGAGTCCACTGAAACACCAGGAAAGAGCCAATTCAATCCAGGCCTCTAATAATACCAGCTGGAGTGGTACTGAGTCCCACAAACACACCAGGAAAAAGCCAATTCAAACCAGGTTTCTATTAATATCAGCTGGAGTGGAATTGGGTCACAAGTCACACTAGCAGAAAGCCAACTCAAGCAAGGCTTTTATTAATACCAGCTGGCGTGGCACTGAGGCCCACTCACACACCAGGAAAGAGTCAACTCAATTCAGACCTCTATTAATACCAGCTGGAGTGGGACTGAGTCCCACTCACACACCAGGAAAGAGCCAATTCAATCCAGGCGTCGATAAAAACCAGCTGGAGTGGTACTGAGTCCGAATCACACACCAGGAAAGAGGCAATTCAATCAAGCTCTCTATTAATACCAGCTGGAGTGGTGCTGATCCCCACTCACACAGCAGGAAAGAGTCAATTCAATCCAGACCTCTATTAATACCAGCTGGAGTGGTACTGAGTCCACCTCAAACACCAGGAATGAGTCAATTCAATCCACAGCTCGATAAATACCAGCTGGAGTGGGACTGAGTCTCACTGACTCACCAGGAAAGAGCCAATTCAATCCAGGCCTCAATTAATACCAGCTGGAGTGGTACTGAGCACCACTCACTCACCAGGAAAGATCCAAGTCAATCCAGGCCTCTATTAATACCAGCTGGAGTGGTACTGAGCCCCACTTACTCACCAGGAAAGAGTCAATTCAATCCAGACCTCTATTAATACCAGCTGGAGTGGTACTGAGTCCACCTCAAACACCAGGAAAGAGTCAATTCAATCCACAGCTCGATAAATACCAGCTGGAGTGGGACTGAGTCTCACTGACTCACCAGGAAAGAGCCAATTCAATCCAGGCCTCAATTAATACCAGCTGGAGTGGTACTGAGCACCACTCACTCACCAGGAAAGATCCAAGTCAATCCTGGCCTCTATTAATACCAGCTGGAGTGGTACTGAGCCCCACTTACTCAACAGGAAAGAGCCAATTCAATCCAGGCCTCAATTAATACCAGCTGGAGTGGTACTGAGCCCCAGTCACGCACCAGGAAAGAGCCAAGTCAATCCAGACCTCTATTAATACCAGCTGGAGTGGTACTGAGTCCCACTCACACACCAGGAAAGAGCCAATTCAATCCAGACCTCTATTAATACCAGCTGGAGTGGTACTGAGCCCCACTTACTCACCAGGAAAGAGCCAATTCAATCCAGACCTCTATTAATACCAGCTGGAGTGGTACTGAGTCCCACTCACACACCAGGAAAGAGCCAATTCAATCCAGACCTCTATTAATACCAGCTGGAGTGGTACTGAGCCCCACTTACTCACCAGGAAAGAGCCAATTCAATCCAGGCCTCTATTAATACCAGCTGGAGTGGTACTGAGCCCCACTTACTCACCAGGAAAGAGCCAATTCAATCCAGGCCTCAATTAATACCAGCTGGAGTGGTACTGAGCACCACTCACTCACCAGGAAAGATCCAAGTCAATCCAGGCCTCTATTAATACCAGCTGGAGTGGTACTGAGTCCCACTTACTCACCAGGAAAGAGCCAATTCAATCCAGGCCTCAATTAATACCAGCTGGAGTGGTACTGAGCCCCAGTCACGCACCAGGAAAGAGCCAAGTCAATCCAGGCCTCTATTAATACCAGCTGGAGTGGTACTGAGCCCCACTCACACACCAGGAAAGAGCCAAGTCAATCCAGGCCTCTATTAATACCAGCTGGAGTGGTACTGAGCCCCACTTACTCACCAGGAAAGAGCCAAGTCAATCCAGGCCTCTATTAATACCAGCTGGAGTGGTACTGAGCCCCACTTACTCACCAGGAAAGAGCCAATTCAATCCAGACCTCTATTAATACCAGCTGGAGTGGTACTGAGTCCCACTCACACACCAGGAAAGAGCCAATTCAATCCAGACCTCCATTAATACAAGCTGGAGTGATACTGAGCCCCACTCACTCACCAGGATGGAACCAATTCAATCCAGACCTCTATTAATACCAGCTGGAGTGGTACTGAGCCCCACTCACTCACCAGGAAGGAGCCAATTCAATCCAGACCTCTATTAATACCAGCTGGAGTGGTACTGAGCCCCAGTCAAACACCAGGATGGAGCCAATTCAATCCAGTCTATTAATAACAGCTGGAGTGGTACTGAGTCCCACTCACTCACCAGGATGGAGCCAATTCAATCCAGACCTCTATTAATACCAGCTGGAGTGGTACTGAGCCCCACTCACTCACCAGGAAAGAGCCAATTCAATCCAGACCTCTATGAGTACAAGCTGGTGTGGTACTGAGTCCCACTCAAACACCAGGAAAGCGCCAAATCAATGCAGACCTCTATTAATACCAGCTGGAGTGGCACTGAGTCCCACTCACACACCAGGAAAGAGGCAATTCAATCCTTATCTCTATTAATACCAGCTGGAGTGGCACTGAATCCCACTCACATACCAGGAAAGAGTCAATTCAAACCAGGCTTCTATTAATACCAGCTGGAGAGGTACTGAGTCCCAATCACACACCAGGAAAGAGTCAATTCAAACCAGGCCTCTATTAATACCAGCTGGAATGGACCTGAGTCCCACTCACACACCAGGAAAGAGCCAATTCAATCCAGACCTCTTAATACCAGCTGGAGTGGGACTGAGCCCCACTCACTCACCAGGAAGGAGCCAATTCAATCCAGACCTCTATTAACACCAGCTGGAGTGGTACTGAGTCCCACTCACACACCAGGAAAGAGCCAATTCAATCCAGACCTCTTAATACCAGCTGGAGTGGGACTGAGCCCCACTCACACACCAGGAAAGAGCCAATTCAATCCAGACCTCTTAATACCAGCTGGAGTGGTACTGAGCCCCACTCACTCACCAGGAAAGAGTCAATTCAACCAGGCCTCTATTAATACCAGCTGGAGTGGTACTGAGTCCCACTCACACACCAGGAAAGAGGCAATTCAAACCAGGCCTCTTTTGATACCAGCTGGAGTGGAACTGAGTCCCACTCACACACCAGGAATGAGACAATTCTAACCAGGCCTCTATTAATACCAGCTGGAGTGGTACTGAGCCCCTGTCACGCACCAGGAAAGAGCAAATTCAATCCAGGCCTCTATTAATACCAGCTGGAGTGGTACTGAGTCCCACTCACACACCAGGAAAGAGTCAATTCAATCCAGACTTCTATTAATACCAGCTGGAGTGGACCTGAGTCCCACTCACACACCAGGAAAGAGGCAAATCAAACCAGGTCTCTATTAATACCAGCTGGAGTGGAACTGAGTCCCATTCACACACCAGGAAAGAGTCAATACAAACCAGGCCTCTATTAATACCAGCTGGAGTGGAACTGAGTCCCACTCACACACCAGGAAAGAGGCAAATCAAACCAGGTCTCTATTAATACCAGCTGGAGAGGTACTGAGCCCCACTCACACACCAGTGAAGAGCCAATTCAATCCAGACCTCTATTAATACCAGCTGGAGTGGGACTGAGTCCCACTCAATCACCAGGAAAGAGTCAATTCAATCCAGACCTCTATTAATACCAGCTGGAGTGGGACTGAGTCCCACTCACACATCAGGGAAGAGCCAATTCAATCCAGACCTCTATTAATACCAGCTGGAGTGTTACTGAGTCCCACTCAAACACCAGGAAAGAGCCAAATCAATCCAGACCTCTATTAATACCAGCTGGAGTGGTACTGAGTCCCACTCACATACCAGGAAAGAGTCAATTCAATCCAGACCTCTATTAATACCAGCTGGAGTGGACCTGAGTCCCACTCACACACCAGGATAGTGTCAATTCAAAACAGGCCTCTATTAATACCAGCTGGAGTGGACCTGAGTCCCATTCACACACCATGAAAGAGTCAATTCAATCCAGACCTCTTTTAATAACAGCTGGAGTGGCACTGAGTCCCACTCACTCACCAGGAAAGAGTCAATTCAATCCAGGCCTCTATTAATACCAGCTGGAGTGGTACTGAGCCCCACTCACTCACCAGGATGGAGCCAATTCAATCCAGACCTCTATGAATACCAGCTGGAGTGGTACTGAGTCCCATTCACACACCAGGAAAGAGTCAATTCAATCCAGGCCTCCATTAATACCAGCTGGAGTGGTACTGAGTCCCATTCACTCACCAGGAAAGAGTCAATTCAATCCAGACCTCTATGAATACCAGCTGGAGTGGTACTCAGTCCCATTCACACACCAGGAAAGAGGCAATTCAATCCCGGTCTCAATGAATACCAGCTGGAGTGTTACCGAGTCCCACTCACACACCAGGAAAGAGCCAATTCAATCCAGGCTTCTATTAATAACAGCTGGAGTGGTACTGAGTCCCATTCACACACCAGGAAAGAGGCAATTCAATCCCGGTCTCAATGAATACCAGCTGGAGTGGTACTGAGCCCCACTCACACACCAGGAAAGAACCAATTCAATCCAGACCTCTATTAATACCAGCTGGAGTGGTACTGAGTCCCACTCACACACCAGGAAAGAACCAATTCAATCCAGACCTCTATTAATACCAGCTGCAGTGGTACTGAGTCCCACTCACACACCAGGAAAGAACCAATTCAATCCAGACCTCTATTAATACCAGCTGCAGTGGTACTGAGCCCCACTCACACACCAGGAAAGAACCAATTCAATCCAGACCTCTATTAATACCAGCTGGAGTGGTACTGAGTCCCACTCACACACCAGGAAAGAACCAATTCAATCCAGACCTCTATTAATACCAGCTGGAGTGGTACTGAGTCCCACTCACACACCAGGAAAGAACCAATTCAATCCAGACCTCTATTAATACCAGCTGCAGTGGTACTGAGCCCCACTCACACACCAGGATTGAGGCAATTCAATCCACACCTCGATAAATACCAGCTGGAGTGGGACTGAGCCCCACTCACACACCAGGAAAGAGCCAATTCAATCCAGACATCTTAATACCAGCTGGAGTGGTACTGAGTCCAACTCAATCACCAGGAAAGAGCCAATTCAATCCAGCCCTCTATAAATACCAGCTGGAGTGGTACTGAGTCCCACTCACACATCAGGGAAGAGCCAATTCAATCCAGACCTCTATTAATACCAGCTGGAGTGTTACTGAGTCCCACTCAAACACCAGGAAAGAGCCAAATCAATCCAGAACTCTATTGATACCAGCTGGAGAGGTACTGAGTCCCACTCACATACCAGGAAAGAGTCAATTCAATCCAGACCTCTATTAATACCAGCTGGAGTGGACCTGAGTCCCACTCACACACCAGGATAGTGTCAATTCAAAACAGGCCTCTATTAATACCAGCTGGAGTGGACCTGAGTCCCATTCACACACCAGGAAAGAGTCAATTCAATCCAGACCTCTATTAATAACAGCTGGAGTGGCACTGAGTCCCACTCACACACCAGGAAAGAGTCAATTCAATCCAGACCTCTATTAATACCAGCTGGAGTGCTACTGAGCCCCACTCACTCACCAGGATGGAGCCAATTCAATCCAGACCTCTATGAATACCAGCTGGAGTGGTACTGAGTCCCACTCACACACCAGGAAAGAGGCAATTCAATCCAGACCTCTATTAATACCAGCTGGAGAGGTACTGAGTCCCATTCACACACCAGGAAAGAGTCAATTCAATCCAGGCCTCCATTAATACCAGCTGGAGTGGTACTGAGTCCCATTCACTCACCAAGAAAGAGTCAATTCAATCCAGACCTCTATGAATACCAGCTGGAGTGGTACTGAGTCCCATTCACACACCAGGAAAGAGGCAATTCAATCCAGACCTCTATTAATACCAGCTGGAGTGGTACTGAGTCCCACTCACACATCAGGAAAGAACCAATTCAATCCAGACCTCTATTAATACCAGCTGCAGTGGTACTGAGTCCCACTCACACACCAGGAAAGAGCCAATTCAATCCAGGCTTCTATTAATAACAGCTGGAGTGGTACTGAGTCCCATTCACACACCAGGAAAGAGGCAATTCAATCCCGGTCTCAATGAATACCAGCTGGAGTGGTACTGAGCCCCACTCACACACCAGGAAAGAACCAATTCAATCCAGACCTCTATTAATACCAGCTGGAGTGGTACTGAGTCCCACTCACACATCAGGAAAGAACCAATTCAATCCAGACCTCTATTAATACCAGCTGCAGTGGTACTGAGTCCCACTCACACACCAGGATTGAGGCAATTCAATCCACACCTCGATAAATACCAGCTGGAGTGGGACTGAGCCCCACTCACACACCAGGAAAGAGCCAATTCAATCCAGACATCTTAATACCAGCTGGAGTGGGACTGAGTCCAACTCAATCACCAGTAAGGAGCCAATTCAATCCAGACCTCTATTAACACCAGCTGGAGTGGTACTGAGTCCCACTCACACACCAGGAAAGTGTCAATTCAATCCAGGCCTCCATTAATACCAGCAGGAGTGGTACTGAGTCCCATTCACACACCAGCTAAGAGGCAATTCAATCCCGGTCTCAATGAATACCAGCTGGAGTGTTACTGAGCCCCACTCACACACCAGGAAAGAGCCAATTCAATCCAGACCTCTATTAATACCAGCTGGAGTGGTACTGAGCCCCACTCACACACCAGGAAAGAGCCAATTCAATCCACACCTCTATTAATACCAGCTGGAGTGGTACTGAGTCCCACTCACACACCAGGAAAGAGGCAATTCAGTCCACACCTCTATTAATACCAGCTGGAGTGGTACTGAGTCCCACACACACACCAGGAAAGAGGCAATTCAATCCAGGCATCTATTAATACCAGCTGGAGTGGTACTGAGTCCCACTCACACACCAGGAAAGAGGCAATTCAATCCACACCTCTATTAATACCAGCTGGAGTGGTTCTGAGCCCCAGTCACACACCAGGAAAGATCCAAGTCAATCCAGTCCTCTATTAATACCAGCTGGAGTGGTACTGAGTCCCACTCACACACGTGGAAAGAGTCAATTCAAACCAGGTCTCTATTAACACCAGCTGGAGTGTTACCGAGTCCCACTCACACACCAGGAAAGAGGCAATTCAATCCAGACCTCTATTAATACCAGCTGGAGAGGTACTGATCCCCACTCACACACCAGGAAAGAGTCAATTCAATCCAGACCTCTCTTAACACCAGCTGGAGTGGTACTGATCCCCACTCACACACCAGGAAAGAGTCAATTCAATCCAGACCTCTATTAACACCAGCTGGAGTGGTACTGAGCCCCACTCACTCACCAGTAAAGAGCCAATTCAATCCAGGCCTCTATAAATACCAGCTGAAGTGGTACTGAGCCCCACTCACACACCAGGAAAGAGCCAATTCAATCCAGACCTCTATTAATACCAGCTGGAGTGGTACCGAGACCCACTGACACACCAGGAAAGAGGCAATTAAATCCAGGTCTCTATTAATACCAGCTGGACTGGTACTGAGTCTCACTCACACACCAGGAAAGAGCCAATTCAATCCAGGCCTCTATAAATACCAGCTGGAGTGGTACTGAGTCCCAGTCATGCACCAGGAAGGAGCCATTTCAATCCAGGCCTCTATAAATACCAGCTGAAGTGGTACTGAGTCCCAGTCACGCACCAGGAAAGAGCCAAATCAATCCAGACCTCTATTAATACCAGCTGGAGAGGTACTGATCCCCACTCACACACCAGGAAAGAGTCAATTCAATCCAGACCTCTCTTAACACCAGCTGGAGTGGTACTGAGTCCAACTCACACACCAGGAAAGAGTCAATTCAATCCAGACATCTTAATACCAGCTGGAGTGGTACTGAGCCCCACTCACACACCAGGGAAGAGCCAATTCAATCCATAGCTCTATTAATACCAGCTGGAGTGGTACTGAGCCCCACTCACACACCAGGGAAGAGCCAATTCAATCCAGACCTCTATTAATACCAGCTGGAGTGGTACTGAGCCCCACTCACACACCAGGAAAGAGCCAAATCAATCCAGACCTCTATTAATACCAGCTGGAGTGGAACTGAGTCTCACACACACACCAGGGAAGAGCCATTTCGATCCAGGGCTCTATCTATAGCGACTGGAGTGGCACCGAGTCCCACTCACACACCAGAAAGAGTCAATTTAAACCAGCCCTCTATTAATACCAGCTGGAGTGGTACTGAGTCCCACTGACTCACCAGGAAGGAGCCAATTCAATCCAGACCTCTATTAATACCAGCTGGAGTGGTACTGAGTCCCACTCACTCACCAGTAAAGAGTCAATTCAATCCAGACCTCTTATTAACACCAGCTGGAGTGTAAATGAGTCCCACTCACACACCAGGAAAGAGAAATATCAATCCAGGCCTCTATAAATACCAGCAGAAGTGGTACTGAGCCCCACTCACACACCAGTAAAGAGTCTATTCAATCCAGGCCTCTATTCATACCAGCTGGAGAGGAACTGAGTCCCCCACACACACCAGGAAAGAACCAATTCAATCCAGTCCTTTATTAATACCAGCTGGAGAGGAACTGAGTCCCACTCACACACCAGGAAAGAGCCAGGTCAATACAGGCCTCTATTCATACCAGCTGGAGAGGAACTGAGTCCCACTCACACACCAGGAAAGAGCCAATTCAATCCAGTCCTTTATTAATACCAGCTGGAGTGGTACTGAGCCCCACTCATCACCAGGAAGGAGCCAATTCAATCCAGACCTCTATTAATACCAGCTGGAGTGGTACTGAGTCCCACTCACACACCAGGAAAGAGTCAATTCAAACCAGGCCTCGATAAATACCAGCTGGAGTGGTACTGAGCCCCACTCACACACCAGGATGGAGCCAATTCAATCCAGACCTCTATTAATACCAGCTGGAGTGGTACTGAGTCCCAGTCACGCACCAGGAAAGAGCCAAATCAATCCAGACCTCTATTAATACCAGCTGGAGAGGTACTGATCCCCACTCACACACCAGGAAAGAGTCAATTCAATCCAGACCTCTCTTAACACCAGCTGGAGTGGTACTGAGTCCCACTCACACACCAGGAAAGAGTCAATTCAATCCAGACATCTTAATGCCAGCTGGAGTGGTACTGAGCCCCACTCACACACCAGGGAAGAGCCAATTCAATCCAGACCTCTATTAATACCAGCTGGAGTGGGACTGAGTCCCACTCACTCACCAGGAAAGAGTCTATTCAATCCAGGCATCTATTAATACCAGCTGGAGTGGAACTGAGTCCCACTCACACATCAGGAAAGAGTCAATTCAATCCAGGCATCTATTAATACTAGCTGGAGTGGTTCTGAGCCCCAGTGACGCACCAGGAAAGAGCCAAGTCAATCCAGGCCTCTATTCATACCAGCTGGAGTGGAACTGAGTCCCACTCACACACCAGGAAAGAGCCAAGTCAATCCAGACCTCTATTAATACCAGCTGGAGTGGTACTGAGTCCCACTCACTCACCAGTAAAGAGGCAATTCAATCCACACCTCGATAAATACCAGCTGGAGTGGGACTGAGTCCCACTCACACATCAGGAAAGAGCCAAGTCAATCTAGACCTCTATTAATACCAGCTGGAGTGGTACTGAGCCCCACTCACACACCAGGGAAGAGCCAATTCAATCCAGACCTCTATTAATACCAGCTGGAGTGGGACTGAGTCCCACTCACTCACCAGGAAAGAGTCTATTCAATCCAGGCATCTATTAATACTAGCTGGAGTGGTACTGAGTCCCACTCACACACTCGGAAAGAGTCAATTCAAACCAGGTCTCTATTAACACCAGCTGGAGTGGTACTGAGTCCCACTCTCAAACCAGGAAAGAGCCAATTCAATCCAGTCCTCTATTAATACCAGCTGGAGAGGCACTGAGTCCCACTCAAACACCAGGAAAGAGCCAAATCAATCAAGACCTCTATTAATACCAGCTGGAGTGGTACTGAGTCCCACTCACACACCAGGAAAGAGCCAATTCAATCCAGTCCTCTATTAATACCAGCTGGAGAGGCACTGAGTCCCACTCACACACCAGGAAAGAGCCAATTCAATCCAGGCCTCTATTAATACCAGCTGGAGTGGTACTGAGGCCCACTCACACACCATGAAAGAGCCAAATCAATCCAGACCTCTATGAACACCAGCTGGAGTGGTACTGAGTCCCACTCACACACCAGGAAAGAGCCAATTCAATCCAGGCCTCTATTAATACCAGCTGGAGTGGTACTGAGCCCCAGTCACGCACCAGGAAAGAGCCAAGTCAATCCAGGCCTCTATTAATACCAGCTGGAGTGGTACTGAGTCCCACTCACACACCAGGAAAGAGCCAATTCAATCCAGGCCTCTATTAATACCAGCTGGAGTGGTACTGAGGCCCACTCACACACCATGAAAGAGCCAAATCAATCCAGACCTCTATTAATACCAGCTGGAGTGGTACTGAGTCCCACTCACACACCAGGAAAGAGCCAATTCAATCCAGGCCTCTATTAATACCAGCTGGAGTGGTACTGAGTCCCACTCACACACCAGGAAAGAGGCAATTCTATCCAGGCCTCAATTAATACCAGCTGGAGTGGTCCTGAGTCCCACTCACACACCAGGAAAGAGCCAATTCAATTCAGGCCTCTATTAATACCAGCTGGAGTGGTGCTGAGTCCCACTCACACACCAGGAAAGAGCCAATTCAATCCAGGCCTCTATTAATACCAGCTGGAGTTGTACTGAGTCCCACTCTCAAACCAGGAAAGAGCCAATTCAATTCAGGCCTCTATTAATACCAGCTGGAGAGGCACTGAGTCCCACTCAAACACCAGGAAAGAGCCAAATCAATCCAGACCTCTATTAATACCAGCTGGAGTGGTACTGAGTCCCACTCACACACCAGGAAAGAGCCAATTCAATCCAGACCTCTATTAATACCAGCTGGAGTGGTACTGAGTCCCACTCACAAACACAGAAAGAGCCAGTTCAATCCAGGCCTCTATTAATACCAGCTGGAATGGTACTGAGGCCCACTCACTCACCATGAAAGAGCCAATTCAATCGAAACCTCCATGAACACCAGCTGGAGTGGTACTGAGCCCCACGCACACACCAGGAAAGAGCCAATTCAATCCAGACCTCTATGAATACCAGCTGGAGTGGTACTGAGTCCCACTCACACACCAGGAAAGACGCAATTCAATCCAGATCTCTAAATACCAGCTGGAGTGGTACTGAGCCCCACTCACACACCAAGAAAGAGGCAATTCAATCCAGACCTCTATTAATACCAGCTGGAGTGGGACTGAGTCCCACTCACACACCAGGAAACAGCCAAATCAATCCAGACCTCTATTAATACCAGCTGGAGTGGAACTGAGTCTCACACACACACCAGGGAAGAGCCATTTCGATCCAGGGCTCTATCTATAGCGACTGGAGTGGCACCGAGTCCCCCTCACACACCAGAAAGAGTCAATTTAAACCAGCCCTCTATTAATACCAGCTGGAGTGGTACTGAGTCCCACTGACTCACCAGGAAGGAGCCAATTCAATCCAGACCTCTATTAATACCAGCTGGAGTGGTACTGAGTCCCACTCACTCACCAGTAAAGAGTCAATTCAATCCAGACCTCTTATTAACACCAGCTGGAGTGTAAATGAGTCCCACTCACACACCAGGAAAGAGAAATATCAATCCAGGCCTCTATAAATACCAGCAGAAGTGGTACTGAGCCCCACTCACACACCAGTAAAGAGTCTATTCAATCCAGGCCTCTATTCATACCAGCTGGAGAGGAACTGAGTCCCCCACACACACCAGGAAAGAGCCAATTCAATCCAGTCCTTTATTAATACCAGCTGGAGAGGAACTGAGTCCCACTCACACACCAGGAAAGAGCCAAGTCAATACAGGCCTCTATTCATACCAGCTGGAGAGGAACTGAGTCCCACTCACACACCAGGAAAGAGCCAATTCAATCCAGACCTCTATTAATACCAGCTGGAGTGGTACTGAGTCCCACTCACACACCAGGAAAGAGTCAATTCAAACCAGGCCTCGATAAATACCAGCTGGAGTGGTACTGAGTCCCACTCACACACCAGGAAAGAGTCAATTCAAACCAGGCCTCGATAAATACCATCTGGAGTGGTACTGAGCCCCACTCACACACCAGGAAAGAGCCAATTCAATCCGGACCTCTATTAATACCAGCTGCAGTGGTACTGAGCCCCACTCACTCACCAGGATGGAGCCAATTCAATCCAGACCTCTATTAATACCAGCTGGAGTGGTACTGAGTCCCACTCACACACCAGGAAAGAGCCAATTCAATCCGGACCTCTATTAATACCAGCTGCAGTGGTACTGAGCCCCACTCACTCACCAGGATGGAGCCAATTCAATCCAGACCTCTATTAATACCAGCTGGAGTGGTACTGAGTCCAACTCACTCACCAGGATGGAGCAAATTCAATCCAGACCTCTATTAACACCAGCTGGAGTGGTACTGAGTCCCACTCACTCACCAGGATGGAGCAAATTCAATCCAGACCTCTATTAATACCAGCTGGAGTGGTACTGAGTCCCACTCACACACCAGGAAAGAGCCAATTCAATCCAGGCCTCTATTGATACCAGCTGGAGTGGTACTGAGCCCCACTCACACACCAGGAAAGAGCCAATTCAATCCAGGTCTCTATTAACACCAGCTGGAGTGGTACTGTGTCCCACTCACACACCAGGAAAGAGCCAATTCAATCCAGGTCTCTATTAACACCAGCTGGAGTGGTACTGAGCCCCACTCACTCACCAGGATGGAGCAAATTCAATCCAGACCTCTATTAATACCAGCTGGAGTGGTACTGAGTCCCACTCACACACCAGGAAAGAGCCAATTCAATCCATGTCTCTATTATCACCAGCTGGAGTGGTACTGAGTCCCACTCACACACCAGGAAAGAGCCAATTCAATCCAGGCCTCTATTGATACCAGCTGGAGTGGTACTGAGCCCCACTCACACACCAGGAAAGAGCCAATTCAATCCAGGTCTCTATTAACACCAGCTGGAGTGGTACTGAGTCCCACTCACACACCAGGAAAGAGCCAATTCAATCCAGGCCTCTATTGATACCAGCTGGAGTGGTACTGAGCCCCACTCACACACCAGGAAAGAGCCAATTCAATCCAGGTCTCTATTAACACCAGCTGGAGTGGTACTGAGTCCCACTCACACACCAGGAAAGAGCCAATTCAATCCAGGTCTCTATTAACACCAGCTGGAGTGGTACTGAGTCCCACTCACACACCAGCAAAGAGCCAATTCAATCCAGACCTCTATTGATACCAGCTGGAGTGGTACTGAGCCCCACTCACACACCAGGAAAGAGCCAATTCAATCCAGACCTCTATTAATACCAGCTGGAGTGGTACTGAGCCCCACTCACACACCAGGAAAGAGCCAATTCAATCCAGACCTCTATTGATACCAGCTGGAGTGGTACTGAGCCCCACTCACACACCAGGAAAGAGCCAATTCAATCCAGACCTCTATTAATACCAGCTGGAGTGGTACTGAGCCCCACTCACACACCAGGAAAGAGCCAATTCAATCCAGACCTCTATTAATACCAGCTGGAGTGGTACTGAGTCCCACTCACACCTCAGGAAAGAGCCAATTCAATCCAGGTCTCTATTAATACCAGCTGGAGTGGTACTGAGTCCCTCTCACACACCAGGAAAGAGCCAATTCAATCCAGGCCTCTATTGATACCAGCTGGAGTGGTACTGAGCCCCACTCACACACCAGGAAAGAGCCAATTCAATCCGGGCCCCTATTAATACCAGCTGGAGTGGTACTGAGCACCACTCACCCACCAGGAAAGAGCCAATTCAATCCGGGCCCCTATTAATACCAGCTGGAGTGGTACTGAGCCCCACTCACACACCAGGAAAGAGCCAATTCAATCCAGGCCTCTATTGATACCAGCTGGAGTGGTACTGAGCCCCACTCACTCACCAGGAAAGAGCCAATTGAATCAGAGCCTATATTTACACCAGCTGGAGTGGTACTGAGTCCCACACACACACCAGGAAAGAGCCAATTCAATCCGGGCCCCTATTAATACCAGCTGGAGTGGTACTGAGTCCCTCTCACACACCAGGGAAGAGCTAAATCAATACAGGTCTCCACTAATACCAGCTGGAGTGGTACTGAGTCCCACTCACACATCAGGAAAGAGCCAATTAAATCCAGACCTCTATTAATACCAGCTGGAGTGGTACTGAGTCCCACTCACACATCAGGAAAGAGCCAATTAAATCCAGACCTCTATTAATACCAGCTGGAGTGGTACTGAGCCCCACTTACTCACCAGGAAAGAGCCAAGTCAATCCAGGCCTCTATTAATACCAGCTGGAGTGGTACTGAGCACCACTCACTCACCAGGAAAGATCCAAGTCAATCCAGGCCTCTATTAATACCAGCTGGAGTGGTACTGAGCCCCACTTACTCACCAGGAAAGAGCCAATTCAATCCAGGCCTCAATTAATACCAGCTGGAGTGGTACTGAGTCCCACAAACACACCAGGAAAAAGCCAATTCAAACCAGGTTTCTATTAATATCAGCTGGAGTGGAATTGGGTCACAAGTCACACTAGCAGAAAGCCAACTCAATCCAGGCCTCTATTAACACCAGCTGGAGTGGTACTGAGCCCCACTCACACACCAGGAAAGAGCCAAGTCAATCCAGACCTCTATTAATACCAGCTGGAGTGGTACTGAGCCCCACTTACTCACCAGGAAAGAGCCAAGTCAATCCAGGCCTCTATTAATACCAGCTGGAGTGGTACTGAGCACCACTCACTCACCAGGAAAGATCCAAGTCAATCCAGGCCTCTATTAATACCAGCTGGAGTGGTACTGAGCCCCACTTACTCACCAGGAAAGAGCCAATTCAATCCAGGCCTCAATTAATACCAGCTGGAGTGGTACTGAGGCCCACTCACACACCAGGAAAGAGGCAATTCAATCCAGGCATCGATAAAAACCAGCTGGAGTGGTACTGAGTCCGAATCACACGCCAGGAAAGAGGCAATTCAATCAAGCTCTCTATTAATACCAGCTGGAGTGGTACTGAGTCCCACTCACACAGCAGGAAAGAGTCAATTCAATCCAGACCTCTATTAATACCAGCTGGAGTGGTACTGAGCACCACTCACACACCAGGAAAGAGCCAAGTCAATCCAGACCTCTATTAATACCAGCTGGAGTGGTACTGAGCCCCACTTACTCACCAGGAAAGAGCCAATTCAATCCAGGCCTCAATTAATACCAGCTGGAGTGGTACTGAGCCCCAGTCACGCACCAGGAAAGAGCCAAGTCAATCCAGGCCTCTATTAATACCAGCTGGAGTGGTACTGAGCCCCACTCACTCACCAGGAAAGAGCCAAGTCAATCCAGGCCTCTATTAATACCAGCTGGAGTGGTACTGAGCCCCACTTACTCACCAGGAAAGAGCCAATTCAATCCAGGCCTCTATTAATACCAGCTGGAGTGGTACTGAGCCCCACTTACTCACCAGAAAAGAGCCAATTCAATCCAGGCCTCAATTAATACCAGCTGGAGTGGTACTGAGCCCCAGTCACGCACCAGGGAAGAGCCAAGTCAATCCAGCCCTCTATTAATACCAGCTGGAGTGGTGCTGAGCCCCACTCACTCACCAGAAAAGAGCCAAGTCGATCCAGGCCTCTATTAATACCAGCTGGAGTGGTACTGAGCCCCACTCACTCACCAGAAAAGAGCCAAGTTGATCCAGGCCTCTATTAATACCGGCTGGAGTGGTACTGAGCCCCACTCACTCACCGGGAAAGAGCCAATTCAATCCAGACCTCTATTAATACCAGCTGGAGTGGCACTGAGTCCCACTCACACACCAGGAAAGAGGCAATTCAATCCTTATCTCTATTAATACCAGCTGGAGTGGCACTGAGTCCCACTCACATACCAGGAAAGAGTCAATTCAAACCAGGCTTCTATTAATACCAGCTGGACAGGTACTGAGTCCCACTCACACACCAGGAAAGAGGCAATTCAATTCTTATCTCTATTAATACCAGCTGGAGTGGCACTGAGTCCCACTCACATACCAGGAAAGAGTCAATTCAAACCAGGCTTCTATTAATACCAGCTGGACAGGTACTGAGTCCCACTCACACACCAGGAAAGAGGCAATTCAATTCTTATCTCTATTAATACCAGCTGGAGTGGTACTGCGTCCCATTCACACACCAGGAAAGAGTCAATTCAAACCAGGCCTCTATTAATACCAGCTGGAGTGGACCTGAGTCCCACTCACACACCAGGAAAGAGCCAATTCAATCCAGACCTCTTAATACCAGCTGGAGTGGGACTGAGCCCCACTCACTCACCAGGAAGGAGCCAATTCAATCCAGACCTCTATTAACACCAGCTGGAGTGGTACTGAGTCCCACTCACTCACCAGGAAAGAGTCAATTCAACCAGGCCTCTATTAATACCAGCTGGAGTGGTACTGAGTCCCACTCACACACCAGGAAAGAGGCAATTCAAACCAGGCCTCTTTTGATACCAGCTGGAGTGGAACTGAGTCCCACTCACACACCAGGAATGAGTCAATTCTAACCAGGCCTCTATTAATACCAGCTGGAGTGGTACTGAGCCCCTGTCACGCACCAGGAAAGAGCAAATTCAATCCAGGCCTCTATTAATACCAGCTGGAGTGGTACTGAGTCCCACTCACACACCAGGAAAGAGTCAATTCAATCCAGACTTCTATTAATACCAGCTGGAGTGGACCTGAGTCCCACTCACACACCAGGAAAGAGGCAAATCAAACCAGGTCTCTATTAATACCAGCTGGAGTGGAACTGAGTCCCATTCACACACCAGGAAAGAGTCAATTCAAACCAGGCCTCTATTAATACCAGCTGGAGTGGAACTGAGTCCCACTCACACACCAGGAAAGAAACAAATCAAACCAGGTCTCTATTAATACCAGCTGGAGTGGTACTGAGCCCCACTCACACACCAGGAAAGAGTCAATTCAAACCAGGTCTCTATTAATACCAGATGGAGTGGAACTGAGTCCGACTCACACACCAGGGAAGAGCCAATTCAATCCAGCCCTCTATAAATACCAGCTGGAGTGGTACTGAGTCCCACTCACACATCAGGGAAGAGCCAATTCAATCCAGACCTCTATTAATACCAGCTGGAGTGTTACTGAGTCCCACTCAAACACCAGGAAAGAGCCAAATCAATCCAGGCCTCTATTAATACCAGCTGGAGAGGTACTGAGTCCCACTCACATACCAGGAAAGAGTCAATTCAATCCAGTCCTCTATTAATACCAGCTGGAGTGGACCTGAGTCCCACTCACACACCAGGATAGTGTCAATTCAAAACAGGCCTCTATTAATACCAGCTGGAGTGGACCTGAGTCCCATTCACACACCAGGAAAGAGTCAATTCAATCCAGACCTCTTTTAATAACAGCTGGAGTGGCACTGAGTCCCACTCACTCACCAGGAAAGAGTCAATTCAATCCAGACCTCTATGAATACCAGCTGGAGTGGTACTGAGTCCCATTCACACACCAGGAAAGAGTCAATTCAATCCAGGCCTCCATTAATACCAGCAGGAGTGGTACTGAGTCCCATTCACACACCAGCTAAGAGGCAATTCAATCCCGGTCTCAATGAATACCAGCTGGAGTGTTACCGAGTCCCACTCACACACCAGGAAAGAGCCAATTCAATCCAGGCTTCTATTAATAACAGCTGGAGTGGTACTGAGCCCCACTCACACACCAGGAAAGAACCAATTCAATCCAGACCTCTATTAATACCAGCTGGAGTGGTACTGAGTCCCACTCACACACCAGGAAAGAACCAATTCAATCCAGACCTCTATTAATACCAGCTGGAGTGGTACTGAGTCCCACTCACACAGCAGGAAAGAGACAATTCAATCCAGACCTCTATTAATACCAGCTGGAGTGGTACTGAGTCCCACTCACACACCAGGAAAGAACCAATTCAATCCAGACCTCTATTAATACAAGCTGTTGTGGTACTGAGCCCCACTCACACACCAGGAAAGAGGCAATTCAATCCAGACCTCGATTCATACCAGCTGAAGTGGTACTGAGTCCCACTCACACACCAGGAAAGAGTCAATTCAATCCAGACCTCTATTAATACCAGCAGGAGTGGTACTGTGTCCCACTCACACACCAGGAAAGAGCCAATTCAATCCAGACCTCTATTAATACCAGCTGGAGTGGTTCTGAGCCCCAGTCACACACCAGGAAAGATCCAAGTCAATCCAGTCCTCTATTAATACCAGCTGGAGAGGTACTGAGTCCCACTCACACACGTGGAAAGAGTCAATTCAAACCAGGTCTCTATTAACACCAGCTGGAGTGTTACCGAGTCCCACTCACACACCAGGAAAGAGGCAATTCAATCCAGGCCTCTATTAATACCAGCTGCAGTGGTACTGAGTCCCACTCACACACCAGGATTGAGGCAATTCAATCCACACCTCGATAAATACCAGCTGGAGTGGGACTGAGCCCCACTCACACACCAGGAAAGAGCCAATTCAATCCAGACATCTTAATACCAGCTGGAGTGGGACTGAGTCCAACTCAATCACCAGTAAGGAGCCAATTCAATCCAGACCTCTATTAACACCAGCTGGAGTGGTACTGAGTCCCACTCACAGACCAGGAAAGAGTCAATTCAATCCAGGCCTCCATTAATACCAGCAGGAGTGGTACTGAGTCCCATTCACACACCAGCTAAGAGGCAATTCAATCCCGGTCTCAATGAATACCAGCTGGAGTGTTACTGAGCCCCACTCACACACCAGGAAAGAGCCAATTCAATCCAGACCTCTATTAATACCAGCTGGAGTGGTACTGAGCCCAACTCACACACCAGGAAAGAGCCAATTCAATCCACACCTCTATTAATACCAGCTGGAGTGGTACTGAGTCCCACTCACACACCAGGAAAGAGGCAATTCAATCCACACCTCTATTAATACCAGCTGGAGTGGTACTGAGTCCCACACACACACCAGGAAAGAGGCAATTCAATCCAGGCATCTATTAATACCAGCTGGAGTGGTACTGAGTCCCACTCACACACCAGGAAAGAGGCAATTCAATCCAGACCTCTATTAATACCAGCTGGAGTGGTTCTGAGCCCCAGTCACACACCAGGAAAGATCCAAGTCAATCCAGTCCTCTATTAATACCAGCTGGAGAGGTACTGAGTCCCACTCACACACGTGGAAAGAGTCAATTCAAACCAGGTCTCTATTAACACCAGCTGGAGTGTTACCGAGTCCCACTCACACACCAGGAAAGAGGCAATTCAATCCAGACCTCTATTAATACCAGCTGGAGAGGTACTGATCCCCACTCACTCACCAGGAAAGAGTCAATTCAATCCAGACCTCTCTTAACACCAGCTGGAGTGGTACTGAGCCCCACTCACTCACCAGTAAAGAGCCAATTCAATCCAGGCCTCTATAAATACCAGCTGAAGTGGTACTGAGCCCCACTCACACACCAGGAAAGAGCCAATTCAATCCAGACCTCTATTAATACCAGCTGGAGTGGTACCGAGACCCACTGACACACCAGGAAAGAGGCAATTAAATCCAGGTCTCTATTAATACCAGCTGGAGTGGTACTGAGTCTCACTCACACACCAGGAAAGAGCCAATTCAATCCAGGCCTCTATAAATACCAGCTGAAGTGGTACTGAGTCCCAGTCACGCACCAGGAAGGAGCCATTTCAATCCAGGCCTCGATTAATACCAGCTGAAGTGGTACTGATCCCCACTCACACACGTGGAAAGAGTCAATTCAAACCAGGTCTCTATTAACACCAGCTGGAGTGTTACCGAGTCCCACTCACACACCAGGAAAGAGGCAATTCAATCCAGACCTCTATTAATACCAGCTGGAGTGGTACTGAGTCCCACTCACACACCAGGAAAGAGCCAATTCAATCCAGGCCTCTATTAATACCAGCTGGAGTGGTACTGAGTCCCACTCTCAAACCAGGAAAGAGCCAATTCAATTCAGGCCTCTATTAATACCAGCTGGAGTGGTACTGAGTCCCACTCACACACCAGGAAAGAGCCAATTCAATCCAGTCCTCTATTAATACCAGCTGGAGTGGTACTGAGTCCCACTCACACACCAGGAAAGAGCCAAATCAATCCAGACCTCTATTAATACCAGCTGGAGTGGTACTGAGTCCCACTCACACACCAGGAAAGAGCCAAATCAATCCAGTCCTCTATTAATACCAGCTGGAGAGGTACTGAGGCCCACTCACACACCATGAAAGAGCCAAATCAATCCAAACCTCTATTAATACCAGCTGGAGTGGTACTGAGTCCCACTCTCAAACCAGGAAAGAGCCAATTCAATTCAAGCCTCTATTAATACCAGCTGGAGTGGTACTGAGTCCCACTCACACACCAGGAAAGAGTCAATTCAATCCAGACCTCTCTTAACACCAGCTGGAGTGGTACTGAGTCCCACTCACACACCAGGAAAGAGTCAATTCAATCCAGACATCTTAATGCCAGCTGGAGTGGTACTGAGCCCCACTCACACACCAGGGAAGATCCAATTCAATCCATAGCTCTATTAATACCAGCTGGAGTGGTACTGAGCCCCACTCACACACCAGGGAAGAGCCAATTCAATCCAGACCTCTATTAATACCAGCTGGAGTGGGACTGAGTCCCACTCACTCACCAGGAAAGAGTCTATTCAATCCAGGCATCTATTAATACCAGCTGGAGTGGTACTGAGTCCCACTCACTCACCAGTAAAGAGGCAATTCAATCCACACCTCGATAAATACCAGCTGGAGTGGGACTGAGTCCCACTCACACATCAGGAAAGAGCCAAGTCAATCTAGACCTCTATTAATACCAGCTGGAGTGGACCTGAGTCCCACTCACACACTAGGAAAGAGTGAATTCAAACCAGGTCTCTATTAATACCAGCTGGAGTGGTACTGAGTCCCACTCTCAAACCAGGAAAGAGCCAATTCAATTTAGGCCTCTATTAATACCAGCTGGAGTGGTACTGAGTCCCACTCACACACCAGGAAAGAGCCAATTCAATCCTGGCCTCTATTAATACCAGCTGGAGTGGTACTGAGTCCCACTCTCAAACCAGGAAAGAGCCAATTCAATTCAGGCCTCTATTAATACCAGCTGGAGTGGTACTGAGTCCCACTCACACACCAGGAAAGAGCCAAATCAATCCAGACCTCTATTAATACCAGCTGGAGTGGTACTGAGTCCCACTCACACACCAGGAAAGAGCCAAATCAATCCAGTCCTCTATTAATACCAGCTGGAGTGGTACTGAGTCCCACTCTCAAACCAGGAAAGAGCCAATTCAATTCAGGCCTCTATTAATACCAGCTGGAGTGGTACTGAGCACCACTCTCAAACCAGGAAAGAGCCAATTCAATTCAGGCCTCTATTAATACCAGCTGGAGTGGTACTGAGTCCCACTCACACACCAGGAAAGAGCCAAATCAATCCAGACCTCTATTAATACCAGCTGGAGTGGTACTGAGTCCCACTCACACACCAGGAAAGAGCCAAATCAATCCAGTCCTCTATTAATACCAGCTGGAGTGGTACTGAGTCCCACTCACACACCAGGAAAGAGCCAAATCAATCCAGTCCTCTATTAATACCAGCTGGAGTGGTACTGAGTCCCACTCACACACCATGAAAGAGCCAAATCAATCCAGACCTCTATTAATACCAGCTGGAGTGGTACTGAGTCCCACTCACAAACACAGAAAGAGCCAATTCAATCCAGTCCTCTATTAATACCAGCTGGAGTGGTACTGAGTCCCACTCACACACCAGGAAAGAGCCAAATCAATCCAGACCTCTATTAATACCAGCTGGAGTGGTACTGAGGCCCACTCACACACCATGAAAAGCCAAATCAATCCAGACCTCTATTAATACCAGCTGGAGGGGTACTGAGTCCCACTCACAAACACAGAAAGAGCCAGTTCAATTCAGGCCTCTACTAATACCAGCTGGAATGGTACTGAGGCCCACTCACACACCATGAAAGAGCCAATTCAATCGAAACCTCCATGAACACCAGCTGAAGTGGTACTGAGCCCCACTCACACACCAGGAAAGAGCCAATTCAATCCAGGCCTCTATGAATACCAGCTGGAGTGGTACTGAGTCCCATTCACACACCAGGAAAGAGCCAATTCAATCCAGACCTCTATTAATACCAGCTGGAGTGGTACTGAGTCCCATTCACACACCAAGAAAGAGGCAATTCAATCCAGATCTCTTAATACCGGCTGGAGTGGTACTGAGTCCCACTCACACACCAGGAAAGAGCCAAATCAATCCAGACCTCTATTAATACCAGCTGGAGTGGTACTGAGTCCCACTCACACACCAGGAAAGAGCCAAATCAATCCAGACCTCTATTAATACCAGCTGGAGTGGTACTGAGTCCCACTCACACACCAGGAAAGAGGCAATTCAATCCAGACCTCTATTAATACCAGCTGGAGTGGTACTGAGTCCCACTCACACACCAGGAAAGAGCCAAATCAATCCAGACCTCTATTAATACCAGCTGGAGTGGTACTGAGTCCCACTCACACACCAGGAAAGAGCCAAATCAATCCAGACCTCTTTTAATACCAGCTGGAGTGGTACTGAGTCCCACTCACACACCAGGAAAGAGGCAATTCAATCCAGACCTCTATTAATACCAGCTGGAGTGGTACTGAGTCCCACTCACACACCAGGAAAGAGCCAAATCAATCCAGACCTCTATTAATACCAGCTGGAGTGGTACTGAGTCCCACTCACACACCAGGAAAGAGCCAAATCAATCCAGACCGCTATTAATACCAGCTGGAGTGGTACTGAGTCCCACTCACACACCAGAAAGAGTCAATTTAAACCAGCCCTCTATTAATACCAGCTGGAGTGGTACTGAGTCCCACTGACTCACCAGGAAGGAGCCAATTCAATCCAGACCTCTATTAATACCAGCTGGAGTGGTACTGAGTCCCACTCACTCACCAGTAAAGAGTCAATTCAATCCAGACCTCTTATTAACACCAGCTGGAGTGTAAATAAGTCCCACTCACACACCAGGAAAGAGAAATATCAATCCAGGCCTCTATAAATACCAGCAGAAGTGGTACTGAGCCCCACTCACACACCAGTAAAGAGTCTATTCAATCCAGGCCTCTATTCATACCAGCTGGAGAGGAACTGAGTCCCCCACACACACCAGGAAAGAGCCAATTCAATCCAGTCCTTTATTAATACCAGCTGGAGAGGAACTGAGTCCCACTCACACACCAGGAAAGAGCCAAGTCAATACAGGCCTCTATTCATACCAGCTGGAGAGGAACTGGGTCCCACTCACACACCAGGAAAGAGCCAATTCAATCCAGTCCTTTATTAATACCAGCTGGAGTGGTACTGAGCCCCACTCATCACCAGGAAGGAGCCAATTCAATCCAGACCTCTATTAATACCAGCTGGAGTGGTACTGAGTCCCACTCACACACCAGGAAAGAGTCAATTCAAACCAGGCCTCGATAAATACCAGCTGGAGTGGTACTGAGCCCCACTCACACACCAGGATGGAGCCAATTCAATCCAGACCTCTATTAATACCAGCTGGAGTGGTACTGAGTCCCACTCACACACCAGGAAAGAGTCAATTCAAACCAGGCCTCGATAAATACCCTCTGGAGTGGTACTGAGCCCCACTCACACACCAGGATGGAGCCAATTCAATCCAGACCTCTATTAATACCAGCTGGAGTGGTACTGAGTCCCACTCACACACCAGGATGGAGCAAATTCAATCCAGACCTCTATTAATACCAGCTGGAGTGGTACTGAGTCCAACTCACTCACCAGGATGGAGCAAATTCAATCCAGACCTCTATTAATACCAGCTGGAGTGGTACTGAGTCCCACTCACACACCAGGATGGAGCCAATTCAATCCAGACCTCTATTAATACCAGCTGGAGTGGTACTGAGTCCCACTCACACACCAGGATGGAGCCAATTCAATCCAGACCTCTATTAATACCAGCTGGAGTGGTACTGAGTCCCACTCACACACCAGGAAAGAGTCAATTCAAACCAGGCCTCGATAAATACCCTCTGGAGTGGTACTGAGCCCCACTCACACACCAGGATGGAGCCAATTCAATCCAGA
This sequence comes from Heterodontus francisci, assembly GCF_036365525.1. Classification (NCBI taxonomy): domain Eukaryota; kingdom Metazoa; phylum Chordata; class Chondrichthyes; order Heterodontiformes; family Heterodontidae; genus Heterodontus; species Heterodontus francisci. The sequence continues at coordinate 836,764 of NW_027140725.1, forward strand.
CCTCTATTAATACCAGCTGGAGTGGTACTGAGTCCCACTCACACACCAGGATGGAGCAAATTCAATCCAGACCTCTATTAATACCAGCTGGAGTGGTACTGAGTCCAACTCACTCACCAGGATGGAGCAAATTCAATCCAGACCTCTATTAATACCAGCTGGAGTGGTACTGAGTCCCACTCACACACCAGGAAAGAGCCAATTCAATCCAGGTCTCTATTAACACCAGCTGGAGTGGTACTGAGTCCCACACACACACCAGGAAAGAGCCAATTCAATCCGGGCCCCTATTAATACCAGCTGGAGTGGTACTGAGTCCCTCTCACACACCAGGGAAGAGCTAAATCAATACAGGTCTCCACTAATACCAGCTGGAGTGGGACTCAGTCTCACTCACAATCCAGGAAAGAGCCAATTCAATCCAGGCCTCTAATAACACCAGCTGGAGTGGTACTGAGTCCCACTCACACACCAGGAAAGAGCCAATTCAATCCGGGCCCCTATTAATACCAGCTGGAGTGGTACTGAGTCCCACTCACACACCAGGAAAGAGCCAATTCAATCCGGGCCCCTATTAATACCAGCTGGAGTGGTACTGAGTCCCACTCACACACCAGGAAAGAGCCAATTCAATCCGGGCCCCTATTAATACCAGCTGGAGTGGTACTGAGTCCCACAAACACACCAGGAAAAAGCCAATTCAAACCAGGTTTCTATTAATATCAGCTGGAGTGGAATTGGGTCACAAGTCACACTAGCAGAAAGCCAACTCAAGCAAGGCTTTTATTAATACCAGCTGGCGTGGCACTGAGTCCCACTCACACACCAGGAAAGAGCCAATTCAATCCAGGCCTCTATTAATAACAGCTGGAGTGGTACTGAGCCCCACTCACACACCAGGAAAGAGCCAATTCAATCCAGGCCTCTATTAATACCAGCTGGAGTGGTACTGAGTCCCACTCACACACCAGGAAAGAGGCAATTCAATCCAGGCGTCGATAAAAACCAGCTGGAGTGGTACTGAGTCCGAATCACACGCCAGGAAAGAGGCAATTCAATCAAGCTCTCTATTAATACCAGCTGGAGTGGTACTGAGTCCCACTCACACAGCAGGAAAGAGTCAATTCAATCCAGACCTCTATTAATACCAGCTGGAGTGGTACTGAGCCCCACTTACTCACCAGGAAAGAGTCAATTCAATCCAGACCTCTATTAATACCAGCTGGAGTGGTACTGAGTCCACCTCAAACACCAGGAAAGAGTCAATTCAATCCACAGCTCGATAAATACCAGCTGGAGTGGGACTGAGTCTCACTGACTCACCAGGAAAGAGCCAATTCAATCCAGGCCTCTATTAATACCAGCTGGAGTGGTACTGAGCCCCACTCACTCACCAGGAAAGAGCCAATTCAATCCAGACCTCTATTAACACCAGCTGGAGTGGTACTGAGTCCCACTCACACACCAGGAAAGAGCCAATTCAATCCAGACCTCTATTGATACCAGCTGGAGTGGTACTGAGCCCCACTCACTCACCAGGAAAGAGCCAATTCAATCCAGTTCTCTATTAACACCAGCTGGAGTGGTACTGAGTCCCACTCACACGCCAGGAAAGAGCCAATTCAATCCAGGCCTCTATTGATACCAGCTGGAGTGGTACTGAGTCCCACACACACATCAGGAAAGAGCCAAATCAATCCGGGCCCCTATTAATACCAGCTGGAGTGGTACTGAGTCCCACACACACATCAGGAAAGAGCCAATTCAATCCAGACCTCTATTGATACCAGCTGGAGTGGTACTGAGCCCCACTCACACACCAGGAAAGAGCCAATTCAATCCAGGTCTCTATTAACACCAGCTGGAGTGGTACTGAGTCTCACTGACTCACCAGGAAAGAGCCAATTCAATCCAGGCCTTTATTAATACCAGCTGGAGTGGTACTGAGCCCCACTCACTCACCAGGAAAGAGCCAATTCAATCCAGACCTCTATTAACACCAGCTGGAGTGGTACTGAGTCCCACTCACACACCAGGAAAGAGCCAATTCAATCCAGACCTCTATTGATACCAGCTGGAGTGGTACTGAGTCCCACTCACTCACCAGGAAAGAGCCAATTCAATCCAGACCTCTATTAACACCAGCTGGAGTGGTACTGAGTCCCACTCACACACCAGGAAAGAGCCAATTCAATCCAGACCTCTATTGATACCAGCTGGAGTGGTACTGAGTCCCACTCACACATCAGGAAAGAGCCAATTCAATCCGGGCCCCTATTAATACCAGCTGGAGTGGTACTGAGTCCCACACACACATCAGGAAAGAGCCAATTCAATCCAGACCTCTATTGATACCAGCTGGAGTGGTACTGAGCCCCACTCACACACCAGGAAAGAGCCAATTCAATCCAGGTCTCTATTAACACCAGCTGGAGTGGTACTGAGCCCCACTCACACACCAGGAAAGAGCCAATTCAATCCGGGCCCCTATTAATACCAGCTGGAGTGGTACTGAGTCCCTCTCACACACCAGGGAAGAGCTAAATCAATACAGGTCTCCACTAATACCAGCTGGAGTGGGACTCAGTCTCACTCACAATCCAGGAAAGAGCCAATTCAATCCAGGCCTCTAATAATACCAGCTGGAGTGGTACTGAGTCCCACAAACACACCAGGAAAAAGCCAATTCAAACCAGGTTTCTATTAATATCAGCTGGAGTGGAATTGGGTCACAAGTCACACTAGCAGAAAGCCAACTCAAGCAAGGCTTTTATTAATACCAGCTGGCGTGGCACTGAGGCCCACTCACACACCAGGAAAGAGGCAATTCAATCCAGGCGTCGATAAAAACCAGCTGGAGTGGTACTGAGCCCCAGCCACGCACCAGGAAGGAGCCAATTCAATCCACACCTCTATTAATACCAGCTGGAGTGGTACTGAGTCCCACTCACACACCAGGAAAGAGTCAATTCAAACCAGGCCTCGATAAATACCAGCTGGAGTGGCACTGAGTCCCACTCACACACCAGGAAAGAGCCAACTCAATCCAGACCTATATTAATACCAGCTGGAGTGGGACTGAGTCCCACTCACTCACCAGGAAAGAGCCAATTCAATCCGGACCTCTATTAATACCAGCTGCAGTGGTACTGAGTCCCACTCACTCACCAGGAAAGCGCCAATTCAATCCGGACCACTATTAATACCAGCTGCAGTGGTACTGAGTCCCACTCACTCACCAGGAAAGAGCCAATTCAATCCAGACCTCTATTAATACCAGCTGGAGTGGTACTGAGTCCAACGCACTCACCAGGATGGAGCAAATTCAATCCAGACCTCTATTAATACCAGCTGGAGTGGTACTGAGTCCCACTCACACACCAGGAAAGAGCCAATTCAATCCAGGTCTCTATTAACACCAGCTGGAGTGGTACTGAGTCCCACACACACACCAGGAAAGAGCCAATTCAATCCAGACCTCTATTAATACCAGCTGGAGTGGTACTGAGTCCAACTCACTCACCAGGATGGAGCAAATTCAATCCAGACCTCTATTAATACCAGCTGGAGTGGTACCGAGTCCCACTCACACACCAGGAAAGAGCCAATTCAATCCAGGTCTCTATTAACACCAGCTGGAGTGGTACTGAGTCCCACACACACACCAGGAAAGAGCCAATTCAATCCAGACCTCTATTAATACCAGCTGGAGTGGTACTGAGTCCAACTCACTCACCAGGATGGAGCAAATTCAATCCACACCTCTATTAATACCAGCTGGAGTGGTACTGAGTCCAACTCACTCACCAGGATGGAGCCAATTCAATCCAGACCTCTATTAATACCAGCTGGAGTGGTACTGAGTCCAACTCACTCACCAGGATGGAGCAAATTCAATCCAGACCTCTATTAATACCAGTTGGAGTGGTACTGAGTCCCACTCACACACCAGGAAAGAGCCAATTCAATCCAGGTCTCTATTAACACCAGCTGGAGTGGTACTGAGTCCCACACACACACCAGAAAAGAGCCAATTCAATCCGGGCCCCTATTAATACCAGCTGGAGTGGTACTGAGTCCAACTCACTCACCAGGATGGAGCAAATTCAATCCAGACCTCTATTAATACCAGCTGGAGTGGTACTGAGTCCCACTCACACACCAGGAAAGAGCCAATTCAATCCAGGTCTCTATTAACACCAGCTGGAGTGGTACTGAGTCCCACTCACACACCAGGAAAGAGCCAATTCAATCCAGGTCTCTATTAATACCAGCTGGAGTGGTACTGAGTCCCACTCACACACCAGGAAAGAGCCAATTCAATCCAGGTCTCTATTAACACCAGCTGGAGTGGTACTGAGTCCCACACACACACCAGGAAAGAGCCAATTCAATCCGGGCCCCTATTAATACCAGCTGGAGTGGTACTGAGTCCCACTCACACACCAGGAAAGAGCCAATTCAATCCAGGTCTCTATTAACACCAGCTGGAGTGGTACTGAGTCCCACACACACACCAGGAAAGAGCCAATTCAATCCAGACCTCTATTAATACCAGCTGGAGTGGTACTGAGTCCAACTCACTCACCAGGATGGAGCAAATTCAATCCAGACCTCTATTAATACCAGCTGGTGTGGGACTCAGTCTCACTCACAATCCAGGAAAGAGCCAATTCAATCCAGGCCTCTAATAACACCAGCTGGAGTGGTACTGAGTCCCACTCACACACCAGGAAAAAGCCAATTCAAACCAGGTTTCTATTAATATCAGCTGGAGTGGAATTGGGTCACAAGTCACACTAGCAGAAAGCCAACTCAAGCAAGGCTTTTATTAATACCAGCTGGCGTGGCACTGAGGCCCACTCACACACCAGGAAAGAGCCAATTCAATCCAGGCGTCGATAAAAACCAGCTGGAGTGGCACTGAGTCCCACTCACACACCAGGAAAGAGGCAATTCAATCCAGGCGTCGATAAAAACCAGCTGGAGTGGTACTGAGTCCGAATCACACGCCAGGAAAGAGGCAATTCAATCAAGCTCTCTATTAATACCAGCTGGAGTGGTACTGAGTCCCACTTACTCACCAGGAAAGAGTCAATTCAATCCAGACCTCTATTAATACCATTTGGAGTGGTACTGAGTCCCACTTACTCACCAGGAAAGAGTCAATTCAATCCAGACCTCTATTAATACCAGCTGGAGTGGTACTGAGCCCCACTTACTCACCAGGAAAGAGTCAATTCAATCCAGACCTCTATTAATACCAGCTGGAGTGGTACTGAGTCCACCTCAAACACCAGGAAAGAGTCAATTCAATCCACAGCTCGATAAATACCAGCTGGAGTGGGACTGAGTCCCACTCACACACCAGGAAAGAGCCAATTCAATCCAGACCTCTATTAACACCAGCTGGAGTGGTACTGAGTCCCACTCACACACCAGGAAAGAGCCAATTCAATCCAGGCCTCTATTAATACCAGCTGGAGTGGTACTGAGCCCCACTCACTCACCAGGAAAGAGCCAATTCAATCCAGACCTCTATTAACACCAGCTGGAGTGGTACTGAGTCCCACTCACACACCAGGAAAGAGCCAATTCAATCCAGACCTCTATTGATACCAGCTGGAGTGGTACTGAGCCCCACTCACTCACCAGGAAAGAGCCAATTCAATCCAGTTCTCTATTAACACCAGCTGGAGTGGTACTGAGTCCCACTCACACACCAGGAAAGAGCCAATTCAATCCAGGCCTCTATTGATACCAGCTGGAGTGGTACTGAGTCCCACACACACATCAGGAAAGAGCCAATTCAATCCAGACCTCTATTGATACCAGCTGGAGTGGTACTGAGCCCCACTCACACACCAGGAAAGAGCCAATTCAATCCAGGTCTCTATTAACACCAGCTGGAGTGGTACTGAGTCCCACTCACACACCAGGAAAGAGCCAATTCAATCCGGGCCCCTATTAATACCAGCTGTAGTGGTACTGAGTCCCTCTCACACACCAGGGAAGAGCTAAATCAATACAGGTCTCCACTAATACCAGCTGGAGTGGGACTCAGTCTCACTCACAATCCAGGAAAGAGCCAATTCAATCCAGGCCTCTAATAATACCAGCTGGAGTGGTACTGAGTCCCACAAACACACCAGGAAAAAGCCAATTCAAACCAGGTTTCTATTAATATCAGCTGGAGTGGAATTGGGTCACAAGTCACACTAGCAGAAAGCCAACTCAAGCAAGGCTTTTATTAATACCAGCTGGCGTGGCACTGAGGCCCACTCACACACCAGGAAAGAGGCAATTCAATCCAGGCGTCGATAAAAACCAGCTGGAGTGGTACTGAGTCCCACTTACTCACCAGGAAAGAGCCAATTCAATCCACACCTCTATTAATACCAGCTGGAGTGGTACTGAGCCCCAGCCACGCACCAGGAAAGAGCCAAGTCAATCCAGGCCTCTATTAATACCAGCTGGAGTGGTACTGAGCCCCACTCACTCACCAGGAAAGAGCCAATTCAATCCAGGCCTCTATTAATACCAGCTGGAGTGGTACTGAGTCCCACTCACTCACCAGGATGGAGCCAATTCAATCCAGACCTCTATGAGTACAAGCTGGTGTGGTACTGAGTCCCACTCACACACCAGGAAGGAGCCAAGTCAATCCAGGCCTCTATTAATACCAGCTGGAGTGATACTGAGACCCACTCACTCACCAGGATGGAACCAATTCAATCCAGACCTCTATTAATACCAGCTGGAGTGGTACTGAGCCCCACTCACTCACCAGGAAGGAGCCAATTCAATCCAGACCTCTATTAATACCAGCTGGAGTGGTACTGAGCCCCAGTCAAACACCAGGATGGAGCCAATTCAATCCAGTCTATTAATAACAGCTGGAGTGGTACTGAGTCCCACTCACTCACCAGGATGGAGCCAATTCAATCCAGACCTCTATTAATACCAGCTGGAGTGGTACTGAGCCCCACACACTCACCGGGAAAGAGCCAATTCAATCCAGGCCTCTATTAATACCAGCTGGAGTGGTACTGAGTCCCACTCACTCACCAGGATGGAGCCAATTCAATCCAGACCTCTATGAGTACAAGCTGGTGTGGTACTGAGTCCCACTCACACACCAGGAAGGAGCCAAGTCAATCCAGGCCTCTATTAATACCAGCTGGAGTGGTACTGAGACCCACTCACTCACCAGGATGGAACCAATTCAATCCAGACCTCTATTAATACCAGCTGGAGTGATACTGAGCCCCACTCACTCACCGGGATGGAACCAATTCAATCCAGACCTCTATTAATACCAGCTGGAGTGGTACTGAGCCCCACTCACTCACCAGGAAGGAGCCAATTCAATCCAGACCTCTATGAATACCAGCTGGATGTGGTACTGAGTCCCATTCACACACCAGGAAAGAGTCAATTCAATCCAGGCCTCCATTAATACCAGCAGGAGTGGTACTGAGTCCCATTCACACACCAGCTAAGAGGCAATTCAATCCCGGTCTCAATGAATACCAGCTGGAGTGTTACCGAGTCCCACTCACACACCAGGAAGGAGCCAAGTCAATCCAGGCCTCTATTAATACCAGCTGGAGTGGTACTGAGACCCACTCACTCACCAGGATGGAACCAATTCAATCCAGACCTCTATTAATACCAGCTGGAGTGGTACTGAGCCCCACTCACTCACCAGGAAGGAGCCAATTCAATCCAGACCTCTATTAATACCAGCTGGAGTGGTACTGAGCCCCAGTCAAACACCAGGATGGAGCCAATTCAATCCAGTCTATTAATAACAGCTGGAGTGGTACTGAGTCCCACTCACTCACCAGGATGGAGCCAATTCAATCCAGACCTCTATTAATACCAGCTGGAGTGGTACTGAGCCTCACTCACTCACCGGGAAAGAGCCAATTCAATCCAGGCCTCTATTAATACCAGCTGGAGTGGTACTGAGTCCCACTCACTCACGAGGATGGAGCCAATTCAATCCAGACCTCTATGAGTACAAGCTGGTGTGGTACTGAGTCCCACTCACACACCAGGAAGGAGCCAAGTCAATCCAGGCCTCTATTAATACCAGCTGGAGTGGTACTGAGACCCACTCACTCACCAGGATGGAACCAATTCAATCCAGACCTCTATTAATACCAGCTGGAGTGATACTGAGCCCCACTCACTCACCAGGATGGAACCAATTCAATCCAGACCTCTATTAATACCAGCTGGAGTGGTACTGAGCCCCACTCACTCACCAGGAAGGAGCCAATTCAATCCAGACCTCTATTAATACCAGCTGGAGTGGTACTGAGCCCCAGTCAAACACCAGGATGGAGCCAATTCAATCCAGTCTATTAATAACAGCTGGAGTGGTACTGAGTCCCACTCACTCACCAGGATGGAGCCACTTCAATCCAGACCTCTATTAATACCAGCTGGAGTGGTACTGAGCCCCACTCACTCACCGGGAAAGAGCCAATTCAATCCAGACCTCTATGAGTACAAGCTGGTGTGGTACTGAGCCCCACTCACTCACCAGGAAAGAGCCAATTCAATCCAGACCTCTATGAGTACAAGCTGGTGTGGTACTGAGTCCCACTCAAACACCAGGAAAGCGCCAAATCAATGCAGACCTCTATTAATACCAGCTGGAGTGGCACTGAGTCCCACTCACACACCAGGAAAGAGGCAATTCAATCCTTATCTCTATTAATACCAGCTGGAGTGGCACTGAGTCCCACTCACATACCAGGAAAGAGTCAATTCAAACCAGGCTTCTATTAATACCAGCTGGAGAGGTACTGAGTCCCACTCACACACCAGGAAAGAGTCAATTCAAACCAGGCCTCCATTAATACCAGCTGGAGTGGACCTGAGTCCCACTCACACACCAGGAAAGAGCCAATTCAATCCAGGCCTCTATTAATACCAGCTGGAGTGGTACTGAGTGCCACTCACACACCAGGAAAGAGCCAATTCAATCCAGACCTCTATTAACACCAGCTGGAGTGGTACTGAGTCCCACTCACACACCAGGAAAGAGTCAATTCAAACCAGGCCCCCATTAATACCAGCTGGAGTGGCACTGAGTCCCACTCACACACCAGGAAAGAGTCAATTCAAACCAGGCCTCCATTAATACCAGCTGGAGTGGCACTGAGTCCCACTCACACACCAGGAAAGAGTCAATTCAAATCAGGCCTCCATTAATACCAGCTGGAGTGGTACTGAGTCCCACTCACACACCAGGAAAGAGCCAATTCAATCCAGACCTCTTAATACCAGCTGGAGTGGGACTGAGCCCCACTCACTCACCAGGAAGGAGCCAATTCAATCCAGACCTCTATTAACACCAGCTGGAGTGGTACTGAGTCCCACTCACACACCAGGAAAGAGTCAATTCAAACCAGGCCTCCATTAATACCAGCTGGAGTGGACCTGAGTCCCACTCACACACCAGGAAAGAGCCAATTCAATCCAGACCTCTTAATACCAGCTGGAGTGGGACTGAGCCCCACTCACTCACCAGGAAGGAGCCAATTCAATCCAGACCTCTATTAACACCAGCTGGAGTGGTACTGAGTCCCACTCACTCACCAGGAAAGAGTCAATTCAACCAGGCCTCTATTAATACCAGCTGGAGTGGAACTGAGTCCCACACGCACACCAGGAAAGAGGCAATTCAAACCAGGCCTCTATTAATACCAGCTGGAGTGGTACTGAGTCCCACTCACACACCAGGAAAGAGTCAATTCAATCCAGACTTCTATTAATACCAGCTGGAGTGGACCTGAGTCCCACTCACACACCAGGAAAGAGTCAATTCAATCCAGGCCTCCATTAATACCAGCAGGAGTGGTACTGAGTCCCATTCACACACCAGCTAAGAGGCAATTCAATCCCGGTCTCAATGAATACCAGCTGGAGTGTTACTGAGCCCCACTCACACACCAGGAAAGAGCCAATTCAATCCAGACCTCTATTCATACCAGCTGGAGTGGTACTGAGTCCCACTCACACACCAGGAAAGAGGCAATTCAATCCACACCTCTATTAATACCAGCTGGAGTGGTACTGAGTCCCATTCACACACCAGGAAAGAGTCAATTCAAACCAGGCCTCTATTAATACCAGCTGGAGTGGAACTGAGTCCCACTCACACACCAGGAAAGAGGCAAATCAAACCAGGTCTCTATTAATACCAGCTGGAGTGGAACTGAGTCCCATTCACACACCAGGAAAGAGTCAATTCAAACCAGGCCTCTATTAATACCAGCTGGAGTGGAACTGAGTCCCACTCACACACCAGGAAAGAGGCAAATCAAACCAGGTCTCTATTAATACCAGTTGGAGTGGTTCTGAGCCCCACTCACACACCAGGGAAGAGTCTATTCAATCCAGACCTCTATTAATACCGGCTGGAGTGGAACTGAGTCCGACTCAAACACCAGGAAAGAGCCAAATCAATCCAGACCTCTTATAAACACCAGCTGGAGAGGTACTGAGCCCCACTCACACACCAGGAAAGAGTCAATTCAATCCAGACCTCTTATAAACACCAGCTGGAGAGGTACTGAGCCCCACTCACACACCAGGAAAGAGCCAATTCAATCCAGCCCTCTATAAATACCAGCTGGAGTGGTACTGAGTCCCACTCAAACACCAGGAAAGAGCCAAATCAATCCAGACCTCTATTGATACCAGCTGGAGAGGTACTGAGTCCCACTCACATAGCAGGAAAGAGTCAATTCAATCCAGGCCTCCATTAATACCAGCAGGAGTGGTACTGAGTCCCATTCACACAGCAGCAAAGAGGCAATTCAATCCCGGTCTCAATGAATACCAGCTGGAGTGTTACCGAGTCCCACTCACACACCAGGAAAGAGTCAATTCAATCCAGGCCTCTATTAATACCAGCTGGAGTGGTACTGAGCCCCACTCTCATACCAGGAAAGAGTCAATTCAATCCAGACCTCTATTAATACCAGCTGGAGTGGACCTGAGTCCCATTCACACACCAGGATAGTGTCAATTCAAAACAGGCCTCTATAAATACCAGTTGGAGTGGTACTGAGTCCCACTCACTCACCAGGAAAGAGTCAATTCAATCCAGGCCTCTATTAATACCAGCTGAAGTGGTACTGAGCCCCACTCACTCACCAGGATGGAGCCAATTCAATCCAGACCTCTATGAATACCAGCTGGAGTGGTACTGAGTCCCATTCACACACCAGGAAAGAGTCAATTCAATCCAGGCCTCCATTAATACCAGCAGGAGTGGTACTGAGTCCCATTCACACACCAGCTAAGAGGCAATTCAATCCCGGTCTCAATGAATACCAGCTGGAGTGTTACCGAGTCCCACTCACACACCAGGAAAGAGTCAATTCAATCCAGGCCTTTATTCATACCAGCTGGAGTGGTACTGAGCCCCACTCACTCACCAGGATGGAGCCAATTCAATCCAGACCTCTATGAATACCAGCTGGATGTGGTACTGAGTCCCATTCACACACCAGGAAAGAGTCAATTCAATCCAGGCCTCCATTAATACCAGCAGGAGTGGTACTGAGTCCCATTCACACACCAGCTAAGAGGCAATTCAATCCCGGTCTCAATGAATACCAGCTGGAGTGTTACCGAGTCCCACTCACACACCAGGAAAGAGCCAATTCAATCCAGGCTTCTATTAATACCAGCTGGAGTGGTACTGAGCCCCACTCACACACCAGGAAAGAACCAATTCAATCCAGACCTCTATTAATACCAGCTGGAGTGGTACTGAGTCCCACTCACACACCAGGAAAGAACCAATTCAATCCAGACCTCTATTAATACAAGCTGTTGTGGTACTGAGCCCCACTCACACACCAGGAAAGAGGCAATTCAATCCAGGCCTCTATTAATACCAGCTGCAGTGGTACTGAGTCCCACTCACACACCAGGATTGAGGTAATTCAATCCACACCTCGATAAATACCAGCTGGAGTGGGACTGAGCCCGACTCACACACCAGGAAAGAGCCAATTCAATCCAGACATCTTAATACCAGCTGGAGTGGGACTGAGTCCAACTCAATCACCAGTAAGGAGCCAATTCAATCCAGACCTCTATTAACACCAGCTGGAGTGGTACTGAGTCCCACTCACACATCAGGAAAGAGTCAATTCAATCCAGGCCTCCATTAATACCAGCAGGAGTGGTACTGAGTCCCATTCACACACCAGCTAAGAGGCAATTCAATCCCGGTCTCAATGAATACCAGCTGGAGTGTTACTGAGCCCCACTCACACACCAGGAAAGAGCCAATTCAATCCAGACCTCTATTAATACCAGCTGGAGTGGTACTGAGCCCCACTCACACACCAGGAAAGAGCCAATTCAATCCACACCTCTATTAATACCAGCTGGAGTGGTACTGAGTCCCACTCACACACCAGGAAAGAGGCAATTCAATCCACACCTCTATTAATACCAGCTGGAGTGGTTCTGAGCCCCAGTCACACACCAGGAAAGATCCAAGTCAATCATGTCCTCTATTAATACCAGCTGGAGAGGTACTGAGTCCCACTCACACACGCGGAAAGAGTCAATTCAAACCAGGTCTCTATTAACAACAGCTGGAGTGTTACCGAGTCCCACTCACACACCAGGAAAGAGGCAATTCAATCCAGGCCTCTATTAATACCAGCTGGAGTGGCACTGAGTCCCACTCACATACCAGGAAAGAGTCAATTCAAACCAGGCTTCTATTAATACCAGCTGGAGAGGTACTGAGTCCCACTCACACACCAGGAAAGAGTCAATTCAAACCAGGCCTCCATTAATACCAGCTGGAGTGGACCTGAGTCCCACTCACACACCAGGAAAGAGCCAATTCAATCCAGACCTCTATTAACACCAGCTGGAGTGGTACTGAGTCCCACTCACACACCAGGAAAGAGTCAATTCAAACCAGGCCTCCATTAATACCAGCTGGAGTGGCACTGAGTCCCACTCACACACCAGGAAAGAGTCAATTCAAACCAGGCCTCCATTAATACCAGCTGGAGTGGACCTGAGTCCCACTCACACACCAGGAAAGAGCCAATTCAATCCAGACCTCTTAATACCAGCTGGAGTGGGACTGAGCCCCACTCACTCACCAGGAAGGAGCCAATTCAATCCAGACCTCTATTAACACCAGCTGGAGTGGTACTGAGTCCCACTCACACACCAGGAATGAGTCAATTCAAACCAGGCCTCCATTAATACCAGCTGGAGTGGCACTGAGTCCCACTCACACACCAGGAAAGAGTCAATTCAAACCAGGCCTCCATTAATACCAGCTGGAGTGGACCTGAGTCCCACTCACACACCAGGAAAGAGCCAATTCAATCCAGACCTCTTAATACCAGCTGGAGTGGGACTGAGCCTCACTCACTCACCAGGATGGAGCCAATTCAATCCAGACCTCTATGAATACCAGCTGGATGTGGTACTGAGTCCCATTCACACACCAGGAAAGAGTCAATTCAATCCAGTCCTCCATTAATACCAGCAGGAGTGGTACTGAGTCCCATTCACACACCAGCTAAGAGGCAATTCAATCCCGGTCTCAATGAATACCAGCTGGAGTGTTACCGAGTCCCACTCACACACCAGGAAAGAGCCAATTCAATCCAGGCTTCTATTAATACCAGCTGGAGTGGTACTGAGCCCCACTCACACACCAGGAAAGAACCAATTCAATCCAGACCTCTATTAATACCAGCTGGAGTGGTACTGAGTCCCACTCACACACCAGGAAAGAACCAATTCAATCCAGACCTCTATTAATACAAGCTGTTGTGGTACTGAGCCCCACTCACACACCAGGAAAGAGGCAATTCAATCCAGGCCTCTATTAATACCAGCTGCAGTGGTACTGAGTCCCACTCACACACCAGGATTGAGGCAATTCAATCCACACCTCGATAAATACCAGCTGGAGTGGGACTGAGTCCCACTCAAACACCAGGAAAGAGCCAATTCAATCCAGACATCTTAATACCAGCTGGAGTGGGACTGAGTCCAACTCAATCACCAGTAAGGAGCCAATTCAATCCAGACCTCTATTAACACCAGCTGGAGTGGTACTGAGTCCCACTCACACATCAGGAAAGAGTCAATTCAATCCAGGCCTCCATTAATACCAGCAGGAGTGGTACTGAGTCCCATTCACACACCAGCTAAGAGGCAATTCAATCCCGGTCTCAATGAATACCAGCTGGAGTGTTACTGAGCCCCACTCACACACCAGGAAAGAGCCAATTCAATCCAGACCTCTATTAATACCAGCTGGAGTGGTACTGAGCCCCACTCACACACCAGGAAAGAGCCAATTCAATCCACACCTCTATTAATACCAGCTGGAGTGGTACTGAGTCCCACTCACACACCAGGAAAGAGGCAATTCAATCCAGGCATCTATTCATACCAGCTGGAGTGGTTCTGAGCCCCAGTCACACACCAGGAAAGATCCAAGTCAATCATGTCCTCTATTAATTCCAGCTGGAGTGGTACTGAGTCCCACTCACACACGCGGAAAGAGTCAATTCAAACCAGGTCTCTATTAATACCAGCTGGAGTGGTACTGAGTCCCACTCACACACCAGGAAAGAGGCAATTCAATCCAGACCTCTATTAATACCAGCTGGAGTGGTACTGAGTCCCACTCACACACCAGGAAAGAGGCAATTCAATCCACACCTCTATTAATACCAGCTGGAGTGGTACTGAGTCCCACTCACACACCAGGAAAGAGGCAATTCAATCCAGGCATCTATTCATACCAGCTGGAGTGGTTCTGAGCCCCAGTCACACACCAGGAAAGAGCCAATTCAATCCAGGCATCTATTCATACCAGCTGGAGTGGTACTGAGCCCCAGTCACACACCAGGAAAGATCCAAGTCAATCATGTCCTCTATTAATTCCAGCTGGAGAGGTACTGAGTCCCACTCACACACTCGGAAAGAGTCAATTCAATCCAGACCTCTATTAATACCAGCTGGAGTGGTACTGAGTCCCACTCACACACCAGGAAAGAGTCAATTCAATCCAGACCTCTATTAATACCAGCTGGAGTGGTACTGAGTCCCACTCACACACCAGGAAAGAGTCAATTCAAACCAGGCCTCCATTAATACCAGCTGGAGTGGACCTGAGTCCCACTCACACACCAGGAAAGAGCCAATTCAATCCAGACCTCTATTAATTCCAGCTGGAGTGGCACTGAGTCCCACTCACATACCAGGAAAGAGTCAATTCAAACCAGGCTTCTATTAATACCAGCTGGAGAGGTACTGAGTCCCACTCACACACCAGGAAAGAGTCAATTCAAACCAGGCCTCTATTAATACCAGCTGGAGTGGACCTGAGTCCCACTCACACACCAGGAAAGAGCCAATTCAATCCAGACCTCTTAATACCAGCTGGAGTGGTACTGAGTCCCACTCACACACCAGGAAAGAGGCAATTCAATCCAGGCCTCTATTAATACCAGCTGGAGTGGCACTGAGTCCCACTCACATACCAGGAAAGAGTCAATTCAAACCAGGCTTCTATTAATACCAGCTGGAGAGGTACTGAGTCCCACTCACACACGCGGAAAGAGTCAATTCAAACCAGGTCTCTATTAACAACAGCTGGAGTGTTACCGAGTCCCACTCACACACCAGGAAAGAGGCAATTCAATCCAGGCCTCTATTAATACCATCTGGAGTGGCACTGAGTCCCACTCACATACCAGGAAAGAGTCAATTCAAACCAGGCTTCTATTAATACCAGCTGGAGAGGTACTGAGTCCCACTCACACACCAGGAAAGAGTCAATTCAAACCAGGCCTCCATTAATACCAGCTGGAGTGGACCTGAGTCCCACTCACACACCAGGAAAGAGCCAATTCAATCCAGACCTCTATTAATACCAGCTGGAGTGGTACTGAGTCCCACTCACACACCAGGAAAGAGCCAATTCAATCCAGACCTCTATTAATACCAGCTGGAGTGGTACTGAGTCCCACTCACACACCAGGAAAGAGTCAATTCAAACCAGGCCTCCATTAATACCAGCTGGAGTGGCACTGAGTCCCACTCACACACCAGGAAAGAGTCAATTCAAACCAGGCCTCCATTAATACCAGCTGGAGTGGCACTGAGTCCCACTCACACACCAGGAAAGAGTCAATTCAAACCAGGCCTCCATTAATACCAGCTGGAGTGGACCTGAGTCCCACTCACTCACCAGGAAAGAGCCAATTCAATCCAGACCTCTTAATACCAGCTGGAGTGGGACTGAGCCCCACTCACTCACCAGGAAGGAGCCAATTCAATCCAGACCTCTATTAACACCAGCTGGAGTGGTACTGAGCCCCACTCACTCACCAGGATGGAGGCAATTCAATCCAGACCTCTATTGATAACAGATAGAGTGGTACTGAGTCCCACTCACACACCAGGAAAGAGCCAATTCAATCCAGGCCTCTATAAATACCAGCTGAAGTGATACTGAGCCCCACTCACACACCAGGAAAGAGCCAATTCAATCCAGACCTCTATTAATACCAGCTGGAGAGGTACTGATCCCCACTCACACACCAGGAAAGAGTCAATTCAATCCAGACCTCTCTTAACACCAGCTGGAGTGGTACTGATCCCCACTCACACACCAGGAAAGAGTCAATTCAATCCAGACCTCTATTAACACCAGCTGGAGTGGTACTGAGCCCCACTCACACACCAGAAAAGAGGCAATTCAATCCACACCTCGATAAATACCAGCTGAAGTTGTAATGAGCCCCACTCACACACCAGGAAAGAGCCAATTCAATCCAGGCCTCTATAAATACCAGCTGAAGTGGTACTGAGCCCCACTCACACACCAGGAAAGAGCCAATTCAAACCAGGTCTCTATTAATACCAGCTGGAGTGGTACTGAGCCCCACTCACTCACCAGGAAGGAGCCAATTCAAACCAGGTCTCTATTAATACCAGCTGGAGTGGCACTGAGTCCCACTCACACACCAGGAAAGAGCCAATTCAATCCAGGCCTCTATAAATACCAGCTGAAGTGGTACTGAGCCCCACTCACACACCAGGAAAGAGGCAATTCAATCCAGGCCTCTATTAATACCAGCTGAAGTGGTACCGAGACTCACTGACACACCAGGAAAGAGGCAATTAAATCTAGGTCTCTATTAATACCAGCTGGAGTGGTACTGAGTCTCACTCACACACCTGGAAAGAGCCAATTCAATCCAGGCCTCTATAAATACCAGCTGAAGTGGTACTGAGTCCCAGTCACGCACCAGGAAAGAGCCAAATCAATCCAGACCTCTATTAATACCAGCTGGAGTGGTACTGATCCCCACTCACACACCAGGAAAGAGTCAATTCAATCCAGACCTCTCTTAACACCAGCTGGAGTGGTACTGAGTCCCACTCACACACCAGGAAAGAGTCAATTCAATCCAGACATCTTAATGCCAGCTGGAGTGGTACTGAGCCCCACTCACACACCAGGAAAGAGCCAATTCAATCCATAGCTCTATTAATACCAGCTGGAGTGGTACTGAGCCCCACTCACACACCAGGGAAGAGCCAATTCAATCCAGACCTCTATTAATACCAGCTGGAGTGGGACTGAGTCCCACTCACTCACCAGGAAAGAGTCTATTCAATCCAGGCATCTATTAATACCAGCTGGAGTGGGACTGAGCCCCACTCACACACCAGGGAAGAGCCAATTCAATCCAGACCTCTATTAATACAAGCTGGAGTGGGACTGAGTCCCACTCACACACCAGGAAAGAGTCTATTCAATCCAGGCATCTATTAATACTAGCTGGAGTGGTTCTGAGCCCCAGTGACGCACCAGGAAAGAGCCAAATCAATCCAGACCTCTATCAATACCAGCTGGAGTGGTACTGAGTCCCACTCACACATCAGGAAAGAGCCAAGTCAATCTAGACCTCTATTAATACCAGCTGGAGTGGACCTGAGTCCCACTCACACACCAGGAAAGAGTCAATTCAAACCAGGTCTCTATTAATACCAGCTGGAGTGGTACTGAGTCCCACTCACTCACCAGGAAAGAGTCAATTCAATCCAGACCTCTATTAATACCAGCTGGAGTGGGACTGAGTCCCACTCACACAACAGGAAAGAGGCAATTCAATCCCGACCTCTACTAATACCAGCTGGAGTGGTACTGAGCCCCACTCACTCACCAGGATGGAGGCAATTCAACTCAGACCTCTATTAATAGCAGCTGGAGTGGTCCTGAGTCCCACTCACACACCAGGATTGAGGCAATTCAATCCACACCTCGATAAATACCAGCTGGAGTGGGACTGAGCACCACTCACACACCAGGAAAGAGCCAATTCAATCCAGGCCTCTATTAATACCAGCTGGAGTGGTACAGATCCCCACTCACACACCAGGAAGGAGCCAAGTCAATCCAGGCCTCTATAAATACCAGCTGGAGTGGTACTGAGTCTCAGTCACACACCAGGAAAGAGGCAATTCAATCCAGACATCTTAATGCCAGCTGGAGTGGGACTGAGTCCAACTCAATCACCAGTAAGGAGGCAATTCAATCCAGACCTCTATTAATACCAGCTGGAGTGGTACTGAGCCCCACTCACTCACCAGGATGGAGCCAATTCAAGCCAGGTCTCTATTAATACCAGCTGGAGTGGTACTGAGTCCCACTCACACACCAGGAAAGAGCCAATTCAATCCAGGCCTCTATAAATACCAGCTGAAGTGGTACTGAGCCCCACTAACACACCAGGAAAGAGCCAATTCAATCCAGACCTCTATTAATACCAGCTGGAGTGGTACCGAGACCCACTGACACACCAGGAAAGAGGCAATTAAATCCAGGTCTCTATTAATACCAGCTGGAGTGGTACTAAGTCTCACTCACACACCAGGAAGGAGCCAATTCAATCCAGGTCTCTATTAATACCAGCTGGAGTGGTACTGAGTCCCACTCACACACCAGGAAAGAGCCAATTCAAACCAGGTCTCTATTAATACCAGCTGGAGTGGTACTGAGTCCCACTCACACACCAGGAAAGAGCCAATTCAATCCAGGCCTCTATAAATACCAGCTGAAGTGGTACTGAGTCCCAGTCACGCACCAGGAAGGAGCCATTTCAATCCAGGCCTCGATTAATACCAGCTGGAGTGGTACGGAGCCCCAGTCACCCACCAGGAAAGAGCCAAATCAATCCAGACCTCTATTAATACCAGCTGGAGAGGTACTGATCCCCACTCACACACCAGGAAAGAGTCAATTCAATCCAGACCTCTCTTAACACCAGCTGGAGTGGTACTGAGTCCCACTCACACACCAGGAAAGAGTCAATTCAAACCAGGCTTCTATTAATACCAGCTGGAGAGGTACTGAGTCCCACTCACACACCAGGAAAGAGTCAATTCAAACCAGGCCTCCATTAATACCAGCTGGAGTGGACCTGAGTCCCACTCACACACCAGGAAAGAGCCAATTCAATCCAGACCTCTATTAACACCAGCTGGAGTGGTACTGAGTCCCACTCACACACCAGGAAAGAGTCAATTCAAACCAGGCCTCCATTAATACCAGCTGGAGTGGCACTGAGTCCCACTCACACACCAGGAAAGAGTCAATTCAAACCAGGCCTCCATTAATACCAGCTGGAGTGGACCTGAGTCCCACTCACACACCAGGAAAGAGCCAATTCAATCCAGACCTCTTAATACCAGCTGGAGTGGGACTGAGCCCCACTCACTCACCAGGAAGGAGCCAATTCAATCCAGACCTCTATTAACACCAGCTGGAGTGGTACTGAGTCCCACTCACACACCAGGAATGAGTCAATTCAAACCAGGCCTCCATTAATACCAGCTGGAGTGGCACTGAGTCCCACTCACACACCAGGAAAGAGTCAATTCAAACCAGGCCTCCATTAATACCAGCTGGAGTGGACCTGAGTCCCACTCACACACCAGGAAAGAGCCAATTCAATCCAGACCTCTTAATACCAGCTGGAGTGGGACTGAGCCTCACTCACTCACCAGGATGGAGCCAATTCAATCCAGACCTCTATGAATACCAGCTGGATGTGGTACTGAGTCCCATTCACACACCAGGAAAGAGTCAATTCAATCCAGTCCTCCATTAATACCAGCAGGAGTGGTACTGAGTCCCATTCACACACCAGCTAAGAGGCAATTCAATCCCGGTCTCAATGAATACCAGCTGGAGTGTTACCGAGTCCCACTCACACACCAGGAAAGAGCCAATTCAATCCAGGCTTCTATTAATACCAGCTGGAGTGGTACTGAGCCCCACTCACACACCAGGAAAGAACCAATTCAATCCAGACCTCTATTAATACCAGCTGGAGTGGTACTGAGTCCCACTCACACACCAGGAAAGAACCAATTCAATCCAGACCTCTATTAATACAAGCTGTTGTGGTACTGAGCCCCACTCACACACCAGGAAAGAGGCAATTCAATCCAGGCCTCTATTAATACCAGCTGCAGTGGTACTGAGTCCCACTCACACACCAGGATTGAGGCAATTCAATCCACACCTCGATAAATACCAGCTGGAGTGGGACTGAGTCCCACTCAAACACCAGGAAAGAGCCAATTCAATCCAGACATCTTAATACCAGCTGGAGTGGGACTGAGTCCAACTCAATCACCAGTAAGGAGCCAATTCAATCCAGACCTCTATTAACACCAGCTGGAGTGGTACTGAGTCCCACTCACACATCAGGAAAGAGTCAATTCAATCCAGGCCTCCATTAATACCAGCAGGAGTGGTACTGAGTCCCATTCACACACCAGCTAAGAGGCAATTCAATCCCGGTCTCAATGAATACCAGCTGGAGTGTTACTGAGCCCCACTCACACACCAGGAAAGAGCCAATTCAATCCAGACCTCTATTAATACCAGCTGGAGTGGTACTGAGCCCCACTCACACACCAGGAAAGAGCCAATTCAATCCACACCTCTATTAATACCAGCTGGAGTGGTACTGAGTCCCACTCACACACCAGGAAAGAGGCAATTCAATCCAGGCATCTATTCATACCAGCTGGAGTGGTTCTGAGCCCCAGTCACACACCAGGAAAGATCCAAGTCAATCATGTCCTCTATTAATTCCAGCTGGAGTGGTACTGAGTCCCACTCACACACGCGGAAAGAGTCAATTCAAACCAGGTCTCTATTAATACCAGCTGGAGTGGTACTGAGTCCCACTCACACACCAGGAAAGAGGCAATTCAATCCAGACCTCTATTAATACCAGCTGGAGTGGTACTGAGTCCCACTCACACACCAGGAAAGAGGCAATTCAATCCACACCTCTATTAATACCAGCTGGAGTGGTACTGAGTCCCACTCACACACCAGGAAAGAGGCAATTCAATCCAGGCATCTATTCATACCAGCTGGAGTGGTTCTGAGCCCCAGTCACACACCAGGAAAGAGCCAATTCAATCCAGGCATCTATTCATACCAGCTGGAGTGGTACTGAGCCCCAGTCACACACCAGGAAAGATCCAAGTCAATCATGTCCTCTATTAATTCCAGCTGGAGAGGTACTGAGTCCCACTCACACACTCGGAAAGAGTCAATTCAATCCAGACCTCTATTAATACCAGCTGGAGTGGTACTGAGTCCCACTCACACACCAGGAAAGAGTCAATTCAATCCAGACCTCTATTAATACCAGCTGGAGTGGTACTGAGTCCCACTCACACACCAGGAAAGAGTCAATTCAAACCAGGCCTCCATTAATACCAGCTGGAGTGGACCTGAGTCCCACTCACACACCAGGAAAGAGCCAATTCAATCCAGACCTCTATTAATTCCAGCTGGAGTGGCACTGAGTCCCACTCACATACCAGGAAAGAGTCAATTCAAACCAGGCTTCTATTAATACCAGCTGGAGAGGTACTGAGTCCCACTCACACACCAGGAAAGAGTCAATTCAAACCAGGCCTCTATTAATACCAGCTGGAGTGGACCTGAGTCCCACTCACACACCAGGAAAGAGCCAATTCAATCCAGACCTCTTAATACCAGCTGGAGTGGTACTGAGTCCCACTCACACACCAGGAAAGAGGCAATTCAATCCAGGCCTCTATTAATACCAGCTGGAGTGGCACTGAGTCCCACTCACATACCAGGAAAGAGTCAATTCAAACCAGGCTTCTATTAATACCAGCTGGAGAGGTACTGAGTCCCACTCACACACGCGGAAAGAGTCAATTCAAACCAGGTCTCTATTAACAACAGCTGGAGTGTTACCGAGTCCCACTCACACACCAGGAAAGAGGCAATTCAATCCAGGCCTCTATTAATACCATCTGGAGTGGCACTGAGTCCCACTCACATACCAGGAAAGAGTCAATTCAAACCAGGCTTCTATTAATACCAGCTGGAGAGGTACTGAGTCCCACTCACACACCAGGAAAGAGTCAATTCAAACCAGGCCTCCATTAATACCAGCTGGAGTGGACCTGAGTCCCACTCACACACCAGGAAAGAGCCAATTCAATCCAGACCTCTATTAATACCAGCTGGAGTGGTACTGAGTCCCACTCACACACCAGGAAAGAGCCAATTCAATCCAGACCTCTATTAATACCAGCTGGAGTGGTACTGAGTCCCACTCACACACCAGGAAAGAGTCAATTCAAACCAGGCCTCCATTAATACCAGCTGGAGTGGCACTGAGTCCCACTCACACACCAGGAAAGAGTCAATTCAAACCAGGCCTCCATTAATACCAGCTGGAGTGGCACTGAGTCCCACTCACACACCAGGAAAGAGTCAATTCAAACCAGGCCTCCATTAATACCAGCTGGAGTGGACCTGAGTCCCACTCACTCACCAGGAAAGAGCCAATTCAATCCAGACCTCTTAATACCAGCTGGAGTGGGACTGAGCCCCACTCACTCACCAGGAAGGAGCCAATTCAATCCAGACCTCTATTAACACCAGCTGGAGTGGTACTGAGCCCCACTCACTCACCAGGATGGAGGCAATTCAATCCAGACCTCTATTGATAACAGATAGAGTGGTACTGAGTCCCACTCACACACCAGGAAAGAGCCAATTCAATCCAGGCCTCTATAAATACCAGCTGAAGTGATACTGAGCCCCACTCACACACCAGGAAAGAGCCAATTCAATCCAGACCTCTATTAATACCAGCTGGAGAGGTACTGATCCCCACTCACACACCAGGAAAGAGTCAATTCAATCCAGACCTCTCTTAACACCAGCTGGAGTGGTACTGATCCCCACTCACACACCAGGAAAGAGTCAATTCAATCCAGACCTCTATTAACACCAGCTGGAGTGGTACTGAGCCCCACTCACACACCAGAAAAGAGGCAATTCAATCCACACCTCGATAAATACCAGCTGAAGTTGTAATGAGCCCCACTCACACACCAGGAAAGAGCCAATTCAATCCAGGCCTCTATAAATACCAGCTGAAGTGGTACTGAGCCCCACTCACACACCAGGAAAGAGCCAATTCAAACCAGGTCTCTATTAATACCAGCTGGAGTGGTACTGAGCCCCACTCACTCACCAGGAAGGAGCCAATTCAAACCAGGTCTCTATTAATACCAGCTGGAGTGGCACTGAGTCCCACTCACACACCAGGAAAGAGCCAATTCAATCCAGGCCTCTATAAATACCAGCTGAAGTGGTACTGAGCCCCACTCACACACCAGGAAAGAGGCAATTCAATCCAGGCCTCTATTAATACCAGCTGAAGTGGTACCGAGACTCACTGACACACCAGGAAAGAGGCAATTAAATCTAGGTCTCTATTAATACCAGCTGGAGTGGTACTGAGTCTCACTCACACACCTGGAAAGAGCCAATTCAATCCAGGCCTCTATAAATACCAGCTGAAGTGGTACTGAGTCCCAGTCACGCACCAGGAAAGAGCCAAATCAATCCAGACCTCTATTAATACCAGCTGGAGTGGTACTGATCCCCACTCACACACCAGGAAAGAGTCAATTCAATCCAGACCTCTCTTAACACCAGCTGGAGTGGTACTGAGTCCCACTCACACACCAGGAAAGAGTCAATTCAATCCAGACATCTTAATGCCAGCTGGAGTGGTACTGAGCCCCACTCACACACCAGGAAAGAGCCAATTCAATCCATAGCTCTATTAATACCAGCTGGAGTGGTACTGAGCCCCACTCACACACCAGGGAAGAGCCAATTCAATCCAGACCTCTATTAATACCAGCTGGAGTGGGACTGAGTCCCACTCACTCACCAGGAAAGAGTCTATTCAATCCAGGCATCTATTAATACCAGCTGGAGTGGGACTGAGCCCCACTCACACACCAGGGAAGAGCCAATTCAATCCAGACCTCTATTAATACAAGCTGGAGTGGGACTGAGTCCCACTCACACACCAGGAAAGAGTCTATTCAATCCAGGCATCTATTAATACTAGCTGGAGTGGTTCTGAGCCCCAGTGACGCACCAGGAAAGAGCCAAATCAATCCAGACCTCTATCAATACCAGCTGGAGTGGTACTGAGTCCCACTCACACATCAGGAAAGAGCCAAGTCAATCTAGACCTCTATTAATACCAGCTGGAGTGGACCTGAGTCCCACTCACACACCAGGAAAGAGTCAATTCAAACCAGGTCTCTATTAATACCAGCTGGAGTGGTACTGAGTCCCACTCACTCACCAGGAAAGAGTCAATTCAATCCAGACCTCTATTAATACCAGCTGGAGTGGGACTGAGTCCCACTCACACAACAGGAAAGAGGCAATTCAATCCCGACCTCTACTAATACCAGCTGGAGTGGTACTGAGCCCCACTCACTCACCAGGATGGAGGCAATTCAACTCAGACCTCTATTAATAGCAGCTGGAGTGGTCCTGAGTCCCACTCACACACCAGGATTGAGGCAATTCAATCCACACCTCGATAAATACCAGCTGGAGTGGGACTGAGCACCACTCACACACCAGGAAAGAGCCAATTCAATCCAGGCCTCTATTAATACCAGCTGGAGTGGTACAGATCCCCACTCACACACCAGGAAGGAGCCAAGTCAATCCAGGCCTCTATAAATACCAGCTGGAGTGGTACTGAGTCTCAGTCACACACCAGGAAAGAGGCAATTCAATCCAGACATCTTAATGCCAGCTGGAGTGGGACTGAGTCCAACTCAATCACCAGTAAGGAGGCAATTCAATCCAGACCTCTATTAATACCAGCTGGAGTGGTACTGAGCCCCACTCACTCACCAGGATGGAGCCAATTCAAGCCAGGTCTCTATTAATACCAGCTGGAGTGGTACTGAGTCCCACTCACACACCAGGAAAGAGCCAATTCAATCCAGGCCTCTATAAATACCAGCTGAAGTGGTACTGAGCCCCACTAACACACCAGGAAAGAGCCAATTCAATCCAGACCTCTATTAATACCAGCTGGAGTGGTACCGAGACCCACTGACACACCAGGAAAGAGGCAATTAAATCCAGGTCTCTATTAATACCAGCTGGAGTGGTACTAAGTCTCACTCACACACCAGGAAGGAGCCAATTCAATCCAGGTCTCTATTAATACCAGCTGGAGTGGTACTGAGTCCCACTCACACACCAGGAAAGAGCCAATTCAAACCAGGTCTCTATTAATACCAGCTGGAGTGGTACTGAGTCCCACTCACACACCAGGAAAGAGCCAATTCAATCCAGGCCTCTATAAATACCAGCTGAAGTGGTACTGAGTCCCAGTCACGCACCAGGAAGGAGCCATTTCAATCCAGGCCTCGATTAATACCAGCTGGAGTGGTACGGAGCCCCAGTCACCCACCAGGAAAGAGCCAAATCAATCCAGACCTCTATTAATACCAGCTGGAGAGGTACTGATCCCCACTCACACACCAGGAAAGAGTCAATTCAATCCAGACCTCTCTTAACACCAGCTGGAGTGGTACTGAGTCCCACTCACACACCAGGAAAGAGTCAATTCAATCCAGACATCTTAATGCCAGCTGGAGTGGTACTGAGCCCCACTCACACACCAGGGAAGAGCCAATTCAATCCATAGCTCTATTAATACCAGCTGGAGTGGTACTGAGCCCCACTCACACACCAGGGAAGAGCCAATTCAATCCAGACCTCTATTAATACAAGCTGGAGTGGGACTGAGTCCCACTCACACACCAGGAAAGAGTCTATTCAATCCAGGCATCTATTAATACCAGCTGGAGTGGTTCTGAGCCCCAGTGACGCACCAGGAAAGAGCCAATTCAATCCAGGCCTCTATTCATACCAGCTGGAGTGGAACTGAGTCCCACTCACACACCAGGAAAGAGGCAATTCAATCCACACCTCTATTAATACCAGCTGGAGTGGTACTGAGCCCCACTCACTCACCAGGAAGGAGCCAATTCAAGCCAGGTCTCTATTAATACCAGCTGGAGTGGTACTGAGTCCCACTCACACACCAGGAAAGAGCCAATTCAATCCAGGCCTCTATAAATACCAGCTGAAGTGGTACTGAGCCCCACTGACACACCAGGAAAGAGCCAATTCAATCCAGACCTCTATTAATACCAGCTGGAGTGGTACCGAGACCCACTGACACACCAGGAAAGAGGCAATTAAATCCAGGTCTCTATTAATACCAGCTGGAGTGGTACTGAGTCTCACTCACACACCAGGAAAGAGCCAATTCAATCCAGGTCTCTATTAATACCAGCTGGAGTGGTACTGAGTCCCACTCACACACCAGGAAAGAGCCAATTCAAACCAGGTCTCTATTAATACCAGCTGGAGTGGTACTGAGTCCCACTCACACACCAGGAAAGAGCCAATTCAATCCAGGCCTCTATAAATACCAGCTGAAGTGGTACTGAGTCCCACTCACACACCAGGAAAGAGCCAATTCGATCCAGGCCTCTATAAATACCAGCTGGAGTGGTTCTGAGCCCCAGTGACGCACCAGGAAAGAGCCAAGACAATCCAGGCCTCTATTCATACCAGCTGGAGTGGAACCGAGTCCCACTCACACATCAGGAAAGAGCCAAGTCAATCTAGACCTCTATTAATACCAGCTGGAGTGGACCTGAGTCCCACTCACACACTAGGAAAGAGTCAATTCAAACCAGGTCTCTATTAACACCAGCTGGAGTGGTACTGAGTCCCACTCACTCACCAGTAAAGAGGCAATTCAATCCACACCTCGATAAATACCAGCTGGAGTGGGACTGAGTCCCACTCACACATCAGGAAAGAGCCAAGTCAATCTAGACCTCTATTAATACCAGCTGGAGTGGACCTGAGTCCCACTCACACACTAGGAAAGAGTCAATTCAAACCAGGTCTCTATTAACACCAGCTGGAGTGGTACTGAGTCCCACTCACTCACCAGGAAAGAGTCAATTCAATCCAGACCTCTATTAATACCAGCTGGAGTGGGACTGAGCCCCACTCACTCACCAGGATGGAGGCAATTCAACTCAGACCTCAATTAATGCCAGCTGGAGTGGTCCTGAGTCCCACTCACACACCAGGATTGAGGCAATTCAATCCACACCTCGATAAATACCAGCTGGAGTGGGACTGAGTCCCACTCACACACCAGGAAAGAGCCAATTCAATCCAGACATCTTAATACCAGCTGGAGTGGGACTGAGTCCAACTCAATCACCAGTAAGGAGCCAATTCAATCCAGACCTCTATTAACACCAGCTGGAGTGGTACTGAGTCCCACTCACACATCAGGAAAGAGTCAATTCAATCCAGGCCTCCATTAATACCAGCAGGAGAGGTACTGAGTCCCATTCACACACCAGCTAAGAGGCAATTCAATCCCGGTCTCAATGAATACCAGCTGGAGTGTTACTGAGCCCCACTCACACACCAGGAAAGAGCCAATTCAATCCAGACCTCTATTAATACCAGCTGGAGTGGTACTGAGCCCCACTCACACACCAGGAAAGAGCCAATTCAATCCACACCTCTATTAATACCAGCTGGAGTGGTACTGAGTCCCACTCACACACCAGGAAAGAGGCAATTCAATCCACACCTCTATTAATACCAGCTGGAGTGGTACTGAGTCCCACTCACACACCAGGAAAGAGGCAATTCAATCCAGGCATCTATTCATACCAGCTGGAGTGGTTCTGAGCCCCAGTCACACACCAGGAAAGATCCAAGTCAATCCAGTCCTCTATTAATACCAGCTGGAGAGGTACTGAGTCCCACTCACACACGCGGAAAGAGTCAATTCAAAACAGGTCTCTATTAACACCAGCTGGAGTGTTACCGAGTCCCACTCACACACCAGGAAAGAGGCAATTCAATCCAGGCCTCTATTAATACCAGCTGGAGTGGGACTGAGTCCCACTCACACACCAGGAAAGAGTCAATTAAATCCATGTCTCTATTAATACCAGCTGGAGTGGTACTGAGTCCCACTCACTCACCAGTAAAGAGGCAATTCAATCCACACCTCGATAACTACCAGCTGGAGTGGGACTGAGTCCCACTCACACATCAGGAAAGAGCCAAGTCAATCTAGACCTCTATTAATACCAGCTGGAGTGGGACTGAGCCCCACTCACTCACCAGGATGGAGGCAATTCAACTCAGACCTCTACTAATACCAGCTGGAGTGGTACTGAGCCCCACTCACTCACCAGGATGGAGGCAATTCAACTCAGACCTCTATTAATAGCAGCTGGAGTGGTACTGAGTCCCACTCACACACCAGGAAAGAGCCAATTCAATCCATGTCTCTATTAATACCAGCTGGAGTGGTACTGAGTCCCACTCACTCACCAGTAAAGAGGCAATTCAATCCACACCTCGATAACTACCAGCTGGAGTGGGACTGAGTCCCACTCACACATCAGGAAAGAGCCAAGTCAATCTAGATCTCTATTAATACCAGCTGGAGTGGGACTGAGCCCCACTCACTCACCAGGATGGAGGCAATTCAACTCAGACCTCTACTAATACCAGCTGGAGTGGTACTGAGCCCCACTCACTCACCAGGATGGAGGCAATTCAACTCAGACCTCTATTAATAGCAGCTGGAGTGGTACTGAGTCCCACTCACACACCAGTAAAGAGCCAATTCAATCCACACCTCGATAAATACCAGCTGGAGTGGGACTGAGCACCACTCACACACCAGGAAAGAGCCAATTCAATCCAGGCCTCTATTAATACCAGCTGGAGTGGTACAGATCCCCACTCACACACCAGGAAGGAGCCAAGTCAATCCAGGCCTCTATAAATACCAGCTGGAGTGGTACTGAGTCTCAGTCACACACCAGGAAAGAGGCAATTCAATCCAGACATCTTAATGCCAGCTGGAGTGGTACTGAGTCCCACTCACACACCAGGAAAGAGCCAAATCAATCCAGACCTCTATTAATACCAGCTGGAGTGGTACTGAGTCCCACTCACACACCAGGAAAGAGGCAATTCAATCCACACCTCTATTAATACCAGCTGGAGTGGTACTGAGCCCCACTCACTCACCAGGAAGGAGCCAATTCAAGCCAGGTCTCTATTAATACCAGCTGGAGTGGTACTGAGTCCCACTCACACACCAGGAAAGAGCCAATTCAATCCAGGCCTCTATAAATACCAGCTGAAGTGGTACTGAGCCCCACTACCACACCAGGAAAGAGCCAATTCAATCCAGACCTCTATTAATACCAGCTGGAGTGGTACCGAGACCCACTGACACACCAGGAAAGAGGCAATTAAATCCAGGTCTCTATTAATACCAGCTGGAGTGGTACTGAGTCTCACTCACACACCAGGAAAGAGCCAATTCAATCCAGGTCTCTATTAATACCATCTGGAGTGGTACTGAGTCCCACTCACACACCAGGAAAGAGGCAATTCAAACCAGGTCTCTATTAATACCAGCTGGAGTGGTACTGAGTCCCACCCACACACCAGGAAAGAGCCAATTCAATCCAGGCCTCCATAAATACCAGCTGAAGTGGTACTGAGTCCCAGTCACGCACCAGGAAGGAGCCATTTCAATCCAGGCCTCGATAAATACCAGCTGAAGTGGTACTGAGTCCCAGTCACCCACCAGGAAAGAGCCAAATCAATCCAGACCTCTATTAATACCAGCTGGAGAGGTACTGATCCCCACTCACACACCAGGAAAGAGTCAATTCAATCCAGACCTCTCTTAACACCAGCTGGAGTGGTACTGAGCCCCACTCACACACCAGGGAAGAGCCAATTCAATCCATAGCTCTATTAATACCAGCTGGAGTGGTACTGAGCCCCACTCACACACCAGGGAAGAGCCAATTCAATCCAGACCTCTATTAATACAAGCTGGAGTGGGACTGAGTCCCACTCACACACCAGGAAAGAGTCTATTCAATCCAGGCATCTATTAATACCAGCTGGAGTGGTTCTGAGCCCCAGTGACGCACCAGGAAAGAGCCAAGTCAATCCAGGCCTCTATTCATACCAGCTGGAGTGGAACTGAGTCCCACTCACACACCAGGAAAGAGCCAAGTCAATCCAGGCCTCTATTCATACCAGCTGGAGTGGAACCGAGTCCCACTCACACATCAGGAAAGAGCCAAGTCAATCTAGACCTCTATTAATACCAGCTGGAGTGGACCTGAGTCCCACTCACACACTAGGAAAGAGTCAATTCAAACCAGATCTCTATTAACACCAGCTGGAGTGGTACTGAGTCCCACTCACTCACCAGTAAAGAGGCAATTCAATCCACACCTCGATAAATACCAGCTGGAGTGGGACTGAGCCCCACTCACTCACCAGGATGGAGGCAATTCAACTCAGACCTCTATTAATGCCAGCTGGAGTGGTCCTGAGTCCCACTCACACACCAGGATTGAGGCAATTCAATCCACACCTCGATAAATACCAGCTGGAGTGGGACTGAGCACCACTCACACACCAGGAAGGAGCCAAGTCAATCCAGGCCTCTATAAATACCAGCTGGAGTGGTACGGAGCCCCAGTCACACACCAGGAAAGAGCCAATTCAATCCAGACATCTTAATGCCAGCTGGAGTGGTACTGAGTCCAACTCAATCAGCAGTAAGGAGGCAATTCAATCCAGACCTCTATTAACACCAGCTGGAGAGGTACTGAGTCCCACTCACACACCAGGAAAGAGGCAATTCAATCCACACCTCTATTAATACCAGCTGGAGTGGTACTGAGTCCCACTCACACACCAGGAAAGAGGCAATTCAATCCACACCTCTATTAATACCAGCTGGAGAGGTACTGAGTCCCACTCACACACCACGATTGAGGCAATTCAATCCACACCTCGATAAATACCAGCTGGAGTGGTACTGAGCCCCACTCACTCACCAGGAAAGAGCCAATTCAATCCAGACCTCTATTAACACCAGCTGGAGTGGTACTGAGCCCCACTCACTCACCAGGAAAGAGCCAATTCAATCCAGACCTCTATTAACACCAGCTGGAGTGGTTCTGAGCCCCACTCACACACCAGGAAAGATCCAAGTCAATCCAGTCCTCTATTAATACCAGCTGGAGAGGTACTGAGTCCCACTCACACACCAGGAAAGAGGCAATTCAATCCACACGTCTATTAATACCAGCTGGAGTGGTACTGAGTCCCACTCACACACCACGATTGAGGCAATTCAATCCACACCTCGATAAATACCAGCTGGAGTGGTACTGAGCCCCACTCACTCACCAGGAAAGAGCCAATTCAATCCAGACCTCTATTAACACCAGCTGGAGTGGTACTGAGCCCCACTCACTCACCAGGAAAGAGCCAATTCAATCCAGACCTCTATTAACACCAGCTGGAGTGGTTCTGAGCCCCACTCACACACCAGGAAAGATCCAAGTCAATCCAGTCCTCTATTAATACCAGCTGGAGAGGTACTGAGTCCCACTCACACACCAGGAAAGAGGCAATTCAATCCACACCTCTATTAATACCAGCTGGAGTGGAACTGAGTCCGACTCACACACTCGGAAAGAGTCAATTCAAACCAGGTCTCTATTAATACCAGCTGGAGTGGATCTGAGTCCGACTCACACACCAGGAAAGAGCCAATAAAATCCAGACATCTATTAATACCAGCTGGAGTGGAACTGAGTCCCACTCACACACCAGGGAAGAGCCAATTCAAGCCAGGCCTCTATTAATACCAGCTGGCGCGTACGGAGCCCCACTCACACACCAGGAAAGAGCCAATCCAATCCAGACCTCTTAATACCAGCTGGAGTGGGACTGAGTCCCACTCACTCACCAGTAAAGAGGCAATTCAATCCACACCTCGATAAATACCAGCTGGAGTGGGACTGAGTCCCACTCACACACCAGTAAAGAGGCAATTCAATCCACACCTCTATTAATACCAGCTGGAGTGGGACTGAGTCCCACTCACTCACCAGTAAAGAGGCAATTCAATCCACACCTCGATAAATACCAGCTGGAGTGGGACTGAGTCCCACTCACACACCAGTAAAGAGGCAATTCAATCCACACCTCGATAAATACCAGCTGGAGTAGGACTGAGTCCCACTCACACACCAGGAAGAGCCAATTCAATCCAGGCCTCTATTAATACCAGCTGGAGTGGTACTGAGTCCCACTCACACACGCGGAAAGAGTCAATTCAAACCAGGTCTCTATTAACACCAGCTGGAGTGGGACTGAGCCCCACTCAATCACCAGGAAGGAGCCAATTAAATCCAGACCTCTATTAATACCAGCTGGAGTGTTACCGAGTCCCACTCACACACCAGGAAAGAGGCAATTCAATCCAGACCTCTATTCATACCAGCTGGAGTGTTTTTAGTCCCACTCACACACCAGGAAAGAGGCAATTCAATCCAGGCCTCTATTAATACCAGCTGGAGTGGGACTGAGCCCCACTCACTCACCAGGAAAGAGCCAATTCAATCCAGGCCTCTATAAATACCAGCTGAAGTGGTACTGAGCCCCACTCACACACCAGGATTGAGGCAATTCAATCCACACCTCGATAAATACCAGCTGGAGTGGGACTGAGCCCCACTCATACACCAGGAAAGAGCCAATTCAATCCAGACATCTTAATGCCAGCTGGAGTGGGACTGAGCCCCACTCAATCACCAGGAAAGAGCCAAATGAATCCAGACGTCTATTAATACCAGCTGGAGTGGTACTGAGTCCCACTCACACACCAGGAAAGAGCCAATTAAATCCAGACCTCTATTAATACCAGCTGGAGTGGAACTGAACCCCAGTCACCCACCAGGAAAGAGCCACTTAAATCCAGGCCTCTATAAATACCAGCTGGAGAGGTACTGAGTCTCACTCACACACCAGAAAAGTGCCAATTCAATGCAAACCTTTATTAGGAACAGCTGGAGTGGTACTGAGTCCCACTCACATACCAGGAAAGAGCCGGTTCAATCCAGGCCTCTATTAATACCAGCTGGAGTGGAACTGAGTCCCACACACACACCAGGAACGAGTCAATACAATCCAGACCTCTGTTCATAACAGCTGGAGTGGAACTGAGTCCCACACACACACCAGGAAAGAGTCAATTCAATCCAGACCAATATTAGTACCAGCTGGAGTGGTACTGAACCCCAGTCACCCACCAGGAAAGAGCTACTTAAATCCAGGCCTCTATAAATACCAGCTGCTGAGGTACAGAGTCCCATTCACACACCAGGGAAGAGCCAGTACATTCCAGGCCTCTATAAATACAAGCTGGAGTGGTACTGAGTCCCACGCAAACATCAGGAAAGACCCAGTTCAATCCAGGCCTCTAATAATACCAGCTGGAGTGGTACTGAGAATCGCTCACACAAAAAAAAAGAGCCAGTTTAATCCAGGCCTCTATTAATACCAGCTGGAGTGGGACTGAGTGCCACCCATTCAGCAGGAAAGAGCCAATTCAATCCAGGCCTCTATTTATACCAGCTGGAGTGGTACTGAGACCCACACACACATCAGGAAAGAGCCAGTTCAATCCAGGCCTCTATTAATACCAGCTGGAGTGGGACTGAACCCCAGTCACCCACCAGGAAAGAGCCAATTCAATCCAGGCCTCTATTAATACCAGCTGGAGTGGGACTGAACCCCAGTCACCCACCAGGAAAGAGCTACTTAAATCCAGGCCTCTATAAATACCAGCTGAAGTGGGACTGAGTCCCACTCACACACCAGAAAGAGCCAATTCAATCGAGGCTTCCATTATTACCAGCTGGAGTGGTACTGAGTCTCACTCACACACCAGGAAAGAGCCAATGCAATCCAGACCTCTTTCAATACCAGCTAGAGTGGTACTGAGGCCCACACACACACCAGGAAAGAACCAATTCAATCCAGACATCTATTAATATCTGCTGGAGTGGTACTGAGGCTCACGCACACACCAGAAAAGAGCCAATTCAATCCAGACCTCTATTAATACCAGCTGGAGTGGTACTGAGCCCCACTCACTCACCAGGAAGGAGCCAATTCAAACCAGGTCTCTATTAATACCAGCTGGAGTGGTACTGAGTCCCACTCACACACCAGGAAAGAGCCAATTCAATCCAGGCCTCAATTAATACCAGCTGGAGTGGTACTGAGCACCACTCACTCACCAGGAAAGATCCAAGTCAATCCAGGCCTCTATTAATACCAGCTGGAGTGGTACTGAGCCCCACTCACTCACCAGGAAAGAGCCAATTCAATCCAGGCCTCAATTAATACCAGCTGGAGTGGTACTGAGCCCCAGTCACGCACCAGGAAAGAGCCAAGTCAATCCAGGCCTCTATTAATACCAGCTGGAGTGGTACTGAGCCCCACTCACTCACCAGGAAAGAGCCAAGTCAATCCAGGCCTCTATTAATACCAGCTGGAGTGGTACTGAGCCCCACTTACTCACCAGGAAAGAGCCAATTCAATCCAGGGCTCTATTAATACCAGCTGGAGTGGTACTGAGTCCCACTCACTCACCAGGATGGAGCCAATTCAATCCAGACCTCTATGAGTACAAGCTGGTGTGGTACTGAGTCCCACTCACACACCAGGAAGGAGCCAAGTCAATCCAGGCCTCTATTAATACCAGCTGGAGTGGTACTGAGACCCACTCACTCACCAGTATGGAACCAATTCAATCCAGACCTCTATTAATACCAGCTGGAGTGATACTGAGCCCCACTCACTCACCAGGATGGAACCAATTCAATCCAGACCTCTATTAATACCAGCTGGAGTGGTACTGAGCCCCACTCACTCACCAGGATGGAGCCAATTCAATCCAGTCTATTAATAACAGCTGGAGTGGTACTGAGTCCCACTCACTCACCAGGATGGAGCCAATTCAATCCAGACCTCTATTAATACCAGCTGGAGTGGTACTGAGCCCCACTCACTCACCGGGAAAGAGCCAATTCAATCCAGACCTCTATGAGTACAAGCTGGTGTGGTACTGAGTCCCACTCAAACACCAGGAAAGCGCCAAATCAATGCAGACCTCTATTAATACCAGCTGGAGTGGCACTGAGTCCCACTCACACACCAGGAAAGAGGCAATTCAATCCTTATCTCTATTAATACCAGCTGGAGTGGCACTGAGTCCCACTCACATACCAGGAAAGAGTCAATTCAAACCAGGCTTCTATTAATACCAGCTGGAGAGGTACTGAGTCCCACTCACACACCAGGAAAGAGTCAATTCAAACCAGGCCTCCATTAATACCAGCTGGAGTGGACCTGAGTCCCACTCACACACCAGGAAAGAGCCAATTCAATCCAGACCTCTTAATACCAGCTGGAGTGGGACTGAGCCCCACTCACTCACCAGGAAGGAGCCAATTCAATCCAGACCTCTATTAACACCAGCTGGAGTGGTACTGAGTCCCACTCACACACCAGGAAAGAGTCAATTCAAACCAGGCCTCCATTAATACCAGCTGGAGTGGACCTGAGTCCCACTCACACACCAGGAAAGAGCCAATTCAATCCAGACCTCTTAATACCAGCTGGAGTGGGACTGAGCCCCACTCACTCACCAGGAAGGAGCCAATTCAATCCAGACCTCTATTAACACCAGCTGGAGTGGTACTGAGTCCCACTCACTCACCAGGAAAGAGTCAATTCAACCAGGCCTCTATTAATACCAGCTGGAGTGGAACTGAGTCCCACACGCACACCAGGAAAAGAGGCAATTCAAACCAGGCCTCTTTTGATACCAGCTGGAGTGGAACTGAGTCCCACTCACACACCAGGAATGAGTCAATTCTAACCAGGCCTCTATTAATACCAGCTGGAGTGGTACTGAGCCCCTGTCACGCACCAGGAAAGAGCAAATTCAATCCAGGCCTCTATTAATACCAGCTGGAGTGGTACTGAGTCCCACTCACACACCAGGAAAGAGTCAATTCAATCCAGACTTCTATTAATACCAGCTGGAGTGGACCTGAGTCCCACTCACACACCAGGAAAGAGGCAATTCAAACCAGGCCTCTATTAATACCAGCTGGAGTGGTTCTGAGCCCCACTCACACACCAGGGAAGAGCCAATTCAATCCAGACCTCTATTAATACCAGCTGGAGTGGAACTGAGTCCCACTCAAACACCAGGAAAGAGCCAAATCAATCCAGACCTCTTATAAACACCAGCTGGAGTGGGACTGAGTCCCACTCAAACACCAGGAAAGAGCCAAATCAATCCAGACCTCTTACCAACACCAGCTGGAGAGGTACTGAGCCCCACTCACACACCAGGAAGGAGTCAATTCAATCCAGACCTCTTATAAACACCAGCTGGAGAGGTACTGAGCCCCACTCACACACCAGGAAAGAGCCAATTCAATCCAGCCCTCTATAAATACCAGCTGGAGTGGTACTGAGTCCCACTCAAACACCAGGAAAGAGCCAAATCAATCCAGACCTCTATTGATACCAGCTGGAGAGGTACTGAGTCCCACTCACATACCAGGAAAGAGTCAATTCAATCCAGACCTCTATTAATACCAGCTGGAGTGGACCTGAGTCCCATTCACACACCAGGATAGTGTCAATTCAAAACAGGCCTCTATAAATACCAGTTGGAGTGGTACTGAGTCCCACTCACTCACCAGGAAAGAGTCAATTCAATCCAGGCCTCTATTAATACCAGCTGGAGTGGTACTGAGCCCCACTCACTCACCAGGATGGAGCCAATTCAATCCAGACCTCTATGAATACCAGCTGGAGTGGTACTGAGTCCCATTCACACACCAGGAAAGAGTCAATTCAATCCAGGCCTCCATTAATACCAGCAGGAGTGGTACTGAGTCCCATTCACACACCAGCTAAGAGGCAATTCAATCCCGGTCTCAATGAATACCAGCTGGAGTGTTACCGAGTCCCACTCACACACCAGGAAAGAGTCAATTCAATCCAGGCCTCTATTAATACCAGCTGGAGCGGTACTGAGCCCCACTCACACACCAGGAAAGAACCAATTCAATCCAGACCTCTATTAATACCAGCTGGAGTGGTACTGAGTCCCACTCACACACCAGGAAAGAACCAATTCAATCCAGACCTCTATTAATACAAGCTGTTGTGGTACTGAGCCCCACTCACACACCAGGAAAGAGGCAATTCAATCCAGGCCTCTATTAATACCAGCTGCAGTGGTACTGAGTCCCACTCACACACCAGGATTGAGGCAATTCAATCCACACCTCGATAAATACCAGCTGGAGTGGGACTGAGCCCCACTCACACACCAGGGAAGAGCCAATTCAATCCAGACATCTTAATACCAGCTGGAGTGGGACTGAGTCCAACTCAATCACCAGTAAGGAGCCAATTCAATCCAGATCTCTATTAACACCAGCTGGAGTGGTACTGAGTCCCACTCACACATCAGGAAAGAGTCAATTCAAACCAGGCCTCCATTAATACCAGCTGGAGAGGTACTGAGTCCCACTCACACACCAGGAAAGAGTCAATTCAAACCAGGCCTCCATTAATACCAGCTGGAGTGGACCTGAGTCCCACTCACACACCAGGAA
Source organism: Heterodontus francisci (assembly GCF_036365525.1). Taxonomy (NCBI): domain Eukaryota; kingdom Metazoa; phylum Chordata; class Chondrichthyes; order Heterodontiformes; family Heterodontidae; genus Heterodontus; species Heterodontus francisci. The sequence goes on from NW_027140725.1 coordinate 874,879, forward strand.
AGAGCCAATTCAATCCAGACCTCTTAATACCAGCTGGAGTGGGACTGAGCCCCACTCACTCACCAGGAAGGAGCCAATTCAATCCAGACCTCTATTAACACCAGCTGGAGTGGTACTGAGTCCCACTCACACACCAGGAAAGAGTCAATTCAAACCAGGCCTCCATTAATACCAGCTGGAGTGGACCTGAGTCCCACTCACACACCAGGAAAGAGCCAATTCAATCCAGACCTCTTAATACCAGCTGGAGTGGGACTGAGCCCCACTCACTCACCAGGAAGGAGCCAATTCAATCCAGACCTCTATTAACACCAGCTGGAGTGGTACTGAGTACCACTCACTCACCAGGAAAGAGTCAATTCAACCAGGCCTCTATTAATACCAGCTGGAGTGGAACTGAGTCCCACACGCACACCAGGAAAGAGGCAATTCAAACCAGGCCTCTTTTGATACCAGCTGGAGTGGAACTGAGTCCCACTCACACACCAGGAATGAGTCAATTCTAACCAGGCCTCTATTAATACCAGCTGGAGTGGTACTGAGCCCCTGTCACGCACCAGGAAAGAGCAAATTCAATCCAGGCCTCTATTAATACCAGCTGGAGTGGTACTGAGTCCCACTCACACACCATGAAAGAGCCAAATCAATCCAGACCTCTATTAATACCAGCTGGAGTGGTACTGAGTCCCACTCAAACACCAGGAAAGAGTCAATTCAATCCAGACTTCTATTAATACCAGCTGGAGTGGACCTGAGTCCCACTCACACACCAGGAAAGAGCCAATTCAATCCACACCTCTATTAATACCAGCTGGAGTGGCACTGAGTCCCATTCACATACCAGGAAAGAGTCAATTCAAACCAGGCTTCTATTAATACCAGCTGGAGAGGTACTGAGTCCCACTCACACACCAGGAAAGAGTCAATTCAAACCAGGCCTCCATTAATACCAGCTGGAGTGGACCTGAGTCCCACTCACACACCAGGAAAGAGCCAATTCAATCCAGACCTCTTAATACCAGCTGGAGTGGGACTGAGCCCCACTCACTCACCAGGAAGGAGCCAATTCAATCCAGACCTCTATTAACACCAGCTGGAGTGGTACTGAGTCCCACTCACACACCAGGAAAGAGTCAATTCAAACCAGGCCTCCATTAATACCAGCTGGAGTGGACCTGAGTCCCACTCACACACCAGGAAAGAGCCAATTCAATCCAGACCTCTTAATACCAGCTGGAGTGGGACTGAGCCCCACTCACTCACCAGGAAGGAGCCAATTCAATCCAGACCTCTATTAACACCAGCTGGAGTGGTACTGAGTACCACTCACTCACCAGGAAAGAGTCAATTCAACCAGGCCTCTATTAATACCAGCTGGAGTGGAACTGAGTCCCACACGCACACCAGGAAAGAGGCAATTCAAACCAGGCCTCTTTTGATACCAGCTGGAGTGGAACTGAGTCCCACTCACACACCAGGAATGAGTCAATTCTAACCAGGCCTCTATTAATACCAGCTGGAGTGGTACTGAGCCCCTGTCACGCACCAGGAAAGAGCAAATTCAATCCAGGCCTCTATTAATACCAGCTGGAGTGGTACTGAGTCCCACTCACACACCATGAAAGAGCCAAATCAATCCAGACCTCTATTAATACCAGCTGGAGTGGTACTGAGTCCCACTCAAACACCAGGAAAGAGTCAATTCAATCCAGACTTCTATTAATACCAGCTGGAGTGGACCTGAGTCCCACTCACACACCAGGAAAGAGGCAAATCAAACCAGGTCTCTATTAATACCAGCTGGAGTGGAACTGAGTCCCATTCACACACCAGGAAAGAGTCAATTCAAACCAGGCCTCTATTAATACCAGCTGGAGTGGAACTGAGTCCCACTCACACACCAGGAAAGAGGCAAATCAAACCAGGTCTCTATTAATACCAGCTGGAGTGGTTCTGAGCCCCACTCACACACCAGAGAAGAGCCAATTCAATCCAGACCTCTATTAATACCGGCTGGAGTGGAACTGAGTCCGACTCACACACCAGGGAAGAGCCAATTCAATCCAGACCTCTATTAATACCAGCTGGAGTGGGACTGAGTCCCACTCAAACACCAGGAAAGAGCCAAATCAATCCAGACCTCTTATAAACACCAGCTGGAGAGGTACTGAGCCCCACTCACACACCAGGAAAGAGTCAATTCAATCCAGACCTCTTATAAACACCAGCTGGAGAGGTACTGAGCCCCACTCACACACCAGGAAAGAGCCAATTCAATCCAGCCCTCTATAAATACCAGCTGGAGTGGTACTGAGCCCCACTCAAACACCAGGAAAGAGCCAAATCAATCCAGACCTCTATTGATACCAGCTGGAGAGGTACTGACTCCCACTCACATACCAGGAAAGACTCAATTCAATCCAGACCTCTATTGATACCAGCTGGAGAGGTACTGACTCCCATTCACACACCAGGAAAGAGTCAATTCAATCCAGGCCTCCATTAATACCAGCAGGAGTGGTACTGAGTCCCATTCACACACCAGCTAAGAGGCAATTCAATCCCGGTCTCAATGAATACCAGCTGGAGTGTTACCGAGTCCCACTCACACACCAGGAAAGAGTCAATTCAATCCAGGCCTATATTAATACCAGCTGGAGTGGTACTGAGCCCCACTCACTCACCAGGATGGAGCCAATTCAATCCAGACCTCTATGAATACCAGCTGGAGTGGTACTGAGTCCCATTCACACACCAGGAAAGAGTCAATTCAATCCAGGCCTCCATTAATACCAGCAGGAGTGGTACTGAGTCCCATTCACACACCAGCTAAGAGGCAATTCAATCCCGGTCTCAATGAATACCAGCTGGAGTGTTACCGAGTCCCAAACACACACCAGGAAAGAGCCAATTCAATCCAGGCCTCTATTAATACCAGCTGGAGTGGTACTGAGCCCCACTCACTCACCAGGATGGAGTCAATTCAATCCAGACCTCTATGAATACCAGCTGGAGTGGTACTGAGTCCCATTCACACACCAGGAAAGAGTCAATTCAATCCAGGCCTCCATTAATACCAGCAGGAGTGGTACTGAGTCCCATTCACACACCAGCTAAGAGGCAATTCAATCCCGGTCTCAATGAATACCAGCTGGAGTGTTACCGAGTCCCACTCACACACCAGGAAAGAGCCAATTCAATCCAGGCTTCTATTAATACCAGCTGGAGTGGTACTGAGTCCCACTCACACACCAGGATTGAGGCAATTCAATCCAGGCTTCTATTAATACCAGCTGGAGTGGTACTGACCCCACTCACACACCAGGAAAGAACCAATTCAATCCAGACCTCTATTAATACAAGCTGTTGTGGTACTGAGCCCCACTCACACACCAGGAAAGAGGCAATTCAATCCAGGCCTCTATTAATACCAGCTGCAGTGGTACTGTGTCCCACTCACACACCAGGATTGAGGCAATTCAATCCACACCTCGATAAATACCAGCTGGAGTGGGACTGAGCCCCACTCACACACCAGGAAAGAGCCAATTCAATCCAGACATCTTAATACCAGCTGGAGTGGGACTGAGTCCAACTCAATCACCAGTAAGGAGCCAATTCAATCCAGACCTCTATTAACACCAGCTGGAGTGGTACTGAGTCCCACTCACACATCAGGAAAGAGTCAATTCAATCCAGGCCTCCATTAATACCAGCAGGAGTGGTACTGAGTCCCATTCACACACCAGCTAAGAGGCAATTCAATCCCGGTCTCAATGAATACCAGCTGGAGTGTTACTGAGCCCCACTCACACACCAGGAAAGAGCCAATTCAATCCAGACCTCTATTAATACCAGCTGGAGTGGTACTGAGCCCCACTCACACACCAGGAAAGAGCCAATTCAATCCACACCTCTATTAATACCAGCTGGAGTGGTACTGAGTCCCACTCACACACCAGGAAAGAGGCAATTCAATCCACACCTCTATTAATACCAGCTGGAGTGGTACTGAGTCCCACACACACACCAGGAAAGAGGCAATTCAAACCAGGCTTCTATTAATACCAGCTGGAGAGGTACTGAGTCCCACTCACACACCAGGAAAGAGTCAATTCAAACCAGGCCTCCATTAATACCAGCTGGAGTGGACCTGAGTCCCACTCACACACCAGGAAAGAGCCAATTCAATCCACACCTCTATTAATACCAGCTGGAGTGGTACTGAGTCCCACACACACACCAGGAAAGAGGCAATTCAATCCCGGTCTCAATGAATACCAGCTGGAGTGTTACCGAGTCCCAAACACACACCAGGAAAGAGCCAATTCAATCCAGGCCTCTATTAATACCAGCTGGAGTGGTACTGAGCCCCACTCACTCACCAGGATGGAGTCAATTCAATCCAGACCTCTATGAATACCAGCTGGAGTGGTACTGAGTCCCATTCACACACCAGGAAAGAGTCAATTCAATCCAGGCCTCCATTAATACCAGCAGGAGTGGTACTGAGTCCCATTCACACACCAGCTAAGAGGCAATTCAATCCCGGTCTCAATGAATACCAGCTGGAGTGTTACCGAGTCCCACTCACACACCAGGAAAGAGCCAATTCAATCCAGGCTTCTATTAATACCAGCTGGAGTGGTACTGAGTCCCACTCACACACCAGGATTGAGGCAATTCAATCCAGGCTTCTATTAATACCAGCTGGAGTGGTACTGACCCCACTCACACACCAGGAAAGAACCAATTCAATCCAGACCTCTATTAATACAAGCTGTTGTGGTACTGAGCCCCACTCACACACCAGGAAAGAGGCAATTCAATCCAGGCCTCTATTAATACCAGCTGCAGTGGTACTGTGTCCCACTCACACACCAGGATTGAGGCAATTCAATCCACACCTCGATAAATACCAGCTGGAGTGGGACTGAGCCCCACTCACACACCAGGAAAGAGCCAATTCAATCCAGACATCTTAATACCAGCTGGAGTGGGACTGAGTCCAACTCAATCACCAGTAAGGAGCCAATTCAATCCAGACCTCTATTAACACCAGCTGGAGTGGTACTGAGTCCCACTCACACATCAGGAAAGAGTCAATTCAATCCAGGCCTCCATTAATACCAGCAGGAGTGGTACTGAGTCCCATTCACACACCAGCTAAGAGGCAATTCAATCCCGGTCTCAATGAATACCAGCTGGAGTGTTACTGAGCCCCACTCACACACCAGGAAAGAGCCAATTCAATCCAGACCTCTATTAATACCAGCTGGAGTGGTACTGAGCCCCACTCACACACCAGGAAAGAGCCAATTCAATCCACACCTCTATTAATACCAGCTGGAGTGGTACTGAGTCCCACTCACACACCAGGAAAGAGGCAATTCAATCCACACCTCTATTAATACCAGCTGGAGTGGTACTGAGTCCCACACACACACCAAGAAAGAGGCAATTCAAACCAGGCTTCTATTAATACCAGCTGGAGAGGTACTGAGTCCCACTCACACACCAGGAAAGAGTCAATTCAAACCAGGCCTCCATTAATACCAGCTGGAGTGGACCTGAGTCCCACTCACACACCAGGAAAGAGCCAATTCAATCCAGACCTCTTAATACCAGCTGGAGTGGGACTGAGCCCCACTCACTCACCAGGAAGGAGCCAATTCAATCCAGACCTCTATTAACACCAGCTGGAGTGGTACTGAGTCCCACTCACACACCAGGAAAGAGTCAATTCAAACCAGGCCTCCATTAATACCAGCTGGAGTGGACCTGAGTCCCACTCACACACCAGGAAAGAGCCAATTCAATCCAGACCTCTTAATACCAGCTGGAGTGGGACTGAGCCCCACTCACTCACCAGGAAGGAGCCAATTCAATCCAGACCTCTATTAACACCAGCTGGAGTGGTACTGAGTCCCACTCACTCACCAGGAAAGAGTCAATTCAACCAGGCCTCTATTAATACCAGCTGGAGTGGAACTGAGTCCCACACGCACACCAGGAAAGAGGCAATTCAAACCAGGCCTCTTTTGATACCAGCTGGAGTGGAACTGAGTCCCACTCACACACCAGGAATGAGTCAATTCTAACCAGGCCTCTATTAATACCAGCTGGAGTGGTACTGAGTCCCTGTCACGCACCAGGAAAGAGCAAATTCAATCCAGGCCTCTATTAATACCAGCTGGAGTGGTACTGAGTCCCACTCACACACCATGAAAGAGTCAATTCAATCCAGACCTCAATTAATACCAGCTGGAGTGGAACTGAGTCTCATTCACACACCAGGAAAGAGTCAATTCAATCCAGACCTCAATTAATACCAGCTGGAGTGGAACTGAGTCCCACTCACACACCAGGAAAGAGGCAAATCAAACCAGGTCTCTATTAATACCAGCTGGAGTGGTCCTGAGCCCCACTCACACACCAGGGAAGAGCCAATTCAATCCAGACCTCTATTAATACCGGCTGGAGTGGAACTGAGTCCGACTCACACACCAGGGAAGAGCCAATTCAATCCAGACCTCTATTAATACCAGCTGGAGTGGGACTGAGTCCCACTCAAACACCAGGAAAGAGCCAAATCAATCCAGACCTCTTATAAACACCAGCTGGAGAGGTACTGAGCCCCACTCACAAACCAGGAAAGAGTCAATTCAATCCAGACCTCTTATAAACACCAGCTGGAGAGGTACTGAGCCCCACTCACACACCAGGAAAGAGCCAATTCAATACAGCCCTCTATAAATTCCAGCTGGAGTGGTACTGAGCCCCACTCAAACACCAGGAAAGAGCCAAATCAATCCAGACCTCTATTGATACCAGCTGGAGAGGTACTGACTCCCACTCACATACCAGGAAAGAGTCAATTCAATCCAGACCTCTATTAATACCAGCTGGAGTGGACCTGAGTCCCATTCACACACCAGGATAGTGTCAATTCAAAACAGGCCTCTATAAATACCAGTTGGAGTGGTACTGAGTCCCACTCACTCACCAGGAAAGAGTCAATTCAATCCAGGCCTCTATTAATACCAGCTGGAGTGGTACTGAGCCCCACTCACTCACCAGGATGGAGCCAATTCAATCCAGACCTCTATGAATACCAGCTGGAGTGGTACTGAGTCCCATTCACACACCAGGAAAGAGTCAATTCAATCCAGGCCTCCATTAATACCAGCAGGAGTGGTACTGAGTCCCATTCACACACCAGCTAAGAGGCAATTCAATCCCGGTCTCAATGAATACCAGCTGGAGTGTTACCGAGTCCCACTCACACACCAGGAAAGAGTCAATTCAATCCAGGCCTCTATTAATACCAGCTGGAGTGGTACTGAGCCCCACTCACTCACCAGGATGGAGCCAATTCAATCCAGACCTCTATGAATACCAGCTGGAGTGGTACTGAGTCCCATTCACACACCAGGAAAGAGTCAATTCAATCCAGGCCTCCATTAATACCAGCAGGAGTGGTACTGAGTCCCATTCACACACCAGCTAAGAGGCAATTCAATCCCGGTCTCAATGAATACCAGCTGGAGTGTTACCGAGTCCCACTCACACACCAGGAAAGAGCCAATTCAATCCAGGCTTCTATTAATACCAGCTGGAGTGGTACTGAGCCCCACTCACCCACCAGGAAAGAACCAATTCAATCCAGACCTCTATTAATACAAGCTGTTGTGGTACTGAGCCCCACTCACACACCAGGAAAGAGGCAATTCAATCCAGGCCTCTATTAATACCAGCTGCAGTGGTACTGAGTCCCACTCACACACCAGGATTGAGGCAATTCAATCCACACCTCGATAAATACCAGCTGGAGTGGGACTGAGCCCCACTCACACACCAGGAAAGAGCCAATTCAATCCAGACATCTTAATACCAGCTGGAGTGGGACTGAGTCCAACTCAATCACCAGTAAGGAGCCAATTCAATCCAGACCTCTATTAACACCAGCTGGAGTGGTACTGAGTCCCACTCACACATCAGGAAAGAGTCAATTCAATCCAGGCCTCCATTAATACCAGCAGGAGTGGTACTGAGTCCCATTCACACACCAGCTAAGAGGCAATTCAATCCCGGTCTCAACGAATACCAGCTGGAGTGTTACTGAGCCCCACTCACACACCAGGAAAGAGCCAATTAAATCCAGACCTCTATTAATACCAGCTGGAGTGGTACTGAGCCCCACTCACACACCAGGAAAGAGCCAATTCAATCCACACCTCTATTAATACCAGCTGGAGTGGTACTGAGTCCCACTCACACACCAGGAAAGAGGCAATTCAATCCACACCTCTATTAATACCAGCTGGAGTGGTACTGAGTCCCACTCACACACCAGGAAAGAGGCAATTCAATCCAGGCATCTATTCATACCAGCTGGAGTGGTTCTGAGCCCCAGTCACACACCAGGAAAGATCCAAGTCAATCGAGTCCTCTATTAATACCAGCTGGAGAGGTACTGAGTCCCACTCACAAACGCGGAAAGAGTCAATTCAAACCAGGTCTCTATTAACACCAGCTGGAGTGTTACCGAGTCCCACTCACACACCAGGAAAAAGGCAATTCAATCCAGGCCTCTATTAATACCAGCTGGAGTGGGACTGAGTCCCACTCACACACCAGGAAAGAGTCAATTAAATCCATGTCTCTATTAATACCAGCTGGAGTGGTACTGAGCCCCACTCACACACCAGGAAAGAGCCAATTCAATCCAGGCCTCTATAAATACCAGCTGAAGTGGTACTGAGCCCCACTCATACACCAGGAAAGAGCCAATTCAATCCAGACATCTTAATGCCAGCTGGAGTGGGACTGAGTCCCACTCAAACACCAGGAAAGAGCCAATTCAATCCAGACATCTTAATGCCAGCTGGAGTGGTACTGAGCCCCACTCACACACCAGGAAAGAGCCAAATCAATCCAGACCTCTATTAACACCAGCTGGAGTGGTACTGAGTCCCACTCACACACCAGGAAAGAGGCAATTCAATCCACACCTCTATTAACACCAGCTGGAGTGGTTCTGAGCCCCACTCACACACCAGGAAAGAGGCAATTCAATCCAGGCCTCTATTAACACCAGCTGGAGTGGTACTGAGTCCCACTCAAACACCAGGAAAGAGGCAATTCAATCCACACCTCTATTAACACCAGCTGGAGTGGTTCTGAGCCCCACTCACACACCAGGAAAGAGCCAATTCAATCCAGACCTCTATTAACACCAGCTGGAGAGGTACTGAGCCCCACTCATACACCAGGAAAGAGCCAATTCAATCCACACCTCTATTAATACCAGCTGGAGTGGTACTGAGTCCCACTCAGACACCAGGAAAGAGGCAATTCAATCCACACCTCTATTAATACCAGCTGGAGTGGTACTGAGTCCCACTCACACACCAGGAAAGAGCCAATTCATTCCAGGCCTCTATAAATACCAGCTGAAGTGGTACTGAGCACCACTCACACACCAGGAAAGAGCCAATTCAATCCAGACCTCTATTAATACCAGCTGGAGTGGTACTGAGTCCCACTCACACACCAGGAAAGAGTCAATTCAATCCGGGCCTCTATTAATACCAGCTGGAGTGTTACCGAGTCCCACTCACACACCAGGAAAGAGTCAATTCAATCCAGGCCTCTATTAATACCAGCTGGAGTGGTACTGAGCCCCACTCACTCACCAGGATGGAGCCAATTCAATCCAGACCTCTATGAATACCAGCTGGAGTGGTACTGAGTCCCATTCACACACCAGGAAAGAGTCAATTCAATCCAGGCCTCCATTAATACCAGCAGGAGTGGTACTGAGTCCCATTCACACACCAGCTAAGAGGCAATTCAATCCCGGTCTCAATGAATACCAGCTGGAGTGTTACCGAGTCCCACTCACACACCAGGAAAGAGCCAATTCAATCCAGGCTTCTATTAATACCAGCTGGAGTGGTACTGAGCCCCACTCACACACCAGGAAAGAACCAATTCAATCCAGACCTCTATTAATACAAGCTGTTGTGGTACTGAGCCCCACTCACACACCAGGAAAGAGGCAATTCAATCCAGGCCTCTATTAATACCAGCTGCAGTGGTACTGAGTCCCACTCACACACCAGGATTGAGGCAATTCAATCCACACCTCGATAAATACCAGCTGGAGTGGGACTGAGCCCCACTCACACACCAGGAAAGAGCCAATTCAATCCAGACATCTTAATACCAGCTGGAGTGGGACTGAGTCCAACTCAATCACCAGTAAGGAGCCAATTCAATCCAGACCTCTATTAACACCAGCTGGAGTGGTACTGAGTCCCACTCACACATCAGGAAAGAGTCAATTCAATCCAGGCCTCCATTAATACCAGCAGGAGTGGTACTGAGTCCCATTCACACACCAGCTAAGAGGCAATTCAATCCCGGTCTCAACGAATACCAGCTGGAGTGTTACTGAGCCCCACTCACACACCAGGAAAGAGCCAATTAAATCCAGACCTCTATTAATACCAGCTGGAGTGGTACTGAGCCCCACTCACACACCAGGAAAGAGCCAATTCAATCCACACCTCTATTAATACCAGCTGGAGTGGTACTGAGTCCCACTCACACACCAGGAAAGAGGCAATTCAATCCACACCTCTATTAATACCAGCTGGAGTGGTACTGAGTCCCACTCACACACCAGGAAAGAGGCAATTCAATCCAGGCATCTATTCATACCAGCTGGAGTGGTTCTGAGCCCCAGTCACACACCAGGAAAGATCCAAGTCAATCGAGTCCTCTATTAATACCAGCTGGAGAGGTACTGAGTCCCACTCACAAACGCGGAAAGAGTCAATTCAAACCAGGTCTCTATTAACACCAGCTGGAGTGTTACCGAGTCCCACTCACACACCAGGAAAAAGGCAATTCAATCCAGGCCTCTATTAATACCAGCTGGAGTGGGACTGAGTCCCACTCACACACCAGGAAAGAGTCAATTAAATCCATGTCTCTATTAATACCAGCTGGAGTGGTACTGAGCCCCACTCACACACCAGGAAAGAGCCAATTCAATCCAGGCCTCTATAAATACCAGCTGAAGTGGTACTGAGCCCCACTCATACACCAGGAAAGAGCCAATTCAATCCAGACATCTTAATGCCAGCTGGAGTGGGACTGAGTCCCACTCAAACACCAGGAAAGAGCCAATTCAATCCAGACATCTTAATGCCAGCTGGAGTGGTACTGAGCCCCACTCACACACCAGGAAAGAGCCAAATCAATCCAGACCTCTATTAACACCAGCTGGAGTGGTACTGAGTCCCACTCACACACCAGGAAAGAGGCAATTCAATCCACACCTCTATTAACACCAGCTGGAGTGGTTCTGAGCCCCACTCACACACCAGGAAAGAGGCAATTCAATCCAGGCCTCTATTAACACCAGCTGGAGTGGTACTGAGTCCCACTCAAACACCAGGAAAGAGGCAATTCAATCCACACCTCTATTAACACCAGCTGGAGTGGTTCTGAGCCCCACTCACACACCAGGAAAGAGCCAATTCAATCCAGACCTCTATTAACACCAGCTGGAGAGGTACTGAGCCCCACTCATACACCAGGAAAGAGCCAATTCAATCCACACCTCTATTAATACCAGCTGGAGTGGTACTGAGTCCCACTCAGACACCAGGAAAGAGGCAATTCAATCCACACCTCTATTAATACCAGCTGGAGTGGTACTGAGTCCCACTCACACACCAGGAAAGAGCCAATTCATTCCAGGCCTCTATAAATACCAGCTGAAGTGGTACTGAGCACCACTCACACACCAGGAAAGAGCCAATTCAATCCAGACCTCTATTAATACCAGCTGGAGTGGTACTGAGTCCCACTCACACACCAGGAAAGAGTCAATTCAATCCGGGCCTCTATTAATACCAGCTGGAGTGGTACTGAGTCCCACTCACACACCAGGAAAGAGCCAATTCATTCCAGGTCTCTATTAATACCAGCTGGAGTGGTACTGAGCCCCACTCACACACCAGGAAGGAGCCAATTCAAACCAGGTCTCTATTAATACCAGCTGGAGTGGTACTGAGCCCCACTCACTGACCAGGAAGGAGCCAATTCAAACCAGGTCTCTATTAATACCAGCTGGAGTGGTACTGAGTCCCACTCACTCACCAGGATGGAGGCAATTCAATCCAGACCTCTATTGATAACAGCTAGAGTGGTACTGATTCCCACTCACACACCAGGAAAGAGCCAATTCAATCCAGGCCTCTATAAATACCAGCTGAAGTGGTACTGAGCCCCACTCACACACCAGGAAAGAGCCAATTCAATCCAGACCTCTATTAATACCAGCTGGAGAGGTACTGATCCCAACTCACACACCAGGAAAGAGTCAATTCAATCCAGACCTCTCTTAACACCAGCTGGAGTGGTACTGATCCCCACTCACACACCAGGAAAGAGTCAATTCAATCCAGACCTCTATTAATACCAGCTGGAGTGGTACTGAGCCCCACTCACACACCAGGAAAGAGCCAATTCAATCCAGGCCTCTATAAATACCAGCTGAAGTGGTACTGAGCCCCACTCACACACCAGGAAAGAGCCAATTCAAACCAGGTCTCTATTAATACCAGCTGGAGTGCAACTGAGTCCCACTCACACATCAGGAAAGAGCCAAGTCAATCCAGACCTCTATTAACACCAGCTGGAGTGGTACTGAGTCCCACTCACTCACCAGTAAAGAGGCAATTCAATCCACACCTCGATAAATACCAGCTGGAGTGTTACTGAGCCCCACTCACACACCAGGAAAGAGCCAATTAAATCCAGACCTCTATTAATACCAGCTGGAGTGGTACTGAGCCCCACTCACACACCAGGAAAGAGCCAATTCAATCCACACCTTTATTAATACCAGCTGGAGTGGTACTGAGTCCCACTCACACACCAGGAAAGAGCCAATTCATTCCAGGTCTCTATTAATACCAGCTGGAGTGGTACTGAGCCCCACTCACACACCAGGAAAGAGTCAATTCAAACCAGGCCTCCATTAATACCAGCTGGAGTGGACCTGAGTCCCACTCACACACCAGGAAAGAGCCAATTCAATCCACACCTTTATTAATACCAGCTGGAGTGGTACTGAGTCCCACTCACACACCAGGAAAGAGCCAATTCATTCCAGGTCTCTATTAATACCAGCTGGAGTGGTACTGAGCCCCACTCACACACCAGGAAAGAGTCAATTCAAACCAGGCCTCCATTAATACCAGCTGGAGTGGACCTGAGTCCCACTCACACACCAGGAAAGAGCCAATTCAATCCAGACCTCTTAATACCAGCTGGAGTGGGACTGAGCCCCACTCACTCACCAGGAAGGAGCCAATTCAATCCAGACCTCTATTAACACCAGCTGGAGTGGTACTGAGTCCCACTCACTCACCAGGAAAGAGTCAATTCAACCAGGCCTCTATTAATACCAGCTGGAGTGGAACTGAGTCCCACACGCACACCAGGAAAGAGGCAATTCAAACCAGGCCTCTTTTGATACCAGCTGGAGTGGAACTGAGTCCCACTCACACACCAGGAATGAATCAATTCTAACCAGGCCTCTATTAATACCAGCTGGAGTGGTACTGAGCCCCTGTCACGCACCAGGAAAGAGCAAATTCAATCCAGGCCTCTATTAATACCAGCTGGAGTGGTACTGAGTCCCACTCACACACCATGAAAGAGCCAAATCAATCCAGAAATCTATTAATACCAGCTGGAGTGGTACTGAGTCCCACTCAAACACCAGGAAAGAGTCAATTCAATCCAGACTTCTATTAATACCAGCTGGAGTGGACCTGAGTCCCACTCACACACCAGGAAAGAGGCAAATCAAACCAGGTCTCTATTAATACCAGCTGGAGTGGAACTGAGTCCCATTCACACACCAGGAAAGAGTCAATTCAAACCAGGCCTCTATTAATACCAGCTGGAGTGGAACTGAGTCCCACTCACACACCAGGAAAGAGGCAAATCAAACCAGGTCTCTATTAATACCAGCTGGAGTGGTTCTGAGCCCCACTCACACACCAGGGAAGAGCCAATTCAATCCAGACCTCTATTAATACCGGCTGGAGTGGAACTGAGTCCGACTCACACACCAGGGAAGAGCCAATTCAATCCAGACCTCTATTAATACCAGCTGGAGTGGGACTGAGTCCCACTCAAACACCAGGAAAGAGCCAAATCAATCCAGACCTCTTATAAACACCAGCTGGAGAGGTACTGAGCCCCACTCACACACCAGGAAAGAGTCAATTCAATCCAGACCTCTTATAAACACCAGCTGGAGAGGTACTGAGCCCCACTCACACACCAGGAAAGAGCCAATTCAATCCAGCCCTCTATAAATACCAGCTGGAGTGGTACTGAGCCCCACTCAAACACCAGGAAAGAGCCAAATCAATCCAGACCTCTATTGATACCAGCTGGAGAGGTACTGACTCCCACTCACATACCAGGAAAGAGTCAATTCAATCCAGACCTCTATTGATACCAGCTGGAGAGGTACTGACTCCCATTCACACACCAGGAAAGAGTCAATTCAATCCAGGCCTCCATTAATACCAGCAGGAGTGGTACTGAGTCCCATTCACACACCAGCTAAGAGGCAATTCAATCCCGGTCTCAATGAATACCAGCTGGAGTGTTACCGAGTCCCACTCACACACCAGGAAAGAGTCAATTCAATCCAGGCCTATATTAATACCAGCTGGAGTGGTACTGAGCCCCACTCACTCACCAGGATGGAGCCAATTCAATCCAGACCTCTATGAATACCAGCTGGAGTGGTACTGAGTCCCATTCACACACCAGGAAAGAGTCAATTCAATCCAGGCCTCCATTAATACCAGCAGGAGTGGTACTGAGTCCCATTCACACACCAGCTAAGAGGCAATTCAATCCCGGTCTCAATGAATACCAGCTGGAGTGTTACCGAGTCCCAAACACACACCAGGAAAGAGCCAATTCAATCCAGGCCTCTATTAATACCAGCTGGAGTGGTACTGAGCCCCACTCACTCACCAGGATGGAGTCAATTCAATCCAGACCTCTATGAATACCAGCTGGAGTGGTACTGAGTCCCATTCACACACCAGGAAAGAGTCAATTCAATCCAGGCCTCCATTAATACCAGCAGGAGTGGTACTGAGTCCCATTCACACACCAGCTAAGAGGCAATTCAATCCCGGTCTCAATGAATACCAGCTGGAGTGTTACCGAGTCCCACTCACACACCAGGAAAGAGCCAATTCAATCCAGGCTTCTATTAATACCAGCTGGAGTGGTACTGAGTCCCACTCACACACCAGGATTGAGGCAATTCAATCCAGGCTTCTATTAATACCAGCTGGAGTGGTACTGACCCCACTCACACACCAGGAAAGAACCAATTCAATCCAGACCTCTATTAATACAAGCTGTTGTGGTACTGAGCCCCACTCACACACCAGGAAAGAGGCAATTCAATCCAGGCCTCTATTAATACCAGCTGCAGTGGTACTGTGTCCCACTCACACACCAGGATTGAGGCAATTCAATCCACACCTCGATAAATACCAGCTGGAGTGGGACTGAGCCCCACTCACACACCAGGAAAGAGCCAATTCAATCCAGACATCTTAATACCAGCTGGAGTGGGACTGAGTCCAACTCAATCACCAGTAAGGAGCCAATTCAATCCAGACCTCTATTAACACCAGCTGGAGTGGTACTGAGTCCCACTCACACATCAGGAAAGAGTCAATTCAATCCAGGCCTCCATTAATACCAGCAGGAGTGGTACTGAGTCCCATTCACACACCAGCTAATAGGCAATTCAATCCCGGTCTCAATGAATACCAGCTGGAGTGTTACTGAGCCCCACTCACACACCAGGAAAGAGCCAATTCAATCCAGACCTCTATTAATACCAGCTGGAGTGGTACTGAGCCCCACTCACACACCAGGAAAGAGCCAATTCAATCCACACCTCTATTAATACCAGCTGGAGTGGTACTGAGTCCCACTCACACACCAGGAAAGAGGCAATTCAATCCACACCTCTATTAATACCAGCTGGAGTGGTACTGAGTCCCACACACACACCAGGAAAGAGGCAATTCAAACCAGGCTTCTATTAATACCAGCTGGAGAGGTACTGAGTCCCACTCACACACCAGGAAAGAGTCAATTCAAACCAGGCCTCCATTAATACCAGCTGGAGTGGACCTGAGTCCCACTCACACACCAGGAAAGAGCCAATTCAATCCAGACCTCTTAATACCAGCTGGAGTGGGACTGAGCCCCACTCACTCACCAGGAAGGAGCCAATTCAATCCAGACCTCTATTAACACCAGCTGGAGTGGTACTGAGTCCCACTCACACACCAGGAAAGAGTCAATTCAAACCAGGCCTCCATTAATACCAGCTGGAGTGGACCTGAGTCCCACTCACACACCAGGAAAGAGCCAATTCAATCCAGACCTCTTAATACCAGCTGGAGTGGGACTGAGCCCCACTCACTCACCAGGAAGGAGCCAATTCAATCCAGACCTCTATTAACACCAGCTGGAGTGGTACTGAGTCCCACTCACTCACCAGGAAAGAGTCAATTCAACCAGGCCTCTATTAATACCAGCTGGAGTGGAACTGAGTCCCACACGCACACCAGGAAAGAGGCAATTCAAACCAGGCCTCTTTTGATACCAGCTGGAGTGGAACTGAGTCCCACTCACACACCAGGAATGAGTCAATTCTAACCAGGCCTCTATTAATACCAGCTGGAGTGGTACTGAGTCCCTGTCACGCACCAGGAAAGAGCAAATTCAATCCAGGCCTCTATTAATACCAGCTGGAGTGGTACTGAGTCCCACTCACACACCAGGAAAGAGTCAATTCAATCCAGACTTCTATTAATACCAGCTGGAGTGGACCTGAGTCCCACTCACACACCAGGAAAGAGGCAAATCAAACCAGGTCTCTATTAATACCAGCTGGAGTGGAACTGAGTCCCATTCACACACCAGGAAAGAGTCAATTCAAACCAGGCCTCTATTAATACCAGCTGGAGTGGAACTGAGTCCCACTCACACACCAGGAAAGAGGCAAATCAAACCAGGTCTCTATTAATACCAGCTGGAGTGGTCCTGAGCCCCACTCACACACCAGGGAAGAGCCAATTCAATCCAGACCTCTATTAATACCGGCTGGAGTGGAACTGAGTCCGACTCACACACCAGGGAAGAGCCAATTCAATCCAGACCTCTATTAATACCAGCTGGAGTGGGACTGAGTCCCACTCAAACACCAGGAAAGAGCCAAATCAATCCAGACCTCTTATAAACACCAGCTGGAGAGGTACTGAGCCCCTCTCACAAACCAGGAAAGAGTCAATTCAATCCAGACCTCTTATAAACACCAGCTGGAGAGGTACTGAGCCCCACTCACACACCAGGAAAGAGCCAATTCAATACAGCCCTCTATAAATACCAGCTGGAGTGGTACTGAGCCCCACTCAAACACCAGGAAAGAGCCAAATCAATCCAGACCTCTATTGATACCAGCTGGAGAGGTACTGACTCCCACTCACATACCAGGAAAGAGTCAATTCAATCCAGACCTCTATTAATACCAGCTGGAGTGGACCTGAGTCCCATTCACACACCAGGTTAGTGTCAATTCAAAACAGGCCTCTATAAATACCAGTTGGAGTGGTACTGAGTCCCACTCACTCACCAGGAAAGAGTCAATTCAATCCAGGCCTCTATTAATACCAGCTGGAGTGGTACTGAGCCCCACTCACTCACCAGGATGGAGCCAATTCAATCCAGACCTCTATGAATACCAGCTGGAGTGGTACTGAGTCCCATTCACACACCAGGAAAGAGTCAATTCAATCCAGGCCTCCATTAATACCAGCAGGAGTGGTACTGAGTCCCATTCACACACCAGCTAAGAGGCAATTCAATCCCGGTCTCAATGAATACCAGCTGGAGTGTTACCGAGTCCCACTCACACACCAGGAAAGAGTCAATTCAATCCGGGCCTCTATTAATACCAGCTGGAGTGGTACTGAGCCCCACTCACTCACCAGGATGGAGCCAATTCAATCCAGACCTCTATGAATACCAGCTGGAGTGGTACTGAGTCCCATTCACACACCAGGAAAGAGTCAATTCAATCCAGGCCTCCATTAATACCAGCAGGAGTGGTACTGAGTCCCATTCACACACCAGCTAAGAGGCAATTCAATCCCGGTCTCAATGAATACCAGCTGGAGTGTTACCGAGTCCCACTCACACACCAGGAAAGAGCCAATTCAATCCAGGCTTCTATTAATACCAGCTGGAGTGGTACTGAGCCCCACTCACACACCAGGAAAGAACCAATTCAATCCAGACCTCTATTAATACAAGCTGTTGTGGTACTGAGCCCCACTCACACACCAGGAAAGAGGCAATTCAATCCAGGCCTCTATTAATACCAGCTGCAGTGGTACTGAGTCCCACTCACACACCAGGATTGAGGCAATTCAATCCACACCTCGATAAATACCAGCTGGAGTGGGACTGAGCCCCACTCACACACCAGGAAAGAGCCAATTCAATCCAGACATCTTAATACCAGCTGGAGTGGGACTGAGTCCAACTCAATCACCAGTAAGGAGCCAATTCAATCCAGACCTCTATTAACACCAGCTGGAGTGGTACTGAGTCCCACTCACACATCAGGAAAGAGTCAATTCAATCCAGGCCTCCATTAATACCAGCAGGAGTGGTACTGAGTCCCATTCACACACCAGCTAAGAGGCAATTCAATCCCGGTCTCAATGAATACCAGCTGGAGTGTTACTGAGCCCCACTCACACACCAGGAAAGAGCCAATTAAATCCAGACCTCTATTAATACCAGCTGGAGTGGTACTGAGCCCCACTCACACACCAGGAAAGAGCCAATTCAATCCACACCTCTATTAATACCAGCTGGAGTGGTACTGAGTCCCACTCACACACCAGGAAAGAGGCAATTCAATCCACACCTCTATTAATACCAGCTGGAGTGGTACTGAGTCCCACTCACACACCAGGAAAGAGGCAATTCAATCCAGGCATCTATTCATACCAGCTGGAGTGGTTCTGAGCCCCAGTCACACACCAGGAAAGATCCAAGTCAATCGAGTCCTCTATTAATACCAGCTGGAGAGGTACTGAGTCCCACTCACAAACGCGGAAAGAGTCAATTCAAACCAGGTCTCTATTAACACCAGCTGGAGTGTTACCGAGTCCCACTCACACACCAGGAAAAAGGCAATTCAATCCAGGCCTCTATTAATACCAGCTGGAGTGGGACTGAGTCCCACTCACACACCAGGAAAGAGTCAATTAAATCCATGTCTCTATTAATACCAGCTGGAGTGGTACTGAGCCCCACTCACACACCAGGAAAGAGCCAATTCAATCCAGGCCTCTATAAATACCAGCTGAAGTGGTACTGAGCCCCACTCATACACCAGGAAAGAGCCAATTCAATCCAGACATCTTAATGCCAGCTGGAGTGGTACTGAGCCCCACTCACACACCAGGAAAGAGCCAAATCAATCCAGACCTCTATTAACACCAGCTGGAGTGGTACTGAGTCCCACTCACACACCAGGAAAGAGGCAATTCAATCCACACCTCTATTAACACCAGCTGGAGTGGTTCTGAGCCCCACTCACACACCAGGAAAGAGGCAATTCAATCCAGGCCTCTATTAACACCAGTTGGAGTGGTACTGAGTCCCACTCAAACACCAGGAAAGAGGCAATTCAATCCACACCTCTATTAACACCAGCTGGAGTGGTTCTGAGCCCCACTCACACACCAGGAAAGAGCCAATTCAATCCAGACCTCTATTAACACCAGCTGGAGAGGTACTGAGCCCCACTCATACACCAGGAAAGAGCCAATTCAATCCACACCTCTATTAATACCAGCTGGAGTGGTACTGAGTCCCACTCAGACACCAGGAAAGAGGCAACTCAATCCACACCTCTATTAATACCAGCTGGAGTGGTACTGAGTCCCACTCACACACCAGGAAAGAGCCAATTCATTCCAGGCCTCTATAAATACCAGCTGAAGTGGTACTGAGCACCACTCACACACCAGGAAAGAGCCAATTCAATCCAGACCTCTATTAATACCAGCTGGAGTGGTACTGAGTCCCACTCAGACACCAGGAAAGAGGCAATTCAATCCACACCTCTATTAATACCAGCTGGAGTGGTACTGAGTCCCACTCACACACCAGGAAAGAGCCAATTCATTCCAGGTCTCTATTAATACCAGCTGGAGTGGTACTGAGCCCCACTCACACACCAGGAAGGAGCCAATTCAAACCAGGTCTCTATTAATACCAGCTGGAGTGGTACTGAGCCCCACTCACTGACCAGGAAGGAGCCAATTCAAACCAGGTCTCTATTAATACCAGCTGGAGTGGTACTGAGTCCCACTCACTCACCAGGATGGAGGCAATTCAATCCAGACCTCTATTGATAACAGCTAGAGTGGTACTGAGTCCCACTCACACACCAGGAAAGAGCCAATTCAATCCAGGCCTCTATAAATACCAGCTGAAGTGGTACTGAGCCCCACTCACACACCAGGAAAGAGCCAATTCAATCCAGACCTCTATTAATACCAGCTGGAGAGGTACTGATCCCCACTCACACACCAGGAAAGAGTCAATTCAATCCAGACCTCTCTTAACACCAGCTGGAGTGGTACTGATCCCCACTCACACACCAGGAAAGAGTCAATTCAATCCAGACCTCTATTAACACCAGCTGGAGTGGTACTGAGACCCACTCACACACCAGGAAAGAGTCAATTCAATCCAGACCTCTATTAACACCAGCTGGAGTGGTACTGAGTCCCACTCACACACCAGGAAAGAGCCAATTCAATCCAGGCCTCTATAAATACCAGCTGAAGTGGTACTGAGCCCCACTCACACACCAGGAAAGAGCCAATTCAATCCAGACCTCTATTAATACCAGCTGGAGAGGTACTGATCCCCACTCACACACCAGGAAAGAGTCAATTCAATCCAGACCTCACTTAACACCAGCTGGAGTGGTACTGATCCCCACTCACACACCAGGAAAGAGTCAATTCAATCCAGACCTCTATTAACACCAGCTGGAGTGGTACTGATCCCCACTCACACACCAGGAAAGAGTCAATTCAATCCAGACCTCTATTAACACCAGCTGGAGTGGTACTGATCCCCACTCACACACCAGGAAAGAGCCAATTCAATCCAGGCCTCTATAAATACCAGCTGAAGTGGTACTGAGCCCCACTCACACACCAGGAAAGAGCCAATTCAATCCAGACCTCTATTAATACCAGCTGGAGTGGTACTGATCCCCACTCACACACCAGGAAAGAGTCAATTCAATCCAGGCCTCTATTAATACCAGCTGGAATGGTACTGAGCCCCACTCACACACCAGGAAAGAGCCAATTCAATCCATAGCTCTATTAATACCAGCTGGAGTGGTACTGAGCCCCACTCACACACCAGGGAAGAGCCAATTCAATCCAGACCTCTATTAATACCAGCTGGAGTGGGACTGAGTCCCACTCACTCACCAGGAAAGAGTCTATTCAATCCAGGCATCTATAAATACCAGCTGGAGTGGTTCTGAGCCCCAGTGACGCACCAGGAAAGAGCCAAGTCAATCCAGGCCTCTATTCATACCAGCTGGAGTGGAACTGAGTCCCACTCACACATCAGGAAAGAGCCAAGTCAATCCAGGCCTCTATTCATACCAGCTGGAGTGGAACTGAGTCCCACTCACACATCAGGAAAGAGCCAAGTCAATCTTGACCTCTATTAATACCAGCTGGAGTGGACCTGAGTCCCACTCACACACTAGGAAAGAGCCAATTCAAACCAGGTCTCTATTAACAGCAGCTGGAGTGGGACTGAGTCCCACTCACTCACCAGGAAAGAGTCTATTCAATCCAGGCATCTATTAATACCAGCTGGAGTGGAACTGAGTCCCACTCACACATCAGGAAAGAGCCAAGTCAATCCAGACCTCTATTAACACCAGCTGGAGTGGTACTGAGTCCCACTCACTCACCAGTAAAGAGGCAATTCAATCCACACCTCGATAAATACCAGCTGGAGTGGGACTGAGTCCCACTCACACATCAGGAAAGAGCCAAGTCAATCTAGACCTCTATTAATACCAGCTGGAGTGGTACTGAGTCCCACTCACACACCAGGAAAGAGTCAATTCAAACCAGGTCTCTATTAATACCAGCTGGAGTGGTACTGAGTCCCACTCACTCACCAGGAAAGAGTCAATTCAAACCAGGTCTCTATTAACACCAGCTGGAGTGGAACTGAGTCCCACTCACACACCAGGAAAGAGTCAATTCAATCTAGACCTCTATTAATACCAGCTGGAGTGGTACTGAGCCCCACTCACACACCAGGAAAGAGCCAATTCAATCCAGACCTCTATTAATACCAGCTGGAGTGGTACCGAGACCCACTGACACACCAGGAAAGTGCCAATTCAATCCAGACCTCTATTAATACCAGCTGGAGTGGTACTGAGTCCCACTCACACACCAGGAAAGAGGCAATTAAATCCAGGTCTCTATTAATACCAGCTGGAGTGGTACTGAGTCTCACGCACACTCCTGGAAAGAGCCAATTCAATCCAGGCCTCTATAAATACCAGCTGAAGTGGTACTGAGTCCCAGTCACGCACCAGGAAGGAGCCATTTCAATCCAGGCCTCGATTAATACCAGCTGAAGTGGTACTGAGTCCCAGTCACGCACCAGGAAAGAGCCAAATCAATCCAGACCTCTATTAATACCAGCTGGAGAGGTACTGATCCCCACTCACACACCAGGAAAGAGTCAATTCAATCCAGACCTCTCTTAACACCAGCTGGAGTGGTACTGAGTCCCACTCACACACCAGGAAAGAGTCAATTCAATCCAGACATCTTAATGCCAGCTGGAGTGGTACTGAGCCCCACTCACACACCAGGAAAGAGCCAATTCAATCCATAGCTCTATTAATACCAGCTGGAGAGGTACTGAGCCCCACTCACACACCAGGGAAGAGCCAATTCAATCCAGACCTCTATTAATACCAGCTGGAGTGGTTCTGAGCCCCAGTGACGTACCAGGAAAGAGCCAAGTCAATCCAGGCCTCTATTCATACCAGCTGGAGTGGAACTGAGTCCCACTCACACATCAGGAAAGAGCCAAGTCAATCCAGGCCTCTATTCATACCAGCTGGAGTGGAACTGAGTCCCACTCACACATCAGGAAAGAGCCAAGTCAATCTTGACCTCTATTAATACCAGCTGGAGTGGACCTGAGTCCCACTCACACACTAGGAAAGAGCCAATTCAAACCAGGTCTCTATTAACAGCAGCTGGAGTGGGACTGAGTCCCACTCACTCACCAGGAAAGAGTCTATTCAATCCAGGCATCTATTAATACCAGCTGGAGTGGAACTGAGTCCCACTCACACATCAGGAAAGAGCCAAGTCAATCCAGACCTCTATTAATACCAGCTGGAGTGGTACTGAGTCCCACTCACACACCAGGAAAGAGTCAATTCAAACCAGGTCTCTATTAATACCAGCTGGAGTGGTACTGAGTCCCACTCACTCACCAGGAAAGAGTCAATTCAAACCAGGTCTCTATTAACACCAGCTGGAGTGGAACTGAGTCCCACTCACACACCAGGAAAGAGTCAATTCAATCTAGACCTCTATTAATACCAGCTGGAGTGGGACTGAGTCCCACTCACATACCAGGAAAGAGTCAATTCAAACCAGGTCTCTATTAACACCAGCTGGAGTGGTACTGAGTCCCACTCACTCACCAGGAAAGAGTCAATTCAATCCAGACCTCTATTAATACCAGCTGGAGTGGTACTGATTCCCAATCACACACCAGGAAAGAGGCAATTCAATCCCGACCTCTACTAATACCATCTGGAGTGGTACTGAGCCCCACTCACTCACCAGGAAAGAGGCAATTCAATCCCGACCTCTACTAATACCATCTGGAGTGGTACTGAGCCCCACTCACTCACCAGGAAAGAGCCAAGTCAATCCACACCTCGATAAATACCAGCTGGAGTGGGACTGAGCACCACTCACACACCAGGAAAGAGGCAATTCAATCCAGGCCTCTATTAATACCAGCTGGAGTGGTACAGATCCCCACTCACACACCAGGAAGGAGCCAAGTCAATCCAGGCCTCTATAAATACCAGCTGGAGTGGTACTGAGCCCCACTCACAAACCAGGAAAGAGCCAATTCAATCCAGACCTCTATTAATACCAGCTGGAGTGGTACTGAGTCCAACTCAATCACCAGTAAGGAGGCAATTCAATCCAGACCACTATTAACACCAGCTGGAGTGGTACTGAGCCCCACTCACTCACCAGGAAGGAGCCAATTCAAACCAGGTCTCTATTAATACCAGCTGGAGTGGTACTGAGTCCCAGTCACGCACCAGGAAGGAGCCATTTCAATCCAGGCCTCGATTAATACCAGCTGGAGTGGTACGGAGTCCCAGTCACGCACCAGGAAAGAGCCAAATCAATCCAGACCTCTATTAATACCAGCTGGAGAGGTACTGATCCCGACTCACACACCAGGAAAGAGTCAATTCAATCCAGACCTCTCTTAACACCAGCTGGAGTGGTACTGAGTCCCACTCACACACCAGGAAAGAGTCAATTCAATCCAGACATCTTAATGCCAGCTGGAGTGGTACTGAGCCCCACTCACACACCAGGGAAGAGCCAATTCAATCCATAGCTCTATTAATACCAGCTGGAGTGGTACTGAGCCCCACTCACACACCAGGAAAGAGCCAATTCAATCCAAGTCTCTATTAATACCAGCTGGAGTGGTACTGAGCCCCACTCACACACCAGGGAAGAGCCAATTCAATCCAGACCTCTATTAATACAAGCTGGAGTGGGACTGAGTCCCACTCACACACCAGGAAAGAGTCTATTCAATCCAGGCATCTATTAATACTAGCTGGAGTGGTTCTGAGCCCCAGTGACGCACCAGGAAAGAGCCAAGTCAATCCAGGCCTCTATTCATACCAGCTGGAGTGGAACTGAGTCCCACTCACACACCAGGAAAGAGCCAAGTCAATCCAGGCCTCTATTCATACCAGCTGGAGTGGAACCGAGTCCCACTCACACATCAGGAAAGAGCCAAGTCAATCTAGACCTCTATTAATACCAGCTGGAGTGGACCTGAGTCCCACTCACACACTAGGAAAGAGTCAATTCAAACCAGGTCTCTATTAACACCAGCTGGAGTGGTACTGAGTCCCACTCACTCACCAGTAAAGAGGCAATTCAATCCACACCTCGATAAGTACCAGCTGGAGTGGGACTGAGTCCCACTCACACACTAGGAAAGAGTCAATTCAGACCAGGTCTCTCTTAACACCAGCTGGAGTGGTACTGAGTCCCACTCACTCACCAGGAAAGAGTCAATTCAATCCAGACCTCTATTAATACCAGCTGGAGTGGGACTGAGCCCCACTCACTCACCAGGATGGAGGCAATTCAACTCAGACCTCTATTAATGCCAGCTGGAGTGGTACTGAGTCCCACTCACACACCAGGATTGAGGCAATTCAATCCACACCTCGATAAATACCAGCTGGAGTGGGACTGAGCACCACTCACTCACCAGGAAGGAGCCAAGTCAACCAGGCCTCTATTAATACCAGCTGGAGTGGTACAGATCCCCACTCACACACCAGGAAGGAGCCAAGTCAATCCAGGCCTCTATAAATACCAGCTGGAGTGGTACGGAGCCCCAGTCACACACCAGGAAAGAGCCAATTCAATCCAGACATCTTAATGCCAGCTGGAGTGGTACTGAGTCCAGCTCAATCACCAGTAAGGAGGCAATTCAATCCAGACCTCTATTAACACCAGCTGGAGAGGTACTGAGTCCCACTCACACACCAGGAAAGAGGCAATTCAATCCACACCTCTATTAATACCAGCTGGAGTGGTACTGAGCCCCACTCACACACCAGGATTGAGGCAATTCAATCCACACCTCGATAAATACCAGCTGGAGTGGTACTGAGCCCCACTCACTCACCAGGAAAGAGGCAATTCAATCCATACCTCTATTAATACCAGCTGAAGTGGTACTGAGCCCCACTCACTCACCAGGAAAGAGGCAATTCAATCCAGGCCTCTATTAATACCAGCTGAAGTGGTACTGAGCCCACTCACACACCACGATTGAGGCAATTCAATCCACACCTCGATAAATACCAGCTGGAGTGGTACTGAGCCCCACTCACTCACCAGGAAAGAGCCAATTCAATCCAGACCTCTATTAACACCAGCTGGAGTGGTACTGAGCCCCACTCACTCACCAGGAAAGAGGCAATTCAATCCACACCTCTATTAATACCAGCTGGAGTGGTACTGAGTCCCACTCACACACCAGGAAAGAGGCAATTCAATCCACACCTCTATTAATACCAGCTGGAGTGGTACTGAGTCCCACTCACACACCAGGGAAGAGGCAATTCAATCCACACCTCTATTAATACCAGCTGGAGTGGTACTGAGTCCCACTCACACACCAGGAAAGAGGCAATTCAATCCACACCTCTATTAATACCAGCTGGAGTGGTACTGAGTCCCACTCACACACCAGGAAAGAGGCAATTCAATCCACACCTCTATTAATACCAGCTGGAGTGGTACTGAGCCCCACTCACACACCAGGATTGAGGCAATTCAATCCACACCTCGATAAATACCAGCTGGAGTGGTACTGAGCCCCACTCACTCACCAGGAAAGAGGCAATTCAATCCAGGCCTCTATTAATACCAGCTGAAGTGGTACTGAGCCCCACTCACTCACCAGGAAAGAGGCAATTCTATCCAGGCCTCTATTAATACCAGCTGAAGTGGTACTGAGCCCCACTCACACACCACGATTGAGGCAATTCAATCCACACCTCGATAAATACCAGCTGGAGTGGTACTGAGCCCCTCTCACTCACCAGGAAAGAGCCAATTCAATCCAGACCTCTATTAACACCAGCTGGAGTGGTACTGAGCCCCACTCACTCACCAGGAAAGAGGCAATTCAATCCAGGCCTCTATTAATACCAGCTGAAGTGGTACTGAGCCCCACTCACACACCACGATTGAGGCAATTCAATCCACACCTCGATAAATACCAGCTGGAGTGGTACTGAGCCCCACTCACTCACCAGGAAAGAGCCAATTCAATCCAGACCTCTATTAATACCAGCTGGAGTGGAACTGAGCCCCACTCACACACCAGGAAAGATCCAAGTCAATCCAGTCCTCTATTAATACCAGCTGGAGTGGAACTGAGTCCGACTCACACACCAGGAAAGATCCAAGTCAATCCAGTCCTCTATTAATACCAGCTGGAGTGGAACTGAGTCCGACTCACACACTCGGAAAGAGTCAATTCAAACCAGGTCTCTATTAATACCAGCTGGAGTGGAACTGAGTCCGACTCACACACCAGGAAAGAGCCAATAAAATCCAGACATCTATTAATACCAGCTGGAGTGGAACTGAGTCCCACTCACACACCAGGGAAGAGCCAATTCAAGCCAGGCCTCTATTAATACCTGCTGGCGCGTACGGAGCCCCACTCACACACCAGGAAAGAGCCAATCCAATCCAGACCTCTTAATACCAGCTGGAGTGGGACTGAGCTCCACTCAATCACCAGGAAGGAGCCAATTAAATCCAGACCTCTATTAATACCAGCTGGAGTGTTACCGAGTCCCACTCACACACCAGGAAAGAGGCAATTCAATCCAGACCTCTATTCATACCAGCTGGAGTGTTTTTAGTCCCACTCACACACCAGGAAAGAGGCAATTCAATCCAGGCCTCTATTAATACCAGCTGAAGTGGTACTGAGCCCCACTCACACACCAGGATTGAGGCAATTCAATCCACACCTCGATAAATACCAGCTGGAGTGGGACTGAGCCCCACTCATACACCAGGAAAGAGCCAATTCAATCCAGACATCTTAATACCAGCTGGAGTGGGACTGAGCCCCACTCAATCACCAGGAAAGAGCCAAATCAATCCAGACGTCTATTAATACCAGCTGGAGTGGTACTGAGTCCCACTCACACACCAGGAAAGAGCCAATTAAATCCAGACCTCTATTAATACCAGCTGGAGTGGAACTGAACCCCAGTCACCCACCAGGGAAGAGCCAGTACATTCCAGGCCTCTATCAATACAAGCTGGAGTGGTACTGAGTCCCACGCAAACATCAGGAAAGACCCAGTTCAATCCAGGCCTCTAATAATACCAGCTGGAGTGGTACTGAGAATCGCTCACACAAAAAAAAAAGAGCCAGTTTAATCCAGGCCTCTATTAATACCAGCTGGAGTGGGACTGAGTGCCACCCATTCAGCAGGAAAGAGCCAGTTCAATCCAGGCCTCTATTAATACCAGCTGGAGTGGGACTGAGTGCCACCCATTCAGCAGGAAAGAGCCAGTTCAATCCAGGCCTCTATTAATACCAGCTGGAGTGGGACTGAGTGCCACCCATTCAGCAGGAAAGAGCCAATTCAATCCAGGCCTCTATTAATACCAGCTGGAGTGGTATTGAGTCCCACACACACATCAGGAAAGAGCCAGTTCAATCCAGGCCTCTATTAATACCAGCTGGAGTGGGACTGAGTGCCACCCATTCAGCAGGAAAGAGCCAGTTCAATCCAGGCCTCTATTAATACCAGCTGGAGTGGGACTGAGTGCCACCCATTCAGCAGGAAAGAGCCAGTTCAATCCAGGCCTCTATTAATACCAGCTGGAGTGGGACTGAGTGCCACCCATTCAGCAGGAAAGAGCCAGTTCAATCCAGGCCTCTATTAATACCAGCTGGAGTGGGACTGAGTGCCACCCATTCAGCAGGAAAGAGCCAATTCAATCCAGGCCTCTATTTATACCAGCTGGAGTGGTACTGAGACCCACACACACATCAGGAAAGAGCCAGTTCAATCCAGGCCTCTATTAATACCAGCTGGAGTGGCACTGAACCCCAGTCACCCACCAGGAAAGAGCCAATTCAATCCACACCTCGATAAATACCAGCTGGAGTGGTACTGAGCCCCACTCACTCACCAGGAAAGAGGCAATTCAATCCAGGCCTCTATTAATACCAGCTGAAGTGGTACTGAGCCCCACTCACTCACCAGGAAAGAGGCAATTCTATCCAGGCCTCTATTAATACCAGCTGAAGTGGTACTGAGCCCCACTCACACACCACGATTGAGGCAATTCAATCCACACCTCGATAAATACCAGCTGGAGTGGTACTGAGCCCCTCTCACTCACCAGGAAAGAGCCAATTCAATCCAGACCTCTATTAACACCAGCTGGAGTGGTACTGAGCCCCACTCACTCACCAGGAAAGAGGCAATTCAATCCAGGCCTCTATTAATACCAGCTGAAGTGGTACTGAGCCCCACTCACACACCACGATTGAGGCAATTCAATCCACACCTCGATAAATACCAGCTGGAGTGGTACTGAGCCCCACTCACTCACCAGGAAAGAGCCAATTCAATCCAGACCTCTATTAATACCAGCTGGAGTGGAACTGAGCCCCACTCACACACCAGGAAAGATCCAAGTCAATCCAGTCCTCTATTAATACCAGCTGGAGTGGAACTGAGTCCGACTCACACACCAGGAAAGATCCAAGTCAATCCAGTCCTCTATTAATACCAGCTGGAGTGGAACTGAGTCCGACTCACACACTCGGAAAGAGTCAATTCAAACCAGGTCTCTATTAATACCAGCTGGAGTGGAACTGAGTCCGACTCACACACCAGGAAAGAGCCAATAAAATCCAGACATCTATTAATACCAGCTGGAGTGGAACTGAGTCCCACTCACACACCAGGGAAGAGCCAATTCAAGCCAGGCCTCTATTAATACCTGCTGGCGCGTACGGAGCCCCACTCACACACCAGGAAAGAGCCAATCCAATCCAGACCTCTTAATACCAGCTGGAGTGGGACTGAGCTCCACTCAATCACCAGGAAGGAGCCAATTAAATCCAGACCTCTATTAATACCAGCTGGAGTGTTACCGAGTCCCACTCACACACCAGGAAAGAGGCAATTCAATCCAGACCTCTATTCATACCAGCTGGAGTGTTTTTAGTCCCACTCACACACCAGGAAAGAGGCAATTCAATCCAGGCCTCTATTAATACCAGCTGAAGTGGTACTGAGCCCCACTCACACACCAGGATTGAGGCAATTCAATCCACACCTCGATAAATACCAGCTGGAGTGGGACTGAGCCCCACTCATACACCAGGAAAGAGCCAATTCAATCCAGACATCTTAATACCAGCTGGAGTGGGACTGAGCCCCACTCAATCACCAGGAAAGAGCCAAATCAATCCAGACGTCTATTAATACCAGCTGGAGTGGTACTGAGTCCCACTCACACACCAGGAAAGAGCCAATTAAATCCAGACCTCTATTAATACCAGCTGGAGTGGAACTGAACCCCAGTCACCCACCAGGGAAGAGCCAGTACATTCCAGGCCTCTATCAATACAAGCTGGAGTGGTACTGAGTCCCACGCAAACATCAGGAAAGACCCAGTTCAATCCAGGCCTCTAATAATACCAGCTGGAGTGGTACTGAGAATCGCTCACACAAAAAAAAAAGAGCCAGTTTAATCCAGGCCTCTATTAATACCAGCTGGAGTGGGACTGAGTGCCACCCATTCAGCAGGAAAGAGCCAGTTCAATCCAGGCCTCTATTAATACCAGCTGGAGTGGGACTGAGTGCCACCCATTCAGCAGGAAAGAGCCAGTTCAATCCAGGCCTCTATTAATACCAGCTGGAGTGGGACTGAGTGCCACCCATTCAGCAGGAAAGAGCCAATTCAATCCAGGCCTCTATTAATACCAGCTGGAGTGGTATTGAGTCCCACACACACATCAGGAAAGAGCCAGTTCAATCCAGGCCTCTATTAATACCAGCTGGAGTGGGACTGAGTGCCACCCATTCAGCAGGAAAGAGCCAGTTCAATCCAGGCCTCTATTAATACCAGCTGGAGTGGGACTGAGTGCCACCCATTCAGCAGGAAAGAGCCAGTTCAATCCAGGCCTCTATTAATACCAGCTGGAGTGGGACTGAGTGCCACCCATTCAGCAGGAAAGAGCCAGTTCAATCCAGGCCTCTATTAATACCAGCTGGAGTGGGACTGAGTGCCACCCATTCAGCAGGAAAGAGCCAATTCAATCCAGGCCTCTATTTATACCAGCTGGAGTGGTACTGAGACCCACACACACATCAGGAAAGAGCCAGTTCAATCCAGGCCTCTATTAATACCAGCTGGAGTGGCACTGAACCCCAGTCACCCACCAGGAAAGAGCCAATTCAATCCAGGCCTCTATTAATACCAGCTGGAGTGGGACTGAACCCCAGTCACCCACCAGGAAAGAGCTACTTAAATCCAGGCCTCTATAAATACCAGCTGAAGTGGGACTGAGTCCCACTCACACACCAGAAAGAGCCAATTCAATCGAGGCTTCCATTATTACCAGCTGGAGTGGTACTGAGTCTCACTCACACACCAGGAAAGAGCCAAGTCAATCCAGGCCTCTATTCATACCAGCTGGAGAGGTACTGAGTCCCACTCACTCACCAGGAAAGAGTCAATTCAATCCAGACCTCTATTAATACCAGCTGGAGTGGGACTGAGTCCCACTCACACAACAGGAAAGAGGCAATTCAATCCCGACCTCTACTAATACCAGCTGGAGTGGTACTGAGCCCCACTCACTCACCAGGATGGAGGCAATTCAACTCAGACCTCTATTAATAGCAGCTGGAGTGGTCCTGAGTCCGACTCACACACCAGGATTGAGGCAATTCAATCCACACCTCGATAAATACCAGCTGGAGTGGGACTGAGCACCACTCACACACCAGGAAAGAGCCAATTCAATCCAGGCCTCTATTAATACCAGCTGGAGTGGTACAGATCCCCACTCACACAACAGGAAGGAGCCAAGTCAATCCAGGCCTCTATAAATACCAGCTGGAGTGGTACTGAGTCTCACTCACACACCAGGAAAGAGGCAATTCAATCCAGACATCTTAATGCCAGCTGGAGTGGGAC
Source organism: Heterodontus francisci (assembly GCF_036365525.1). Taxonomy (NCBI): domain Eukaryota; kingdom Metazoa; phylum Chordata; class Chondrichthyes; order Heterodontiformes; family Heterodontidae; genus Heterodontus; species Heterodontus francisci. The sequence continues at coordinate 907,170 of NW_027140725.1, forward strand.
TGAGTCCAACTCAATCACCAGTAAGGAGGCAATTCAATCCAGACCTCTATTAACACCAGCTGGAGTGGTACTGAGTCCCACTCACACACCAGGAAAGAGGCAATTCAATCCACACCTCTATTAATACCAGCTGGAGTGGTACTGAGCCCCACTCACTCACCAGGAAGGAGCCAATTCAAACCAGGTCTCTATTAATACCAGCTGGAGTGGTACTGAGTCCCACTCACACACCAGGAAAGAGCCAATTCAATCCAGGCCTCTATAAATACCAGCTGAAGTGGTACTGAGCCCCACTCACACACCAGGAAAGAGCCAATTCAATCCAGACCTCTATTAATACCAGCTGGAGTGGTACCGAGACCCACTGACACACCAGGAAAGAGGCAATTAAATCCAGGTCTCTATTAATACCAGCTGGAGTGGTACTGAGTCTCACTCACACACCAGGAAGGAGCCAATTCAAACCAGGTCTCTATTAATACCAGCTGGAGTGGTACTGAGTCCCACTCACACACCAGGAAAGAGCCAATTCAATCCAGGCCTCTATAAATACCAGCTGAAGTGGTACTGAGTCCCAGTCACGCACCAGGAAGGAGCCATTTCAATCCAGGCCTCGATTAATACCAGCTGGAGTGGTACGGAGCCCCAGTCACCCACCAGGAAAGAGCCAAATCAATCCAGACCTCTATTAATACCAGCTGGAGAGGTACTGATCCCCACTCACACACCAGGAAAGAGTCAATTCAATCCAGACCTCTCTTAATACCAGCTGGAGTGGTACTGAGTCCCACTCACACACCAGGAAAGAGTCAATTCAATCCAGACATCTTAATGCCAGCTGGAGTGGTACTGAGCCCCACTCACACACCAGGGAAGAGCCAATTCAATCCATAGCTCTATTAATACCAGCTGGAGTGGTACTGAGCCCCACTCACACACCAGGGAAGAGCCAATTCAATCCAGACCTCTATTAATACAAGCTGGAGTGGTTCTGAGCCCCAGTGACGCACCAGGAAAGAGCCAAGTCAATCCAGGCCTCTATTCATACCAGCTGGAGTGGAACTGAGTCCCACTCACACACCAGGAAAGAGCCAAGTCAATCCAGGCCTCTATTCATACCAGCTGGAGTGGAACCGAGTCCCACTCACACATCAGGAAAGAGCCAAGTCAATCTAGACCTCTATTAATACCAGCTGGAGTGGAGCTGAGTCCCACTCACACACTAGGAAAGAGTCAATTCAAACCAGGTCTCTATTAACACCAGCTGGAGTGGTACTGAGTCCCACTCACTCACCAGGAAAGAGTCAATTCAATCCAGACCTCTATTAATACCAGCTGGAGTGGGACTGAGCCCCACTCACTCACCAGGATGGAGGCAATTCAACTCAGACCTCTATTAATGCCAGCTGGAGTGGTACTGAGTCCCACTCACACACCAGGATTGAGGCAATTCAATCCACACCTCGATAAATACCAGCTGGAGTGGGACTGAGCACCACTCACACACCAGGAAGGAGCCAAGTCAACCAGGCCTCTATTAATACCAGCTGGAGTGGTACAGATCCCCACTCACACACCAGGAAGGAGCCAAGTCAATCCAGGCCTCTATAAATACCAGCTGGAGTGGTACGGAGCCCCAGTCACGCACCAGGAAAGAGCCAATTCAATCCAGACATCTTAATGCCAGCTGGAGTGGTACTGAGTCCAACTCAATCACCAGCAAGGAGGCAATTCAATCCAGACCTCTATTAACACCAGCTGGAGAGGTACTGAGTCCCACTCACACACCAGGAAAGAGGCAATTCAATCCACACCTCTATTAATACCAGCTGGAGTGGTACTGAGTCCCACTCACACACCAGGAAAGAGGCAATTCAATCCACACCTCGATAAATACCAGCTGGAGTGGTACTGAGCCCCACTCACTCACCAGGAAAGAGGCAATTCAATCCAGGCCTCTATTAATACCAGCTGAAGTGGTACTGAGCCCCACTCACTCACCAGGAAAGAGGCAATTCAATCCAGGCCTCTATTAATACCAGCTGAAGTGGTACTGAGCCCACTCACACACCACGATTGAGGCAATTCAATCCACACCTCGATAAATACCAGCTGGAGTGGTACTGAGCCCCACTCACTCACCAGGAAAGAGCCAATTCAATCCAGACCTCTATTAACACCAGCTGGAGTGGTACTGAGCCCCACTCACTCACCAGGAAAGAGGCAATTCAATCCACACCTCTATTAATACCAGCTGGAGTGGTACTGAGTCCCACTCACACACCAGGAAAGAGGCAATTCAATCCACACCTCTATTAATACCAGCTGGAGTGGTACTGAGTCCCACTCACACACCAGGAAAGAGGCAATTCAATCCACACCTCTATTAATACCAGCTGGAGTGGTACTGAGTCCCACTCACACACCAGGAAAGAGGCAATTCAATCCACACCTCTATTAATACCAGCTGGAGTGGTACTGAGCCCCACTCACACACCAGGATTGAGGCAATTCAATCCACACCTCGATAAATACCAGCTGGAGTGGTACTGAGCCCCACTCACTCACCAGGAAAGAGGCAATTCAATCCAGGCCTCTATTAATACCAGCTGAAGTGGTACTGAGCCCCACTCACTCACCAGGAAAGAGGCAATTCTATCCAGGCCTCTATTAATACCAGCTGAAGTGGTACTGAGCCCCACTCACACACCACGATTGAGGCAATTCAATCCACACCTCGATAAATACCAGCTGGAGTGGTACTGAGCCCCACTCACTCACCAGGAAAGAGCCAATTCAATCCAGACCTCTATTAACACCAGCTGGAGTGGTACTGAGCCCCACTCACTCACCAGGAAAGAGGCAATTCAATCCAGGCCACTATTAATACCAGCTGAAGTGGTACTGAGCCCCACTCACACACCACGATTGAGGCAATTCAATCCACACCTCGATAAATACCAGCTGGAGTGGTACTGAGCCCCACTCACTCACCAGGAAAGAGCCAAGTCAATCCAGTCCTCTATTAATACCAGCTGGAGTGGAACTGAGTCCGACTCACACACTCGGAAAGAGTCAATTCAAACCAGGCCTCTATTAATACCGGCTGGAGTGGAACTGAGTCCGACTCACACACCAGGAAAGAGCCAATAAAATCCAGACATCTATTAATACCAGCTGGAGTGGAACTGAGTCCCACTCACACACCAGGGAAGAGCCAATTCAAGCCAGGCCTCTATTAATACCAGCTGGCGCGTACGGAGCCCCACTCACACACCAGGAAAGAGCCAATCCAATCCAGACCTCTTAATACCAGCTGGAGTGTTACCGAGTCCCACTCACACACCAGGAAAGAGGCAATTCAATCCAGGCCTCTATTAATACCAGCTGAAGTGGTACTGAGCCCCACTCACACACCAGGATTGAGGCAACTCAATCCACACCTCGATAAATACCAGCTGGAGTGGGACTGAGCCCCACTCACTCACCAGGAAAGAGCCAATTCAATCCAGGCCTCTATAAATACCAGCTGAAGTGGTACTGAGCCCCACTCACACACCAGGAAAGAGCCAATTCAATCCAGACCTCTATTAATACCAGCTGGAGTGGTACCGAGACCCACTGACACACCAGGAAAGAGGCAATTAAATCCAGGTCTCTATTAATACCAGCTGGAGTGGTACTGAGTCTCACTCACACACCAGGAAGGAGCCAATTCAAACCAGGTCTCTATTAATACCAGCTGGAGTGGTACTGAGTCCCACTCACACACCAGGAAAGAGCCAATTCAATCCAGGCCTCTATAAATACCAGCTGAAGTGGTACTGAGTCCCAGTCACGCACCAGGAAGGAGCCATTTCAATCCAGGCCTCGATTAATACCAGCTGGAGTGGTACGGAGCCCCAGTCACCCACCAGGAAAGAGCCAAATCAATCCAGACCTCTATTAATACCAGCTGGAGAGGTACTGATCCCCACTCACACACCAGGAAAGAGTCAATTCAATCCAGACCTCTCTTAATACCAGCTGGAGTGGTACTGAGTCCCACTCACACACCAGGAAAGAGTCAATTCAATCCAGACATCTTAATGCCAGCTGGAGTGGTACTGAGCCCCACTCACACACCAGGGAAGAGCCAATTCAATCCATAGCTCTATTAATACCAGCTGGAGTGGTACTGAGCCCCACTCACACACCAGGGAAGAGCCAATTCAATCCAGACCTCTATTAATACAAGCTGGAGTGGGACTGAGTCCCACTCACACACCAGGAAAGAGTCTATTCAATCCAGGCATCTATTAATACTAGCTGGAGTGGTTCTGAGCCCCAGTGACGCACCAGGAAAGAGCCAAGTCAATCCAGGCCTCTATTCATACCAGCTGGAGTGGAACTGAGTCCCACTCACACACCAGGAAAGAGCCAAGTCAATCCAGGCCTCTATTCATACCAGCTGGAGTGGAACCGAGTCCCACTCACACATCAGGAAAGAGCCAAGTCAATCTAGACCTCTATTAATACCAGCTGGAGTGGAGCTGAGTCCCACTCACACACTAGGAAAGAGTCAATTCAAACCAGGTCTCTATTAACACCAGCTGGAGTGGTACTGAGTCCCACTCACTCACCAGGAAAGAGTCAATTCAATCCAGACCTCTATTAATACCAGCTGGAGTGGGACTGAGCCCCACTCACTCACCAGGATGGAGGCAATTCAACTCAGACCTCTATTAATGCCAGCTGGAGTGGTACTGAGTCCCACTCACACACCAGGATTGAGGCAATTCAATCCACACCTCGATAAATACCAGCTGGAGTGGGACTGAGCACCACTCACACACCAGGAAGGAGCCAAGTCAACCAGGCCTCTATTAATACCAGCTGGAGTGGTACAGATCCCCACTCACACACCAGGAAGGAGCCAAGTCAATCCAGGCCTCTATAAATACCAGCTGGAGTGGTACGGAGCCCCAGTCACGCACCAGGAAAGAGCCAATTCAATCCAGACATCTTAATGCCAGCTGGAGTGGTACTGAGTCCAACTCAATCACCAGCAAGGAGGCAATTCAATCCAGACCTCTATTAACACCAGCTGGAGAGGTACTGAGTCCCACTCACACACCAGGAAAGAGGCAATTCAATCCACACCTCTATTAATACCAGCTGGAGTGGTACTGAGTCCCACTCACACACCAGGAAAGAGGCAATTCAATCCACACCTCGATAAATACCAGCTGGAGTGGTACTGAGCCCCACTCACTCACCAGGAAAGAGGCAATTCAATCCAGGCCTCTATTAATACCAGCTGAAGTGGTACTGAGCCCCACTCACTCACCAGGAAAGAGGCAATTCAATCCAGGCCTCTATTAATACCAGCTGAAGTGGTACTGAGCCCACTCACACACCACGATTGAGGCAATTCAATCCACACCTCGATAAATACCAGCTGGAGTGGTACTGAGCCCCACTCACTCACCAGGAAAGAGCCAATTCAATCCAGACCTCTATTAACACCAGCTGGAGTGGTACTGAGCCCCACTCACTCACCAGGAAAGAGGCAATTCAATCCACACCTCTATTAATACCAGCTGGAGTGGTACTGAGTCCCACTCACACACCAGGAAAGAGGCAATTCAATCCACACCTCTATTAATACCAGCTGGAGTGGTACTGAGTCCCACTCACACACCAGGAAAGAGGCAATTCAATCCACACCTCTATTAATACCAGCTGGAGTGGTACTGAGTCCCACTCACACACCAGGAAAGAGGCAATTCAATCCACACCTCTATTAATACCAGCTGGAGTGGTACTGAGCCCCACTCACACACCAGGATTGAGGCAATTCAATCCACACCTCGATAAATACCAGCTGGAGTGGTACTGAGCCCCACTCACTCACCAGGAAAGAGGCAATTCAATCCAGGCCTCTATTAATACCAGCTGAAGTGGTACTGAGCCCCACTCACTCACCAGGAAAGAGGCAATTCTATCCAGGCCTCTATTAATACCAGCTGAAGTGGTACTGAGCCCCACTCACTCACCACGATTGAGGCAATTCAATCCACACCTCGATAAATACCAGCTGGAGTGGTACTGAGCCCCACTCACTCACCAGGAAAGAGCCAATTCAATCCAGACCTCTATTAACACCAGCTGGAGTGGTACTGAGCCCCACTCACTCACCAGGAAAGAGGCAATTCAATCCAGGCCTCTATTAATACCAGCTGAAGTGGTACTGAGCCCCACTCACACACCACGATTGAGGCAATTCAATCCACACCTCGATAAATACCAGCTGGAGTGGTACTGAGCCCCACTCACTCACCAGGAAAGAGCCAATTCAATCCAGACCTCTATTAATACCAGCTGGAGTGGAACTGAGCCCCACTCACACACCAGGAAAGATCCAAGTCAATCCAGTCCTCTATTAATACCAGCTGGAGAGGTACTGAGTCCGACTCACACACTCGGAAAGAGTCAATTCAAACCAGGCCTCTATTAATACCGGCTGGAGTGGAACTGAGTCCGACTCACACACCAGGAAAGAGCCAATAAAATCCAGACATCTATTAATACCAGCTGGAGTGGAACTGAGTCCCACTCACACACCAGGGAAGAGCCAATTCAAGCCAGGCCTCTATTAATACCAGCTGGCGCGTACGGAGCCCCACTCACACACCAGGAAAGAGCCAATCCAATCCAGACCTCTTAATACCAGCTGGAGTGTTACCGAGTCCCACTCACACACCAGGAAAGAGGCAATTCAATCCAGGCCTCTATTAATACCAGCTGAAGTGGTACTGAGCCCCACTCACACACCAGGATTGAGGCAATTCAATCCACACCTCGATAAATACCAGCTGGAGTGGGACTGAGCCCCACTCACTCACCAGGAAAGAGCCAATTCAATCCAGGCCTCTATAAATACCAGCTGAAGTGGTACTGAGCCCCACTCACACACCAGGATTGAGGCAATTCAATCCACACCTCGATAAATACCAGCTGGATTGGGACTGAGCCCCACTCATACACCAGGAAAGAGCCAATTCAATCCAGACATCTTAATGCCAGCTGGAGTGGGACTGAGCCCCACTCAATCACCAGGAAAGAGCCAAATCAATCCAGACGTCTATTAATACCAGCTGGAGTGGTACTGAGTCCCACTCACACACCAGGAAAGAGCCAATTAAATCCAGACCTCTATTAATACCAGCTGGAGTGGAACTGAACCCCAGTCACCCACCAGGAAAGAGCCACTTAAATCCAGGCCTCTATAAATACCAGCTGGAGAGGTACTGAGTCTCACTCACACACCAGAAAAGTGCCAATTCAATGCAAACCTTTATTAGGAACAGCTGGAGTGGTACTGAGTCCCACTCACATACCAGGAAAGAGCCAGTTCAATCCAGGCCTCTATTAATACCAGCTGGAGTGGAACTGAGTCCCACTCACACACCAGGAAAGAGTCAATACAATCCAGACCTCTGTTCATAACAGCTGGAGTGGAACTGAGTCCCACACACACACCAGGAAAGAGTCAATTCAATCCAGACCAATATTAGTACCAGCTGGAGTGGTACTGAACCCCAGTCACCCACCAGGAAAGAGCTACTTAAATCCAGGCCTCTATAAATACCAGCTGCTGAGGTACAGAGTCCCATTCACACACCAGGGAAGAGCCAGTACATTCCAGGCCTCTATAAATACAAGCTGGAGTGGTACTGAGTCCCACGCAAACATCAGGAAAGACCCAGTTCAATCCAGGCCTCTAATAATACCAGCTGGAGTGGGACTGAGTGCCACCCATTCAGCAGGAAAGAGCCAGTTCAATCCAGGCCTCTATTAATACCAGCTGGAGTGAGACTGAGTGCCACCCATTCAGCAGGGAAGAGCCAGTTCAATCCAGGCCTCTATTAATACCAGCTGGAGTGAGACTGAGTGCCACCCATTCAGCAGGAAAGAGCCAGTTCAATCCAGGCCTCTATTAATACCAGCTGGAGTGGGACTGAGTGCCACCCATTCAGCAGGAAAGAGCCAATTCAATCCAGGCCTCTATTAATACCAGCTGGAGTGGTACTGAGTCCCACACACACATCAGGAAAGAGCCAGTTCAATCCAGGCCTCTATTAATACCAGCTGGAGTGGGACTGAGTGCCACCCATTCAGCAGGAAAGAGCCAGTTCAATCCAGGCCTCTATTAATACCAGCTGGAGTGGGACTGAGTGCCACCCATTCAGCAGGAAAGAGCCAATTCAATCCAGGCCTCTATTTATACCAGCTGGAGTGGGACTGAGTGCCACCATTCAGCAGGAAAGAGCCAATTCAATCCAGGCCTCTATTTATACCAGCTGGAGTGGTACTGAGACCCACACACACATCAGGAAAGAGCCAGTTCAATCCAGGCCTCTATTAATACCAGCTGGAGTGGCACTGAACCCCAGTCACCCACCAGGAAAGAGCTACTTAAATCCAGGCCTCTATAAATACCAGCTGAAGTGGGACTGAGTCCCACTCACACACCAGAAAGAGCCAATTCAATCGAGGCTTCCATTATTACCAGCTGGAGTGGTACTGAGTCTCACTCACACACCAGGAAAGAGCCAATGCAATCCAGACCTCTTTCAATACCAGCTAGAGTGGTACTGAGGCCCACACACACACCAGGAAAGAACCAATTCAATCCAGACATCTATTAATAGCATCTGGAGTGGTACTGAGGCCCACTCACACACCAGGAAAGAACCAATTCAATCCAGACATCTATTAATATCTGCTGGAGTGGTACTGAGTCTCACGCACACACCAGAAAGGAGCCAATTCAATCCAGACCTCTATTAATACCAGCTGGAGTGGTACTGAGTCCCACTCACATACCAGGAAAGAGCCATTTCATTCCTGGCCATTATCAATACCAGCTGGAGCGGGACTGAGTCCGATTCACACACCAGGGAAGAGTCAGTTCATTACAGGCCTCTATTAATACCAGCTGGAATGGCACTGAGTCTCACTCACACACCAGGAAAGAGGCAATTCGATCCAGGTCTCTAATAATACCAGCTGGAGTGGTACTGAGTCCCACTCACACACCAGAAAGAGCCAATTCAATCCAGACCTCTATTAATACCAGCTGGAGTGGTACTGAGTCCCACTCACACACCAGGAAAGAGCCAATTCAATCCAGATCTCTATTAGAACCAGCTGTACTGGAATCAACTCACACTCAAACAGCAGGGAAGAGCCAGTACTTTCCAGGCCTCTATAAATACCAGCTGGAGTGGTACTGAGTCCCACGCACACATCAGGAAAGACCCAGTTCAATCCAGGCCTCTAATAATACCAGCTGGAGAGGTACTGATCCCCACTCACACACCAAGAAAGAGCCAATTCAATCCAGACCTCTATTAATACCAGCTGGAATTGTTTTGAGTCCCACTCACACTCCAGGAAAGAGCCAATTCAATCCAGACACCTATTAATACCAGCTGGAGTGGTACTGAGCCCCACTCACACACCAGGAAAGGGAAAAATCAATCCAGGCTAATTTAATACCAGCTGGAGTGGTACTGAGCCCCACTCACACACCAGGAAAGAGCCAATTCAATCCAGAGCTCTATTGATATCTGCTGGAGTGGTACTGAGTCTCACGCACATACCAGAAAAGAGCCAATTCAATGCAAACCTTTATTAAGACCAGCTGGAGTGGTACTGAGACTCGCTCACACACCAGGAAGAGGCAGATCAATCCAGGTGTCTGTTAATACCAGCTGGAGTGGTACTGAGTCCCACTCACACACCAGGAAAGAGCCAATTAAATCCAGACCTCTATTAATACCAGCTGGAGTGGAACTGAACCCCAGTCACCCACCAGGAAAGAGCCACTTAAATCCAGGCCTCTATAAATACCAGCTGGAGAGGTACTGAGTCTCACTCACACACCAGAAAAGTGCCAATTCAATGCAAACCTTTATTAGGAACAGCTGGAGTGGTACTGAGTCCCACTCACATACCAGGAAAGAGCCAGTTCAATCCAGGCCTCTATTAATACCAGCTGGAGTGGAACTGAGTCCCACTCACACACCAGGAAAGAGTCAATACAATCCAGACCTCTGTTCATAACAGCTGGAGTGGAACTGAGTCCCACACACACACCAGGAAAGAGTCAATTCAATCCAGACCAATATTAGTACCAGCTGGAGTGGTACTGAACCCCAGTCACCCACCAGGAAAGAGCTACTTAAATCCAGGCCTCTATAAATACCAGCTGCTGAGGTACAGAGTCCCATTCACACACCAGGGAAGAGCCAGTACATTCCAGGCCTCTATAAATACAAGCTGGAGTGGTACTGAGTCCCACGCAAACATCAGGAAAGACCCAGTTCAATCCAGGCCTCTAATAATACCAGCTGGAGTGGGACTGAGTGCCACCCATTCAGCAGGAAAGAGCCAGTTCAATCCAGGCCTCTATTAATACCAGCTGGAGTGAGACTGAGTGCCACCCATTCAGCAGGGAAGAGCCAGTTCAATCCAGGCCTCTATTAATACCAGCTGGAGTGAGACTGAGTGCCACCCATTCAGCAGGAAAGAGCCAGTTCAATCCAGGCCTCTATTAATACCAGCTGGAGTGGGACTGAGTGCCACCCATTCAGCAGGAAAGAGCCAATTCAATCCAGGCCTCTATTAATACCAGCTGGAGTGGTACTGAGTCCCACTCACACACCAGGAAAGAGCCAATTCAATCCAGAGCTCTATTGATATCTGCTGGAGTGGTACTGAGTCTCACGCACATACCAGAAAAGAGCCAATTCAATGCAAACCTTTATTAAGACCAGCTGGAGTGGTACTGAGACTCGCTCACACACCAGGAAGAGGCAGATCAATCCAGGTGTCTGTTAATACCAGCTGGAGTGGTACTGAGTCCCACTCACACACCAGGAAAGTGAGAATTCAATATAGACCTCCATTAATAGCATCTGGAGTTGCACTGAGTCTCTCTCACACACCAGGAAAAAGAGAATGCAATCCAGAACTCTATAAATACCAGCTGGAGTGGTACTGAACCCCACTCAAACACCAGTAAAGAGCCAATTCAATTCAGGCCTCTATCAATACCAGCTGGAGTGGTACTGAGTCTCACTGACACACCAGGAAAGAGCCAATTCAATCCAGGGTTCTATTAAAACCAGCTGGCGTGGTACTGAGTCCCACTCACACACCAGGAAAGCGCCAATTCCATCCAGACCTCTATTAATACCAGCTGGAGTGGTACTGAGCCCCACTTACACACCCGGAAAGAGCCAATTCTATCCAGACCTCTATTCATACCAGCTGGAGTGGCACTGAGTCCCACTCACACACCAGGAAAGAGGCAAATCAATCCAGATCTCTATTAATACCAGCTGGAGTGGAACTGAGCCCCACTCACACTCCAGGAAAGAGCCAATTCAATCCACGCCTCTATCAATACCAGCTGGAGTGGGACTGAGCCCCACTCAGACACCCGGAAAGAGCCAATTCTATCCAGACCTCTATTCATACCAGCTGGAGTGGGACTGAGTCCCACTCACACACCAGGAAAGAGGCAAATCAATCCAGATCTCTATTAATACCAGCTGGAGTGGGACTGAGCCCCACTCAGACACCCGGAAAGAGCCAATTCTATCCAGACCTCTATTCATACCAGCTGGAGTGGGACTGAGTCCCACTCACACACCAGGAAAGAGGCAAATCAATCCAGATCTCTATTAATACCAGCTGGAGTGGGACTGAGTCCCACTCACACACCAGGAAAGAGCCAATTCAATCCAGGCCTCTATTAATACCAGCTGGAGTGGGACTGAGTCCCACTCACACACCAGGAAAGAGCCAATTCAATCCAGACTTGTGGCGAAGGGGAGTTGGAGTGAGAAGTTGAGAGAGGGGAGTTGGGGAGGGAAGTGGGGGATGGGAGAAGATGGGAGAGGGGGAGGAGAGTGGGGGTGCGAAGTTTGAAGAGGAGTGGAGAGGGGAGAGAAGAGAGGCGAGGGGAGTGGGGGAGGGGTGAGGAATAGGGGAGTGGGAAGTGGAGTGGGGGAGGGGAGAGGGGAGGGGAGTGGAGGGGAGAGGTCGAAGTGAGTGGAGGAGGTGTGAGGGATAGGGGAGTGGGAAGTGGAATGGTGAAAGGAGTGGGGGAGGGGTGTCCCGGAGTGGAGAGTGGGAAGTGGGGGAATTGAGTCAGGAGTGGGGAGTGGGGGAGGGGAGGGAAGAGGAGGCGAATGAGGGAGGGGAGGGGAGAGGTGTAGAGTGGGAGGAGAGAGGGGGAGTGGGAGGGCTTTGGGGGAGGGGTGTGGGGCATGCGGGAGGTGAGTTGGGAATGGAGGCGTGCAGGGGGGGAGTAGAGGAGGTGAGTGGGGAGTGAGGGGGTGGGGGAATGGAGAGTTGGGGAGGGGAGTTGGAGTGTGTTGTCGGTGAGTGGAGGCGTGCAGGGGGGGGATTGGAGGAGGTGAGTGGGGAGTGGGGGAGAGGATTGGGGGAGGGGAGGGGAGTGGAGGAGGGCAGAGGTGAAAACTGGAGTGGGGAGTGGGGGAGTGGTGTGGGGGAAGGGAGTGGGGAAGGGAGTGGGGGAAGGGAGTGGGGAAGGGAGTTGGGGAAGGGAGTGGGGAGTGCGGGAGGGGAGTGAGGAGGGGGAGTGGGGGTGGGGGAGTGGGGGAGGGGCGTGGAGGGTGCGGGAGGGGAGTGAGGAGGAGGAGTGGGGGTGGGGTAGTGGGGAGGTGAGTTAGGAGGGGAGTGAGGAAGGGGAGTGTGGGTGGGGGAGTGGTGAGGGGCGTGGAGAGTGCGGGAGGGGAGTGAGGAGGAGGAGTGGGGTTGGGGGAATGGGGAGGTGAGTTGGCAGGGGAGTGAGGAGGGGGAGTGGGGGTGGGGGTGGGTTTGTGGGGAGGTGAGTTGGAAGCGCAGGAGTGAGAGTGGGGAAAGGATTGGGTGTGGGTGTGGTTGTGGGGAGAGGGAAGGAGGGCAAGAGGAGAGGGGTGGAAGTGGGGGAGGGAAGTGGGGGAGAGGATTGGTGAGTGGGGAGAGGGGAGTGGGGACAGGAGTGTAGAGTGGGAGAGGGGAGTGGGGGACGGGAGTGTAGAGTGGGATAGGGGAGTGGGTAGTGGGGGAATTGAGTCGGGAGTGGAGAGTGGGGGAGGGGGGAGTGGAGTGAGGACTGGGGAGGGAAGGGGGAGTGGGGAGTGGGGGAGTGGAGTGGGGAGTGAGGAGTGGGGTGTGGAGGAGTCATGTGGGGAGTCGGGGAGGGGGTGGGGACAGGAGTGGGGGAGGGGAGTGGGGTTTGCGGGATGGGAGTGTGGAGTGAGGGAGGGGAGTGAGGAGTCGGGGAGGGGATAGTGGTGTGGGGAGTGGGGTAGGGGAGTGGTGAGTGGGTGACGTGAATGAGGAGTAGGGAGGGGAGTGTGGAGTTGGGTGTGGAGTTGGGAGTGAAGAGTGGGCAGTGGGGTAGTGGGGAGTGTTATGGGGAGTGAGGAGTGGGGAGTGGGGGAGTGGGGAGTGGAGTGAGGAGTGGGGAGTGGGGTTGGGGAAGGGATGGTTGAGAGGGGAGTGGGTGAGTGGAGTGGAGAGTGAGGAGTAGAGTGGGGAGTGAGTAGTGGGCAGTGGGGGAGTGCGGAGAGGTGTGGGGAGTGAGGAGTGGCGAGTGGGTGAGTGAGGAGTGGAGTGGGGAATGTGGAGGGGGAGTGGGGAGTGGGGAGTTGAGTGGGGAGTGACAAGTGGGGAATGGGGGAGAGGAGTGAGAAGTGGGTAGCGAGGAGTGGGGGACTGGAGCGGGGAGTGGGGAGTGGGAGAGTGAGGAGTGGAGTGGGGAGTGAGGAGTGGGGAGTGGGAGAGTGGGGAGTGGGGAAGGGGAGTGGGGGAGGGGAGTGGGGGAGTGTGGAGTTGAGTGGGGAGTGGGAAGTGGGGAGTGGGGGAGTGGATTGAGAAGTGGGTAGTGGGGAGTGGGCGAGTTGAGAGGGGCGTGAGGAGTGGGGTGTGGGGGAGGGAAGTGGGGTTGGTGGGAGGGGAGTGGGGTTTATGGGATTGGAGTGAGGAGTGGGGGAGGGGAGTGAGGAGTGGGGGATGGATTGGGGAGTTGGTAGTTGGGGAGGGGAGTGGTAAGTGGGGGAGGGGAGTGGGGGAGGGTAGTGGGGGAGGGGAGTGAGGAGTGGGGAGTGGAGTGATGAGTGAGGAGTGGGGAGTGGGGTAGAGGTGAGTGGGGGAGTGGTGAGTGAGGAGTGGGGAGTGGGGGAGTTGTTAGTGGGGGAGGGGAGTGGGGGAGGGGAGTGGGGAGTGGAGTGTGGGAGAGAGGTGAGTGGGGGAGTGGGGAGTGAGGAGTCGGGGAGTGAGGAGTGGAGAGGGGAGTGAGGAGTGGGGAGTGGGAGAGTGTGGAGTGGGGGAGGGGAGTGGGGGAGGGGAGTGGGGGAGGGGAGTGTGGAGTGAGGAGTGGAGTGTGGGAGAGAGGTGAGTGGGGGAGTGGGGAGTGAGGAGTCGGGGAGTGAGGAGTGGAGAGGGGAGTGAGGAGTGGGGAGTGGGAGAGTGGGGAGTGGGGGAGGGGAGTGGGGGAGGGGAGTGGGGGAGTGTGGAGTTGAGTAGGGAGTGAGAAGTGGGGAGTGGGGGAGTGGGGGAGTGGAGTGGGGAGTGAGGAGTCGGGTGTGGGAGAGGGGAGTGGGGAGTGAGGAGTCGGGTGAGGGGGAGGGGAGTGGGGAGTGGGGGAGGGGAGCGGGGAGTGTGTGAGGGGAGTGGGGAGTGGGTGAGGGGAGTGGGGTTGGTGGGAGGGGAGTGGGGTTTATGGGATTGAAGTGAGGAGTGGGGGTGTGGGGTGAGGAGTGGGGGAGGGGATTGGGGAGTGGGTAGTTGGGGAGGGGAGTGGTTAGTGGGGGAGGGGAGTGGGGGAGAGGAGTGAGGAGTGGGGGAGTGGAGTGGTGAGTGAGGGGTGGGTGGGGAGTGAGGAGTGGAGTGGGAGAGTGGGGAGTGGGGGAGGGGAGTGGGGGAGTGGCGGAGTGGAAGGGGGGAGTGTGGAGTGGAGTAGGGAGTGAGGAGTGCGGAGTGGGGTGTGGGGGAGGGCAGTGATAGAGGGTCAGGGCTGAGTCGGGGAGGGGGAGTGGGGGAGGGGAGTGGGGGAGAGGTGTGGGGGAGAGGGGTTAGGGAGGGTAGTGGGGGAGGGTTGTTGGGAGTGGGGGAGTGGAGGGGGAGGTGAGGGGAATGGAGAGTGAGGAGTGGGGAGTGGGGAGTGAGGGGTGGGGAGTGGGGGAGGGAGCGTGGTGTGCGGGAGGGGAGTGGGGAGGGAGAGGGGGAGAGGTGTTAGGAAGGGGAGTGAGGAGTGCGGAGTTGGGGAGGGAATTGGTGAGTGAGGAGTGGGGTAGGGGTGAGCGGATTGTGGGAGAGGCGTGGGGGAGGGTGGTGAGGAGGGGAGTGGGGAGGGGAGCGAGGGAGGGGGAGTTGTGGAGGGAAGTGGGGGAGACGGAGTGGGCGAGGCAGATAGGCGAGTGGGGGAGGGGAGTGGAGAGTGAGGAGTGGGGGACGGGTGAGCGGAGTGGGTGAGGGTTGTGGGGGAGGGGAGTGGGGAGGGGAGTGAAGGATGGGATTGCGGGAGGAGAGTTGAGAAGGGGAGAGGGGGAGGGGTGTGCAGAAGTGGAGAAGGGAGTGAGGGAGAGGAGGGTGATGTGAGTGGGAGAGGGGCAGTGGGATTCGGGGATGGGAGTGGGGAAGGAGAAGGAGTGTGAGGGGAGAAGGAGGTGAGTGGGAAGTGTAGGGTACGGAAAGTGGAGTTGGGAGTGGAGTGTAGGATGGTAGTGATGGAGGAGAGTGTGGGAGTGGTGAAGCGGAGTGAAGGAGGGGGAGGGGGAGCGGTGAAGAAGTGAAGAAGAGGCGTTCGGGGGAGGGGTGTGGGTGAGGGTAATAGGGGACGGAAGTGTGGGAGGGGAGTGGGGGAGGGGAAGGGGAGTGGGAGATGGGAGGGGAGGAGGGAAGGGTGTGGGGAATGGAATGGGGGTGGGCAGTGGGGGAGGGGAGTGGGGAGGGGAGTGGGGGGAGGGGGGTGGAGGTTGGGGGTAGGGGAAGGGAGGCAGAAGAGGAGTGGGGGAGGTGCTGGGGAGTGTAGGAGGGGGTGTTGCGTGAGGGGGAAGGGGGAGGGGAGGGTTGAAGGGACTGGGGGAAAGGTGTGGGGGAAGGGATTGGGGATGGGGCGTGGGGGAGGGGGAGGGCAGAGCAGAAGGGACACGGGGGAGGGAGAGTGGGGGAGGGTGAGTGGGATTGGGGGAGGGTAGTGGGGAGGGAGAGGGAGAGTGAGGAAGAGAGGGTGGTGAGTGGGGGGTATCAGGGAGGGGAGAGAGGAGTGGGAACTGGAATGGAGGATGCGAGTGAGGGAGGAGAGGGGGGAGTGTGGGAGGGGAGTGCAGGGGGTTGGGGAGGGGAGTGGGGGAGGGGACTGGGCAGGGGAGGGGGAGGGGAGCAGGGAGAGGAATGGGCGAGGTGGCAGTGAGAGTGGAGTGAGAAATGGGAGTGAGTGTGTGGAGTTGGGGAGGGGAGGTGAGAGGGGAGTGGGGAAAGGAGGGGTGTTGGGAGGGCAGTGGGGTAGGGATGTGGGGAAGGGGACTCGTGGAGGGTAACGGGGTAGGTGGATGGTCGTGGGGGAGGAGAGTGGCGGAGGGGAATGGGGTAAGCCAATGAGGAGTAGGGTAGGTGAGTGGGGGAGGGGATTGGGGAGGGGGAGAAGGGGAGAGGGAAGGGAGTGGTGGAATAGAGTGGGGAAGGGGACGGGGAAGGGCAGGGAGGGGGATGGGAGTGGTAGAGGGGATGCAGGAAGGGAATAAGGGAGGGCAGTGGGGTGGGGTGCAAGGAACAGGGAGGGGAGTTAGGGGAGTGGGGGTGCAGAGTTAGGGGAGTGAGGGATAGTGAGTGGGGCAGGGGGAGGGTTGTGGGGAGGGAGAGGGAATGTGAAGGGGAGAGGGTATTGAATGAAGGGGTGTAGGGGAGGGGAGAGAGGAGTTATGAGTGGAGTGGCGGATGGGAGTGAGGCAGGAGAGTAGTGGAGTGGGGGAGGGAGTGGGGGAGGCGAGTGGAGGAGGGGGATGTGGGAAGGTAAGGGAAGTGATGCAGGGGAAAGGGAGTAGGGGAGAGGGGGAGTGGGGAGGGGTAGGGAAGTGGTAGATGGGAGTGAGTGTGCAGAGTGTGGTGGGGAGGAGGAGGGGAGTGGACAGGGCACTGGAGAAGGGGACTCGCGGAGGGTAGTGGGGGAGGTGTAGGGTAATGGTGGAGGGTAGTGGGTGAGGGTAGTGGGGGAGGGTAGTGAAAGATGGGAATGGTGGAGATGAGTGGGGGAGGCCGATGAGAATTAGGGGGTGGGTGTTGTGGAAGGGATTAGGGAGGGGGTAGGGCGGAAGGGGGAAGGGGAGATGAAAGGGAGTGGGGGAATAGAGTGGGGAGGAAGGGGGAAGGGCGGGGAGGGGGATGGGAGTGGTAGAGGGAGAGCAGGAAGGGAATAAGGGAGGGCAGTGGGGTGGGGTGTAGGGAACGGGGAGGGGAGTTAGGGGAGTGGGGGAGGGTGAGTGGGGCAGAGAGAGGGTTGTGGGGAGGGAGAGGGGATGTGAGGGTGAGAGAGAGGGTATGTAAGGGGGAGAGGGTGGTGAGTGAAGGGGTGTAGGTGAGGGGAGAGGAGTGGGGAGTGTGCTGGCGGATGGGAGTGAGGGAGGAAAGTGGTGGAGTGGGGGAGGGGGTGGGGAATGGGGGCTTGGAGTGGGGGAGATGGAGGGGAAAGGGGAGTGGAGGAAGGGAGTGGGGGAGGCGAGTGGGGGAGGGGGATGTGGGACGGGAAGGGGAGTGGGGCAGGGGAGGGTGAGTAGGTGAGTGGGGAGGGGGAGGGAAGTGGGAGACGCAAGTGAGTGTGCAGAGTGTGGTGGGGAGGGGAGACGGGAGTGGAGTATGGAAAGGAGGCGAGTGGACAGGGCAGTGGAGAAGGGGACTCGAGGAGGGTAGTGGGGGAGGTGTAGGGTAGTGGGGGAGGGTAGTTGGAGAGGGTAGTGAAAGATGGGAGTGGCGGAGGGGAGTGGGGGAGGCCGATGAGAAGTAGGGGTGGGTGTTGTGCAGGGGATTGGGGAGGGGGAAGAGGGAAGGGGGAAGGGGAGAGGGAAGGGAGTGGGGGAATAGAGTGGGCATGGGGAGGGGGAAGGGCGTGGTGGTGGGGAGTGGGGGAGGGGGAGGGGAAGGGAATGGGGAGGGTAGTGGGGGAGGGGGAGGGAAGCGGAGAGGGGAGTCGGGGAGGGGAGTTGAGGGGGAGGGGGTGTTGGGGAGGAGAGGGGAGGGGGAAGTGGGTGGGTTGTTGGGGAGGAGAGGGGAGGGGATAGGTGATGGGGTGTTGGGGAGGAGAGGGGAAACGGAATGGGGGTGGGGGGAGGGAATAGGGAGGGGAGTGCGGGAGGGGGCTGAGTGACTGAGGAGTGGGGGAGGAGAGTGGAGAGAGGAATGGGAGTGGGGAGGTGGAGGTGTGTGAGGAGGATTAGGGGAGTGGATGTGTGAATTGGAGTAGTGGAAAGGGGGAGGGGAGTCATGAGGGGCGTGGGGAAGAGAGGGAAGTGGTGAGATAGGTGTGGAAGGGGGTGAGGGAGGGAAGTGGGGGAGGGGAGTGGGGGAGTGGAGTGGGAGAGGGTGAGTGGGATTGGGGGAGGGTGAGTAGGATTGGTGGAGGGTGAGTGGGATTGGGGGAGGGTGAGTGAGATTGGGGGAGGGTGAGTGGGATTGGGGGAGGGGAGTGGGATTGGGGGAGGGTGAGTGGGATTGGGGGAGGGGAGTGGGATTGGGGGAGGGTGAGCGGGATTGGAAGAGGGGAGTGGGGAGTGGAGTGGAGGATGAGAGTGAGGGAGTGGGGGACGTGGCAGGGGAGTGGGGGAGGGAGATGTGGGAAGGATAATCGGAGGGGAGTGAGAGAGCAAAGATGGGAGTGATGGAGAGGAGTGGGGGAGGGAGATGTGGGAAGGATAATCGGAGGGGAGTGAGAGAGCAAAGATGGGAGTGATGGAGAGGAGTGGGGGAGGGGAGAGTTGGGGGTTAGGGGAGGGAATTGGGGAGGGGAGCAGGGGAGGGGAGTGGGGGGAGGGGTTGGTGGGTTGGGCGGGAGAGGAGGGTGGGGAGGGGAGTGTGGGAGGGGTTGGGGGTAGGGAGTGTGGCAGAGTGTGGGAGGAGTGGTGAGGCTGGCAGAAGAGTGGGGGAGGGGAGTGGGAGAGGTGTGTTGGGGAGGGTAGTTGGGGAGGGGAGTGAGGGAGGGGTTGGGGGGGTAAGGGTTGGGGAGGGAGGGGAGTGAGGGAAGGGTGTGGGGAGAGGAGTGAGGCTCAGGGTCAGAGAGGGAAGGGAGTGGGGGAATGGAGTGGGGAAGAGGAGGGTAGTTCGGGGGTGGGGAGGGGAGTGGGAGTGGATTGGGGTGGGGAGGGTTCTGCTGGAGGGGAGTGTGGGAGAGGAGTGGGTGAGGGGAGCGGCTGGGGGAGGGGAATGGGAGAGGGGACTGGGTGAGAGAAGTGGGAGTTAGGGAGGGACTTGGAAAGGGGAGTGGGGGAAGGCGGGTGGGGAAATTGGAGTGAGTGTGTGAGGTGGGGCCGGGGAAAGGAGGGGAGTTGGGAAGGGGTGGGGGAGGGAAGGGCGGTGGGATATTTGGGAGAGGACGTGGAGTGGAGTAGGGGGCTGTGAGGGGAGGGATACGTGTGAGGTGAAGGGAGTCGCGGATGGGAGGGCAATGGCGGCAGCGGGTCTGGAGGAGGAAAGTGGGGGAGGGGATTGAGGGATGGGAGACGAGTGGGGAGGGAACTGGGGGAGGGGAGTGGTGGATAGGGGTGGGGGAGAGGAGTGGGGGAGAGGAGTGGGGAAAGGAGGGGTGGGGAGTGGATGGGGGAGAGGAATGGGGAGGGGAGGGGACGGGTAAGGGAGTGTGTGAATGGAGTGGGTGGGATAGGAAATTGGGGTAAGGAGGGGGAAGAGAGTGGGGCAGCGGTGTTGGAGAGGGTGAGTGCGGATGGCAGTGGACAGAGGAGGGGAATGTACAAGGGCAGTGGAGGAGGGGCGTGGGGGAAGTGAGTGTGAGAGTGGGGAGGGAAGGGGAGGGGAGTGGGGAGTGGGGTAGGTAAGTGGGGGAGAGGAGTGGGGGAGGGGAGGTCTTGGGGGAGGGGAGAAGCTGGACGAGCGGTTTGAGGAAGGTGAGTGGGGGAGGGGAGTAGGGAGGAGTGGGGGAGGGGAGTGGGGGCAGAGTGGGGGAGGGGAGTGGGGGAGGGGATTGAGGACAGGAGTGAGGGGAGGGGTTGGGGAGGGAGGGGAGATGGGGAATGGAGTGGGCAGAGGGAAGTTAGGGGAGTGCGGCGCGGAGTTAGCAGAGTGGGTGAGGGGATTTGGAGTTGGGAGTGGGAGGAGTGGGGAAGGAGTGCGGGAGTAGTGGGGGAGGGGTGGGCGAGGGGAGTGGCGGGAGGGGTTTGGGGACAGGAGTGAGAGGAGGGGTTGGGGAGTGAGGGGAGTGGAGTGGGCAGAGGGTAGTTAGGGAAATGGAGGAGGGGATTTGCAGTTCGGACTGGGAGGGGAGTGGAGGGGAGGGGTTTGTGAGGCATGTGGGGGAGGGGCAGGGGTGTGGGGGAGGGGCAGGGATGTGGGGGAGGGAGAGGTGGAATGAGGGTGCAGGGCAACGGGAGTGGGTTAGGGTGAGGGTGAGTGCGGGACGGGAATGGGGTAGGGGAGTGTGGGGAGAGTTGGGGAGGGCAGAGTGGGAGGGGAGGGGGAGGGGAGTGGGGGCCGGTAGTGGAGGATGAGAGTGGGGGAGTGGTGTGGGGTGGAGGGGAGGGGAGTAGGGGAGGGGTGTTTGGGAGTGGAGTGGGGTAATGGTAGGGGAGGGAGAGAAGTGCGAGAGGGGAGGGAGTGCAGTGGGGGAGGAGAGGGAGGGGAGTGGGGGAGGGGGACAGGAGAGTGGGGAGTGGGTAGGTCTTTGGGGCAGGGGAGTGGGGGTGAGGTGGGGATGGGAGGGTAGTGAGGGAGGGGATTGAGTGCAGGGTGCTGGGGGGAGGTAGAGGGGCAGGGGTAAGGGCGAGGGGAGTGGGGGAGGGGCGGGGGTGAAGGTGAGTTGGCAGAGGAGTTGGGAGGGGTTTTTGGGAGGGGAGGTGGAGGATTGGGGAGTGGGGTAGGGGAGTTGGGGACGAGGGACGGGAGAGAGGGGAGTTGGGGAGGGGAGTTGACTGAGTGGCGTGGGTAGTGGCGGAGGGTAGTGGGCGAAGGTAGTGGGGGAGGGGCATTTGAGGGTAGGGCAGTTGGAGGGGAGTGGCGGATGGGTGTGGGTGAGAGGGAGTGTGGGAGTGAAGGGAAGTGGGGGATGTGAGGGGGAGGGGAGTTTGGAGGGAAACTAGGTGTGAGGGGGAAAGGGTGCGGACAAGGGGTGTAGGGGAGCGAAGTGAGAAGAGGGGGACTGGAGTGGACGATAGGAGTGAGGGAGGGGAGTGGGATGTGGGAGGGGAAAGGGGAGTGGGGACCGAAGACGAGTGGGGGAGGGGTGCATTGAGGGGAATGGCAGAATGAGAGGGGAGGTGAGTGGGGAATGCGGAAGTGGAGTGGAGGATGGGGAGTGGGGAAATAGGAAGGGGAAGGGGAGGGTGTGCAATGGTGAGGGGGAGGGGAGTGGGAGGGGGAGGAGAGTGTGAGGGGGAGGGAGAGGGTAGTGTGGAAGGAGGTT
Organism: Heterodontus francisci; assembly: GCF_036365525.1. Taxonomy (NCBI): domain Eukaryota; kingdom Metazoa; phylum Chordata; class Chondrichthyes; order Heterodontiformes; family Heterodontidae; genus Heterodontus; species Heterodontus francisci. Next base: position 928,858 of record NW_027140725.1, read on the forward strand.
GGGGAGGGGAGTGGGGGATGGGGAGGGGGAGTGTGGCAGAGAGTGGGGGAGGGGAGTTGGAGAGGGGAGTGGGGGAGGGAAATGGTCAGAAGGGAGGGGGAGAGTGGGAGGAGGAGTGTGGTAGAAGGAGAGAGTGTGAGATGGGCGGAGGGGAGAGTGGAAGGGAGTGGGGGAAGGGAGTGGGGGAGAGGGCAGGGGAAAGAAGAGTGGGCGGGAGTGGGAGGTGGAGGGGAATGAGGAGGGGGAGGGAGGTAGAGGTGGAGGGGAATGAAGAGGGGGAGGGAGGGGGAGGTGGAGGAGAATGAAGAGGGGGAGGGAGGGGGAGGAGGAGGAGAATGAAGAGGGGGAGGGAGGGGGAGGTGGAGGGGAATGAAGAGGGGGAGGTAGGGGGAGGTGGAGGAGAAAGAAGAGGGGGAGGGAGGGGGTGGTGGAGGAGAATGAAGAGGGGGAGGGAGGAGGAGGTGGAGGAGAATGAAGAGGGGGAGGGAGGGGGTGGTGGAGGAGAATGAAGAGGGGAGGGAGGAGGAGGTGGAGGGGAATGAAGAGGGGAGGGAGGGGGAGGTGGAGGGGAATGAAGAGGGGGAGGGAGGGGGTGGTGAAGGGGAATGAAGAGGAGGAGGGAGGGGGATGTGGAGGGGAATGAAGAGGAGGAGGGAGGGGTTCGTGGAGGGGAAAGAAGAGGGGGAGGGAGGGGGAGGTGGAGGGGATTAAGAGGGGGAGGGAGGGGGTGGTGGAGGGGAATGAAGAGGGGGAGGGAGGGGTTGGTGGAGGGGAATGGAGGGAGGGGGAGGTGGAGTGGAATGAAGAGGGGGAGGGAGGGGGTGGTGGATGGGAATGAAGAGGGGGAGGGAGGGATTGGTGGAGGGGAATGAAGAGGGGGAGGGAGGGGGTGGTGGAGGGGAATGAAGAGGGGGAGGGAGGGGGTGGTGGAGGAGAAAGAAGAGGGGGAGGGAGGGGGTGATGGAGGAGAATGAAGAGGGGGAGGGAGGGGGTGGTGGAGGGGAATGAAGAGGGGGAGGGAGGGATTGGTGGAGGGGAATGAAGAGGGGGAAGGAGGGGGTGGTGGAGGGGAATGAAGAGGGGGAGGGAGGGGGTGGTGGAGGGGAATGAAGAGGAGGAGGGTGGGGGAGGTAGATGGGAATGAAGAGGGGGAGGGAGGGGGAGGTGGAGGGGAATGAAGTGAGGGAGGGAGGGGGAGGTGGAGGGGAATGAAGAGTGGGAGGGAGGGGGAGGTGGAGGGGAATGAATAGGGCGAGGGAGAGGTTTGTCGAGGGCAATGAAGATGGGAAGGGAGGGGGAGGAGGATGGGAATGAAGAGGGGGAGGGAGGGAGTGGCGGGGGGAATGAAGAGGGAGAGGGAGGGGCAGGTGGAGGGAAATGAAGAGGGGGAGGGAGGGGGAGGTGGAGGGGAATGAAGAGGGGGTGGGAGGGGGTGGGGAGGGGAATGAGGAGGGGGAGGGAGGGGGAGCTGGAGGGGAATGAAGAGGGAGAGGGAGGGGGAGGTGTAGGGGAATGAAGAGGGGGAGGGAGGGGGAGGTGGAGTGGGAGATGGGAGTGAGTGTGCAGAGTGTGGTGGGGAGGAGGAGGGGACGGGAGTGGAGTGGGGAAAGGAGTGGAGTGGACAGGGCAGTGGAGAAGGGGACTCGCGGAGGGTAGTGGGGGAGGTGTAGGGTAGTGTTGGAGGGTAGTGGTGGAGGGTTGTGGGTGAGGGTAGTGGGAAGGGTAGTGAAAGATGGGAATGGTGGAGAGGAGTGGGGGAGGCCGATGAGAATTAGGGGGTGGGTGTTGTGGAGGGTATTGGGGAGGGGGTAGGGCGGAAGGGTGAAGGGGAGATGGAAGGGAGTGGGGGAATAGAGTGGGGAAGGAGGGGGAAGGGCGGGGAGGGGGATGGGAGTGGTAGAGGGGGAGCAGGAAGGGAATAAGTGAGGGCAGTGGGAAGGGGTGCAGGGAACGGGGAGGAGCATTAGGGGAGTGGGGGAGGGTGAGTGGGGCAGAGGGAGGGTTGTGGGGAGGGAGAGGGTATGGGAGCGGGAGAGGGTTGTGAGTGAAGGGGTGTAGGGGAGGGGAGAGGAGTGGGGAGTCTAGTGGCGGATGGGAGTGAAGGAGGAAAGTGGTGGAGTGGGGGAGGGAGGGGAAAGGGGAGTGGGGGAGGCGAGTGGGGGAGGGGGATGTGGGACGGGAAGTGGAGTGGGGCAGGGGAGGGTGAGTAGGTGATTGGGGAGGGGGAGGGAATTGGGAGACGCAAGTGAGTGTGCAGAGGGTTGTGGGGGAGGGGAGAGGGGAGTGGAGTGGGGAAAGGAGGCGAGTGGACAGGGCAGTGAAGAAGGGGACTCGAGGAGGGTAGTGGGGGAGGTGTAGGGTAGTGGTGGAGGGTAGTGTGGGAGGGTAGTTGGGGAGGGTAGTGAAAGATGGGAGTGGCGGAGCGGAGTGTGGGAGGCTGATGAGAAGTAGGGGGTGGGTGTTGTGGAGGGGTTTGGGGAGGGGGAAGAGGGAAGGGGGAAGGGGAGAGGGATGGGAGTGGGGGAATAGAGTGGGCATGGGGAGGGGGAAGGGCGTGGTGGTGGGGAGTGGGGGAGGGGGAGGGGAGGGGAAGGGAATGTGGGAGGGTAGTGGGGGAGGGGGAGGGGAGTGGAGAGGGGAGTCGGGGAGGGGAGTTGAGGGGGAGGGGGTGTTGGGGAGGAGAGGGGAGGGGGAAGTGGGTGGGTTGTTGGGGAGGAGAGGGGAGGGGGTCGGTGATGGGGTGTTGGGGAGGAGAGGGGAAAGGGAATGGGGGTGGGGGGAGGGAATGGGGAGGGGAGGGTGGGATGGGCTGGCGGAATGAGGAATGGGGGAGGAGAGTGGAGAGAGGAATGGGAGAGGGGAGGTGGAGGTGATTGAGGAGGATTGGGGAGTGGATGTGTGAATTGGAGTAGTGGAAAGGGGAGGGGAGTCATGAGGGGCGTGGGGAAAGGAGGGAAGTGGTGAGATAGGTGTGGAAGGGGGTGAGGGAGGGAAGTGGGGGAGGGGTGTGGGGGAGTGGAGTGGGAGAGGGTGAGTGGGATTGGGGGAGGGTGAGTGGGATTGGGGGAGGGTGAGTGAGATTGGGGGAGGGTGAGTGGGATTGGGGGAGGGGCGTGGGGAGTGGAGTGGAGGATGAGAGTGAGGGAGTGGGGGACGTGACAGGGGAGTGGGGGAGGGAGATGTGGGAAGGATATTGGGAGGGGAGTGAGGGAGCAAAGATGGGAGTGATGGAGAGGAGTGGGGGAGGGGAGAGTTGGGGGTTAGGGGAGGGAATTGGGGAGGGGAGCAGGGGAGGGGAGTGGAGGGAGGGGTTGGTGGGTTGGGCGGGAGAGAAGAGTGAGGAGGGGAGTGTGGGAGGGGTTGGGGGTAGGGAGTGTGGCAGAGTGGGGGAGGAGTGGTGGGATTGGCAGAAGAGTGGGGGAGGGGAGTGGGAGAGGTGTGTTGGGGAGGGGAGTGAGGGAGGGGTTGGGGGGTAAGGGTTGGGGTTGTAAGGGTTGGGGAGGGAGGGGAGTGAGGGAGATGAGTGCGGAGAGGAGTGAGGCGAGGGGTCGGAGAGGGAAGGGAGTGGGGGAATGGAGTGGGGAAGAGGAGGGGAGTTCGGGGGTGGGGAGGGGAGTGGGAGTGGATTGGGGTGGGGAGGGTTCTGCTGGAGGGGAGTGCGGGAGAGGAGGGGGTGAGGGGAGGGAGTGGGGGAGGGGAATGGGAGAGGGGACTGGGTGAGAGAAGTGGGAGTTAGGGAGGGACTAGGAAAGGGGAGTGGGTGAAGGCGGTTGGGGAAATTGGAGTGAGTGTGTGAGGTGGGGCAGGTGAAAGGAGGGGAGTTGGGAAGGGGTGGGGGAGGGAAGGGCGGTGGGAGATGTGGGAGAGGAAGTGGAGTAGAGTAGGGGGCTGTGAGGGGAGGGATATGTGAGAGGTGAAGGGAGTCGCGGAGGGGAGGGCAATGGTGGCAGCGGGTGTGGAGGAGGATAGTGGGGAGGGGGTAGAGGGATGGGAGACGAGTGGGGAGGGAAGTGCGGAGGGGAGTGGGGTGTGGGGTAGGTGAGTGGGGGAGAGGAGTGGGGGAGGGGAGGTCTTGGGGAGGGGAGAGGCTGGGGGAACCGTTTGAGGAAGGGGAGTGGGGGAGGGGAGTAGGGAGGAGTGGGGGAGGGGAGTGGGGGCGGAGTGGGGGAGGGGAGTGGGGGGAGGGGATTGGGGACAGGAGTGAGGGGAGGGGTTGGGGAGGGAGGGGAGAGGGGGAGTGGAGTGGGGAGAGGGTAGTTAGGGGAATGGAGGAGGGAATGGAGGAGTGGATTTGCAGTTGGGAGTGGGAGGGGAGTGGAGGGGAGGGGGTGGTGAGGCATGTGGGGGGGGCAGGGGTGTGGGGGAGGGCAGGGTTGTGGGGGAGGGAGAGTTGGAATGAGGGTGCAGGGGAACGGGAGTGGGTTAGGGTTAGGGTGAGTGAGGGATGGGAGTGGGGTAGGGGAGTGTGGGGAGAGTTGGGGAGGGCAGAGTGGAAGGGGAGGGGGGAGGGGAGTGGGGGACGGTAGTGGAGGATGGGAGTGGGGGAGTGGAGTGGGGTGGAGGGGAGTAGGGGAGGGGTGTTTGGGAGTGGAGTGGGGTAATGGTAGGGGAGGGAGAGAAGTGGGAGAGGGGAGGGAGTGCAGTGGGGGAGGAGATGGAGGGGAGTGGGGGAGGGGGACAGGAGAGTGGGGAGTGGGTAGGTCTTTGGGGCAGGGGAGTGGGGGTGAGGTGGGTATGGGAGGGTAGTGAGGGAGGGGATTGGGTGCAGGGTGTTGGGGGGAGGTAGAGGGGCAGGGGTATGGGCGAGGCGAGTGGGGGAGGGGCGGGGGTGAAGGTGAGTTGGCAGAGGAGTTGGGAGGGGTGTTTGGGAGGGGCGGTGGAGGAGTGGGGAGTGGGGTAGGGGAGTTGGGGACGAGGGACGGGAGAGAGGGTAGTGGGGGAAGGTAGTGGGGGAGGGGCATTTGAGGGTAGGGCCGTTGTAGGGGAGTGGCGGATGGGTGTGGGTGAGAGGGAGTGTGGGGTTGGAGGGAAGTGGGGGATGTGAGGGGGAGGGCAGTGTGGAGGGAAACCAGGTGTGAGGGGGAGAGGGTGCGGACAAGGGGTGTAGGGGAGCGAAGTGTGCAGTGGGGGACTGGAGTGGACGATAGGAGTGAGGGAGGGGAGTGGGATGTGGGAGGGGAAAGGGGAGTGGGGACCGGAGTCGAGTGGGGGAGGGGTGCATTGAGGGGAATGGCAGAATGAGAGGGGAGGTGAGTGGGGAATGCAGAAGTGGAGTGGAGGATGGGGAGTGGGGAAATAGGAAGGGGAAGGGGAGTGTGTGTAATGGTGAGGGGGAGGGGAGTGGGAGGGGGAGGGGAGTGTGAGGGGGAGGGAGAGGGTAGTGTGGAAGGAGGTTGGGGAGGGGAGTGGGGGATGGGGAGGGGGAGTGTGGCAGAGAGTGGGGAAGGGGAGTTGGAGAGGGGAGTGGGGGAGGGAAATGGTCAGAAGGGAGGGGGAGAGTGGGAGGAGGAGTGTGGTAGAAGGAGAGAGTGAGATCGGCGGAGGGGAGATTGGAAGGGAGTGGTGGAAGGGAGTGGGGGAGAGGGTAGGGGAATGAAGAGGGGGCGGGAGGGCAAGGTGGAGGGGTATGAAGTGTCGGAGGGAGGGGGTGTTGGAGGGGAATGAAGGGGGGAGGGAGGGGAATGTGGAGGGGAATGAAGAGGGAGAGGGAGGGGAAGGTGGAGTGGAATGAAGAGGGGAGGGAGGGGGTGGTGGAGGGGAATGAAGAGGGGGGAGGGGGAGATGGAAGGGAATGAAGAGGGGGAGGGAGCGGGTGGTGAAGGGGAATGAAGAGGGGGAGGGAGGGGGAGGTGGAGGGGAATGAAGAGGGGGAGGGAGGGGGTGGTAAAGTGGAATGCAGAGGGGGAGGGAGGTAGAGGTGGAGGGGAATGAAGAGGGGGGTGGGGGAGGTGGAAGGGAATGAAGAGGGGGAGGGAGCATGTGTTGAAGGGGAATGAAGAGGGGGAGGGAGGGGGAGGTGGAGGGGAATGAAGAAGGGGAGGGAGGGGGAGGTGGAGGGGAATGAAGAGGGGGAGGGAGGGGGAGGTGGAGGGGAATGAAGAGGGGGAGGGAGGGTGTGGTGGAGTGGAATGAAGAGGGGGAGGGAGGGGGTGGTGGAGGGGAATGAAGAGGGGGAGGGAGGGGGTGGTGGAGGAGAAAGAAGAAGGGGAGGGAGCTGGTGGTGGAGGAGAATGAAGAGGGGGAGGGAGGGGGAGTCGGAGGGGAATGAGGAGGGGGAGGGAGGGGGAGGTGGAGGGGAATGAAGAGGGGAGGGAGGGGGAGGTGGAGGGGAACGAAAAGGGGGAGGGAGGGGTGGTGGAGGGGAATGAAGAGGGGGTGGGAGGGGGATGTGGAGGGGAATGAAGAGGAGGAGGGAGTGGGAGGTGGAGGGGAAAGAAGAGGGGGAGGGAGGGGGAGGGGGAGGTGAATGAAGACAGGAAAGGAGTGGGTGGTGGAGGTGAATGAATAGGGGGAGGGAGGGGGTGGTGGAGGAGAAAGAAGAAGGGGAGGGAGCTGGTGGTGGAGGAGAATGAAGAGGGGGAGGGAGGGGGAGTCGGAGGGGAATGAGGAGGGGGAGGGAGGGGGAGGTGGAGGGGAATGAAGAGGGGAGGGAGGGGGAGGTGGAGGGGAACGAAAAGGGGGAGGGAGGGGTGGTGGAGGGGAATGAAGAGGGGGTGGGAGGGGGATGTGGAGGGGAATGAAGAGGAGGAGGGAGTGGGAGGTGGAGGGGAAAGAAGAGGGGGAGGGAGGGGGAGGGGGAGGTGAATGAAGACAGGAAAGGAGTGGGTGGTGGAGGTGAATGAATAGGGGGAGGGAGGGGGTGGTGGAGGAGAATGAAGAGGGGGACTGAGGTGGTGGTGGAGGGGAATGAAGAGGGGAGGGACGGAGTGGTGGAGGGGAATGACGAGGTGTAGGGAGGGGGAGGTGGATGGGAATGATGATGCGGAGGGAGGGGGTGGTGGAGGGGTATGAAAATAGGGAGGGAGGGGTTGGTGATGGATAATGGAGGGAGGGGGAGGTGGAGGGGAATAAAGTGGGGGAGGGAGTGGGTGGTGGAAGAGAAAGAAGAGGGGGAGGGATGGGGTGGTGGAGGAAAATGCAGAGGGGGAAGGGAGGTGGTGGTGGAGGGGAATGAAGAGGGGGAGGGAGTGAGTGGTGGAGGGGAATGAAGAGGGGGAGGGAGGGGTGGTGGAGGGGAATTAAGAGTGGGAGGGAGGGGTAAGTGGAGGGGAATGAAGAGGGGGAGGGAGAGGGTTGTGGAGGGGAATGAAGAGGGGGAGGGAGGGGGTGGTGGAGGGGAATGGAGAGGCAGAGGGAGGGGGAGGTATCGGGGAATGAAGAGAGGAGGGAGGGGGTGGTGGAGGGGAATGAAGAGGGGGAGGGAGGGGGTGGTGGAGGGGAATGAAGAGGGGGAGGGAGGGGGAGGAGGATGGGAATGAAGATGGGGAGGGAGGGAGTGGTGGGGGGAATGAAGAGGGGGAGGGAGGGGGAGGTGTAGGGGAATGAAGAGGGGGAGGGAGGGGTTGTGGAGGGGAATGAAGAGGGGGAGTGAGGGGGTGGTGGAGGGGAATGAAGATGGGAAGGGAGGGGTAGGTGGATGGGAATGAAGAGGGGGAGGGAGGGGGAGGAGGATGGGAATGAAGAGGGGGAGGGAGGGGGTGGTGGAGGGGTATGAAGAGGGGAGTGAGGGGGAGCTGGAGGGGAATGAAGATGGAGAGGGAGGGGGTGGTGGAGGAGAATGAAGAGGGAGAGGGAGGGGGAGGTGTAGGGGAATAAAGAGGGGGAGGGAGGAGGTGGTGGATGGGAATGAAGATGCGGAGGGAGGGGGTGGTGTTGGGGAATGAAGAGAGGGAGGGGGTGGTGGAGGAGAATGAAGAGGGGGAGGGAGGGGGTGGTGTTGGGGAATGAAGAGAGGGAGGGAGGGGGTGGTGGATGGGAATGAAGATGCGGAGGGAGGGGGTGGTGGAGGGGTATGAAAGTGGGGAGGGAGGGGTTGGTGATGGATAATGGAGGGAGGGGGAGGTGGAGATGAATGAAGGGGGGAGGGAGGGGTGGTGGAGGGGAATAAAGTGGGGGAGGGTGGTGGTGTTGGATGGGAATGAAAAGGGGGAGGGAGTGGGTGGTAGAGGAGAAAGAAGAGGGGGCGGGATGGGGTGGTGGAGGAAAATGCAAAGGGGGAGGGAGGTGGTGGTGGAGGGGAATGAAGAGGGGGAAGGAGTGAGTGGTGGAGGGGAATGAAGAGGGGGAGGGAGGGGGTGGTGGAGGGGAAAGAAGAGGAGGACGGTGGGGAGGTGGATGGGAATGAAGAGGGGGAGGGAGAGGAGGTGGAGGGGAATGAAGAGAGGGAGGGAGGGGAGGTGGAGTGGAATGAAGAGGGGCAGGAAGGGCTTGGTGAATAATGAAGAGGGGGAGGGAGGGGGAGCTTGAGGGGAATGAAGAGAGGGAGGCAGGGGGTGTGGAGGGGAATTATGAGTGGGAGGGAGAGGGTTGTGGAGGGGAATGAAGATGGGGAGGGAGGGGGAGGAGGATGGGAATGAAGAGGGGGAGGGAGGGAGTGGTGGAGGGGAATGAAGATGGGGAGGGAGGGGGAGGTGGATGGGAATGAAGAGGGGGAGGGAGGGGGTGCTGGAGGGGTATGAAGAGGGGGAGTGAGGGGGAGCTGGAGGGGAATGGAGAGGGAGAGGGAGGGGGATGTGTAGGGGAATGAAGAGGTGGAGGGAGGGGTTGGTGGAGGGGAATGAAGAGGTGGAGGGAGGCGGTGGTGCAGGAGAATGAAGATGGGGAGGGAGGGGCAGGTGGAGGGGAATGAAGAGGGGAAGGGTGTGGGTGATGGAGTAGAATGAAGATGGGGAGAGAAGGGGAGCTGGAGGGGAATGGAGAGGGAGAGGGAGGGGGATGTGTAGGGGTATGAAGAGGGGGAGGGAGGGGGAGGCGGAGGGGAATGAAGAGGGGGAGAGAGGGGGAGGTGGAGGAGAATGAAGATGGGGAGGGACTGGTTGGTGGAAGGGAATGGAGGGAGGGGGAGTTGGAGTGGAATGAAGAGGGGGAGGGAGTGGTTGGTGGAGGGGAATGAAGAGGGGGAGGGTGTGGGTGGTGGAGGAGAAAGAAGAGGGGGAGGGAGGGAGTGGTGGAGGGGAATGAAGAGGCGGAGGGAGGGGGTGGTGGAGGGGAATGAAGAGGGGGAGGGAGGGGGTGGTGGAGGAGAAAGAAGAGGGGGAGGGTGGGGGTGGTGGTGGAGAATGAAGAGGGGGAGGGAGGGGATGGTGGAGGGGAATGAAGAGAGGGAGGGAGGGAGTGGTGGAGGGGAATGAAGAGGGGGAGGGAGGAGGTGGTGGAGGGGAATGAAGAGTAGGAGGGTGGGGGAGGTGGATGGGAATGAAGAGGGGGAGGGAGTGGAGGTGGAGGGGAATGAAGAGAGGGAGGGAGGGGGAGGTGGAGTGGAATGAAGAGGGGCAGGAAGGGCTTGGTGAAGAATGAAGAAGGTGAGGGAGGGGGAGCTTGAGGGGAATGAAGAGAGGGAGGCAGGGGTGGTGGAGGGGAATGAAGAGGGGAGGGAGGGGTTTGTGGAGGGGAATGAAGATGGGGAGGGAGGGGGAGGAGGATGGGAATGAAGAGGGGGAGAGAGGGGGTGGTGGAGGAAAATGAAGAGGGGAGGGAGGGGTAGGTGGAGGGGAATGAAGAGAAGGAAGGAGGGGGTGTTGGATGGGAATGAAGAGGGGGAGGGAGGGGGAGGAGGAGGGGAATGAAGAGGGGGAGGGAGGGGTAGGTGGAGGGGAATGAAGAGAAGGAAGGAGGGGGTGTTGGATGGGAATGAAGATGCGGAGGGAGGGGGTGGTGGAGGGGTATGAAAGTGGGGAGGGAGGGGTTGGTGATGGATAATGGAGGGAGGGGGAGGTGGAGATGAATGAAGGGGGGAGGGAGGGGTGGTGGAGGGGAATAAAGTGGGGGAGGGTGGTGGTGTTGGATGGGAATGAAAAGGGGGAGGGAGTGGGTGGTAGAGGAGAAAGAAGAGGGGGCGGGATGGGGTGGTGGAGGAAAATGCAAAGGGGGAGGGAGGTGGTGGTGGAGGGGAATGAAGAGGGGGAAGGAGTGAGTGGTGGAGGGGAATGAAGAGGGGGAGGGAGGGGGTGGTGGAGGGGAAAGTAGAGGAGGACGGTGGGGAGGTGGATGGGAATGAAGAGGGGGAGGGAGAGGAGGTGGAGGGGAATGAAGAGGGGGAGGGAGGGGAGGTGGAGTGGAATGAAGAGGGGCAGGAAGGGCTTGGTGAATAATGAAGGGGGGAGGGAGGGGGAGCTTGAGGGGAATGAAGAGGGGGAGGGAGGGAGTGGTGGAGGGGAATGAAGATGGGGAGGGAGGGGGAGGTGGATGGGAATGAAGAGGGGGAGGGAGGGGGTGGTGGAGGGGTATGAAGAGGGGGAGTGAGGGGGAGCTGGAGGGGAATGGAGAGGGAGAGGGAGGGGGATGTGTAGGGGAATGAAGAGGTGGAGGGAGGGGTAGGTGGAGGGGAATGAAGAGGTGGAGGGAGGGGGTGGTGCAGGAGAATGAAGATGGGGAGGGAGGGGCAGGTGGAGGGGAATGAAGAGGGGAAGGATGTGGGTGGTGGAGTAGAATGAAGATGGGGAGAGAAGGGGATCTGGAGGGGAATGGAGAGGGAGAGGGAGGGGGATGTGTAGGGGAATGAAGAGGGGGAGGGAGGGGGAGGCGGAGGGGAATGAAGAGGGGGAGAGAGGGGGAGGTGGAGGAGAATGAAGATGGGGAGGGACTGGTTGGTGGAAGGGAATGGAGGGAGGGGGAGTTGGAGTGGAATGAAGAGGGGGAGGGAGTGGTTGGTGGAGGGGAATGAAGAGGGGGAGGGTGTGGGTGGTGGAGGAGAAAGAAGAGGGGGAGGGAGGGGATGGTGGAGGGGAATGAAGAGAGGGAGGGAGGGAGTGGTGGAGGGGAATGATGAGGCGGAGGGAGGGGGTGGTGGAGGGGAATGAAGAGGGGGAGGGTGGGGTGGTGGTGGAGAATGAAGAGGGGGAGGGAGGGGATGGTGGAGGGGAATGAAGAGAGGGAGGGAGGGTGTGGTGGAGTGGAATTAAGAGGGTTATGGAGGGGGTGGTGGAGTGGAATGAAGAGAAGGAAGGAGGGGGTGTTGGATGGGAATGAAGAGGGGGAGGGAGTGGGAGGAGGAGGGGAATGAAGAGGGGGAGGGAGGGGTAGGTGGAGGGGAATGAAGAGAAGGAAGGAGGGGGTGTTGGATGGGAATGAAGAGAGGGAGGGAGGGGTGGTGGAGGAGAATGAAGAGGGGGAGGGATGGGGTGGTGGAGTGGAATTAAGAGGGTTATGGAGGGGGTGGTGGAGTGGAATGAAGAGGGGGAGCGAGGGGGTGGTGGAGTGGAATTAAGAGGGTTATGGAGGGGGTGGTGGAGTGGAATGAAGAGGGGGAGGGAGGGGGTGGTGGAGTGGAATGAGGAGGGGGAGGGAGGGAGTGGTGGAGGGGAATGATGAGGCGGAGGGAGGGGGTGGTGGAGGGGAATGAAGAGGGGGTGGGTGTGGGTGGTGGAGGAGAAAGAAGAGGGGGAGGGTGGGGGTGGTGGAGGAGAAAGAAGAGGGGGAGGGAGGGGATGGTGGAGGGGAATGAAGAGAGGAAGGGAGTGAGTGGTGGAGGAGAATGAAGAGGGGGAGGGAGGGAGTGGTGGTGGAGAATGAAGAGGCGGAGGGAGGGGATGGTGGAGGGGAATGAAGAGAGGGAGGGAGGGAGTGGTGGAGGGGAATGATGAGGCGGAGGGAGGGGGTGGTGGAGGGGAATGAAGAGGGGGAGGGAGGGGGTGGTGGAGGGGAATGAAGAGGGGGAGGGAGTGGAGGTGGAGGGGAATGAAGAGAGGGAGGGAGGGGGAGGTGGAGTGGAATGAAGAGGGGCAGGAAGGGCTTGGTGAAGAATGAAGAAGGTGAGGGAGGGGGAGCTTGAGGGGAATGAAGAGAGGGAGGCAGGGGGTGTGGAGGGGAAAGAAGAGGGGGAGGGAGGGGTGGTGGAGGGGAATGAAGAGGGGAGGGAGGGGTTTGTGGAGGGGAATGAAGATGGGGAGGGAGGGGGAGGAGGATGGGAATGAAGAGGGGGAGGGACGGGGAGGTGGAGGGGAATGAAGAGGGGGAGGGAGGGGCAAGTGGAGGGGAATGAAGAGGGGGAGGGAGGGGGAGGTGGAAAGGAATGAAGAGGGGGAGGGAGGCGGAGGTGGATGGGAATGAAGAGGGGGAGGGAGGGGGAGGAGGAAGGGAATGAAGAGGGGGAGGGAGGGGGAGGTGGAGGGGAATGAAGAGGGGGAGGGAGGCGGAGGTGGATGGGAATGAAGAGGGGGAGGGAGGGGAGGTGGAGGGGAATGAAGAGGGGGAGGGAGGGGTAGGTGGATGGGAATGAAGAGGGGGAGGGAGGGGGAGGTGGAGGGGAATAAAGAGGGGGAGGGAGGGGGAGGTGGAGGGGAATGAAGAGGGGGAGGGAGGGGGAGGTGGAGGGGAATGAAGAGGGGGAGGGAGGCGGAGGTGGATGGGAATGAAGAGGGGGAGAGAGGGTGTTGTGGATGGGAATGAAGAGGGGGAGGGAGGGGTAGGTGGAGGGGAATGAAGAGAAGGAGGGAGTGGTGGTGGAGGGGAATGAAGAGGGGGAGGGAGGAGGAGGTGGAGGGCAATGAAGAGAAGGAAGGAGGGGGTGTTGGATGGGAATGAGAGAGGGAGGGAGGGAGGGGTGGTGGATGGGAATGACGATGGGGAGGGATGGGGTGGTGGAGTCGAATTAAGAGGGTTATGGAGGGGGTGGTGGAGTGGAATGAAGAGGGGGAGGGAGGGGGTGGTGGAGTGGAATTAAGAGGGTTATGGAGGGGGTGGTGGAGTGGAATGAAGAGGGGGAGGGAGGGGGTGGTGGAGTGGAATGAGGAGGGGGAGGGAGTGGGAGTTGGATGGGAATGAAGATGCGGAGGGAGGGGGAGTGGAGGGGAATGAAGAAGTGGAGGGAGGAGGTGGTGGATGGGAATGAAGAGGGGGACGAAGGGGGAGGGAGGGGGAGGTGGGCAATGAACAGGCGGAGGGAGGGGGTGGTGGAGGGGAATGAAGATCTGGAGGGAGGAGGTGGTGGATGGGAATGAAGAGGGGACGAAGGGGAGGGAGGGGGAGGTGGGCAATGAACAGGCGGAGGGAGGGGGTGGTGGAGGGGAATGAAGATGTGGAGGGAGGGGGTGGTGGATGGGAATGAAGAGGGGGAGGGAGGGGGTGGTGGAGGGGAATGAAGAGGGGGAGGGTGTAGTGGAGAGGAGTGGGGAGAGGAGTGGGGGAGAGGAGTGGGGAAAGGAGGGGTGGGAGTGGATGGGGGAGAGGAATGGGGAGGGGACGGGTAAGGGAGTGTGTGAATGGAGTGGGTGGGATAGGAATTTGGGGTAAGGAGGGGGAAGAGAGTGGGGCAGCGGTGTTGGAGAGGGTGAGTGCGGAGGGCAGTGGACTGATGAGGGGAATGTACAAGGGCAGTGGAGGAGGGGCGTGGGGGAAGTGAGTGTGAGAGTGGGGAGGGAAGGGGAGGGGAGTGGGGGAGCGGAGCGGAGTAGGGGAGTGAGGTAGGGGTGTGGTGTTGGGGTGTGGGTAGGGGAGGGCGGGGAGGGGAATGTGGGCAGGGAGCGGAGTAGGGGAGTGGGGAATGGGAGTTTGTGAGGGGAGTGGGGAGGAGAGTTGGGGAGGGGAGTTGCAGAGAGGAGAGGGGTAGAGGAGTGTAGTAGCGGAGTGTGGTAAAGGAGTGGGGTGAGTGATTGGGGTAGGGGAGTGAGGGAGGGGTTTGGGGACAGGGAGTGGTGTAGGGGAGAGGCGTGTTTGAGTGGGCGCGGGGTGAGCGGAGCGGAGTGGGGAGGGGAGTGGAGGGAAGGGGAGTTGGGGAGTGGAGTGGGGGACGTGTTTGGGGTAGGAGAGTTGGGTAGTGCAGGGCAGTGAGGAGTTGGAGGGAAGGGGAGTGGGGTAGGGGAATGCGGTAGGTGTGTCGAGTTGGGGAGTGGGTTACGGTAGTGGGGGAGTGTTGTGGGGTAGGGGAGTGGGGTAGGGGTGTGGGGTAGGGAGTGGGGGAGGGTAGTGGTGGATGGGATTGTGCTGCGGGAGGGCAGTGAGGAGGTGCAGGGAAGCGGAGTGGTGGAACGCGAGTGGGAAAGGGTAGTGGTGGAGGGGAGTGGGGAGGGGAGTGGGGAAGGGGAATGGGGCAGAGGAGTGGGGAAGAGGAGTGGGGAGGGGAGTGGGGGAGGTTAGTGTGGGAGGGGAGCGGGGGAGGGGAGCGGGGAGGGGAGTTGTGGAAGTGAGTGAGGGAGGGGAGTGTGAGAGGAGAGTGGGTGAGGGGAGTTGGGGAGGGGAGTTGGGGATGGGAGTTGGGGAGGGGAGTGGGGGAGGGGGGTGGGGCAGGGGAGTTGGGGAGTGGAGTGGGGGAGGGGAGTTAGGGAGGGGTGTTGGGGAGGGGAGTTGGGGAGGGGGCGGGGTAGGGGAGTGACGGAGGGCAGTTCGGGAGGGGAGTGGGTAGGGGAGTGAGGGTGGGGAGCGGGGCAGGGAAGTGGGTTATGGGAGTTTGTGAGGTGAGTGGGGGATGAGAGTTGGGGAGGAGAGTTGGGGAGGAGATTTACGGAGAGGAGAGGGGGAGGGGAGTGGGGTAGAGGAGTGTGGTATAGGAGTAGGGTGTGTGAGTGGGGTAGGTGAGTGAAGGAGTGGAGTGGGCGACAGGGAGTGGGATATGGGAGTGGGGGAGGGGAGCGGAGTAGGGATGTGGGGTAGGGGTATGGTGTCGGGGAGTGGGGTAGTGGAGTGGGGTAGGGGAGTGGGGTCGGGGAGTTGGGTAAGAGAGTGGGGAAGGGAGTTGGGGAGGGGAGTGGGGGAGTGGAGTGTGGTAGGGGAGTGGGGTCGGGGAGTTGGGTAAAAGAGTGGGGGAGGAGGTGGGGCAGGGGAGTGGGGCAGGGGAGTGGGGGAGGGGAGCGGAGTAGGGGTGTGGTGTAGGGGAGTGGGGTAGTGGAGAGGGGTAGGGGAGTGGGGTCGGGGAGTTGGGTAAGAGAGTGGGGAAGGGTGTTGGGGAGGGGAGTGGGGGAGTGGAGTGTGGTAGGGGAGTGGGGTCGGGAGTTGGGTAAAAGAGTGGGGGAGGATGTGGGGCAGGGGAGTGGGGCAGGGGAGTGGGGCAGGGGAGTGGAGGAGGGGAGTTGGGAGGTGAGTGAGGGAGGAGAGTGGGGGAGGGGAGTGTGGTAGGGGAGTGGGGTCGGGGAGTTGGGTAAAAGAGTGGGGGAGGAGGTGGGGCAGGGGAGTGGGGCAGGGGAGTGGGGAGGGGAGTTGGGGAGGTGAGTGAGGGAGGAGAGTGGGGGAGGGAAATGGGGAGTGGGGGAGGGGAGTTGGGGAGCGGAGTGGGGGAGGGGAGTGGGGGAGGGGAGTGCGGGAGGGGAGTTGGAATGGGAGTTGAGGAGGGGTGTGGGGGAGGGGTGTGGGGGAGGGATGCGGAGTAGGGGGTGGGGTATGGGAGTTGGTGAGGGGCGTGGGGGAGGAGAAGGGGGAGGGGAGTTGGGGAGGGGAGTTGGTGAGGGACATTGCAGAGAGGAGTTGCAGAGGGAGTTCGGGATGGGAGTTGGGGAGGGTAGTTGGGGTATGGGAGTTTGTGTGAGGAGTGGGGGAGGAGAGTTGGGGAGGGGAGTTGGTGTGGGGAGTTGGGGAGGGAAGTGGGGGAGGGGAGTTGGGGAGGGGCGTTGCAGAGGGGAGTTGCAGAGGGGTGTTGGGGAGGTGAGTTGGGGAGGGGAGTTGGGGAGGGGTTTTAGGGTATGGGAGTTTGTGTGTGGAGTGGGGGACGAGAGTTGGGGAGGGGAGTTGGGGAGGGGAGTTGGGGAGGGAAGTGGGGGAGGGGAGGGGAGTTGGGTAGAGGAGTGGGGTGTAGGAGTAGGGTGGTGAGTGGGGTAGGGGAATGAGGGAGGGGAGTGGGGGACAGGGATTGGGGTAGGGGAGTGGGGTAGGGGTGTGGGGGAGGGGAGCGGAGTAGGGGAGTGGGGCAGGGGTGTTGTGTCGGGGAGTGTGATAGGGGAGTGGGGGGAGGGGAGTGGGGGCAGGGAGCGGAGTAGGGGAGTGGGGTATGGGAGTTAGTGAGGGGAGTGGGGGAGGAGAGTTGGGGAGGAGAGTTGCGGAGAGGAGAGGGGTAGAGGAGTGTGGTAGAGGAGTGGGGTGAGTGATTGGGGTAGGGGAGTGAGGGAGGGGAGTGGGGGACAGGGAGTGGGGTAGGGGAGTGGCGTATTTGTGTGGGGGCGGGGAGAGGAGAGTGGAGTGGGGGAGGGGAGTGTGGTACGGGAGGGCAGTGAGGAGGTGCAGGGAAGCAGAGTGGTGGAACGGGCGTGGGGGAGGGGAGTGGGGGAGGGGAGTGGGGGTGGGGAGTGGTGTAGGGGAATGGGCAGAGGAGTGGGGCAGAGGAGTGGGGCAGAGGAGTGGGGAGCGTTTTGGGGGAGGTTAGTGTGGGAGGGGAGCGGGGGAGGGGAGCGGGGGAGGGTAGTAGTGGAAGTGAGTGAGGGAGGGGAGTGTGGGAGGAGAGTGGGGGAGGGGAGTTGGGGAGGGGAGTTGGAGAGGGGAGTTGGGGAGGGGAGTTGGAGAGGGGAGTTGGGGAGGGGAGTTGGGGAGGGGAGCGGGGTAGGGGAGTGAGGGAGGGGAGTTGGGAGGGGAGTGAGCGAGCGGAGCGGAGTAGGGGTGTGGGGTATGGGAGTTGGTAAGGGGAGTGGGGGAGGAGAGTTGGGGAGGGGCGTTGTGGAGAGGAGCGGGGTAGAGGAGTGGGGTGTAGGAGTAGGGTGGTGAGTGGGGGAGGGATGCGGAGTAGGGGAGTGGGGTATGGGAGTTGGTGAGAAGAGTGTGGGAGGAGAGTTGGGGAGGGGAGTTGGGGAGGGGAGTTGGGGAGGCGATTTGGGGTATGGGAGTTTGTGTGAGGAGTGGGGGAGGAGAGTTGGGGAGGGGTGTTGGGGAGAGGAGTTGGGGAGGGAAGTGGGGGAAGGGAGGGTGAGGGGAGTTGGGGACTGGAGTGGAGGAGGGGAGTCGGGAGGGGAGTGCCGTACGGGTGTTGGGGAGGGGAGATGGCGAGGGGAGGGGCAAGGGGAGGTTGGTACGGGAGCGGGGGAGGGGTGTTTATGCAGGGAGTGGGGGAGTGGAGTGGTGGAGGGAAGTTGCGGTGAGGAGAGGGGGATGGGAGTTGGGTAGAGGAGTGGGGAGGGGAGTGGGATGTGTGAGAGGGGTAGGGGAGTGAGGGAGGGGAGTGGGGGACATGGAGTGGGGTGGGGGTGTGGGGTAGGGGAGTGGGGGAGCGGAGAGGGGTAGGGGAGTGTGGTAGGGCTGTGGTGGCGGGGAGTGGAGTAAGGGAGATGGGGAGGGGTGTGGGGGAGGGTAGCGGAGTAGGGGAGTGGGGCAGGCGGGTGATGTCGGGGAGTGTGATAGGGGAGTGGGGGGAGGGGAGTGGGGGCAGGGAGCGGAGTAGGGGAGTGGGGTATGGGAGTTAGTGAGGGGAGGAGAGTTGGGGAGGGGAGTTGCGGAGAGGAGAGGGGTAGAGGAGAGTGGTAGAGGAGTGTGGTAGAGGAGTGCGGCGAGTGATTGGGGTAGGGGAGTGAGGGAGAGGAGTGGGGGACAGGGAGTGGGGTAGGGGAGTGGCGTATTTGTGTGGGGGCGGGGAGAGGGGAGTGGAGTGGGTGAGGGGATTTGGGGTATGGGAGTTTGTGTGAGGAGTGGGGGAGGAGAGTTATGGAGGGGTGTTGGGGAGAGGAGTTGGGGAGGGAAGTGGGGGAAGGGAGGGTGAGGGGAGTTGGGGACTGGAGTGGAGGAGGGGAGTAGGGAGGGGAGTGCCGTACGGGTGTTGGGGAGGGGAGTTGGGGATGGGAGGGGCAAGTGGAGGTTGGTACGGGAGTGGGGGAGGGGTGTTCATGCAGGGAGTGGGGGAGTGGAGTGGTGGAGGGAAGTTGCGGTGAGGAGAGGGGGAGGGGAGTTGGGTAGAGGAGTGGGGGAGGGGAGTGGGGTGTGTGAGAGCGTTAGGGGAGTGAGGGAGGGGAGTTGGGGACATGGAGTGGGGTGGGGGAGTGGCGTAAGTGAGTGGGGGCGGAGAGAGGGGAATGGAGTGGTCGAGGCGAGCGGAGGGAAGGGGAGTGGGGAGTGGAGTGGGGGAAGTGTGTGGGGCAGGAGAGTTGGGTAGTGGAGTGCAGTGAGGAGGCAGAGGGGAGGGGAATGGGTAGGGGTGTAGTGTCGGGGAGTGGGGTAGGGGAGTGGGGGAGCGGAGTGGGGTAGGGGAGTGGGGAAGGGGAGTGGGGTTGGTGGTGTGGTGTATGGGAGTGGGGTAGGGGAGTAGTGGAGGGGAGTGCGGTAGGGGAGTGGGGGAGTGGAGTGGGGTAGGGGAGTGGGGGATGGTAGTGGGGGAGGGTAGTGGGGGCTGGGTGTTGTACGGGATGCAGTGAGGAGGTGCAGGGAAGCGGAGTGGGGGAGGTGAGTGGGGGAGGGGAGCGGGGCAGAGGAGTGGAGCAGAGGAGTGGGGCAGAGGAGTGGTGGAGGTTAGTGTGGGAGGGGAGCGGGAGAGGGGAGTTGTGGAGGTGAGTGAGGGAGGGGAGTGGGGGAGGAGAGTTGGGGAGGGGAGTGGGGGAAGGGAGTGTGGCAGGGGAGTGCAGCAGGGGAGTTGGGGAGTGGAGTGGGGGAGGGGAGTTGTGGAGGGGATCTGGGGAGGGGAGTGGGGTAGGGGAGTGAGGGAGGGGAGTGGGGAGGGGAGTGAGGTAGGAGAGCGGATTATGGGAGTGGGGTATGGGAGTTGGTGAGGGGAGTGGGGGAGGAGAGTTGGGGAGGGGCATTGCGGAGAGGAGAGGGGGAGGGGAGTGGGGTAGAGGAGTGGGGTATAGGGGTAGGGTGGTCAGTGGGGTAGGGGAATGAGGGAGGGAAGTGGGGGACAGGGAGTGGGGTAGGGGAGTGGGGTAGGGGTGTGGTGGAGGGGAGTGGGGTAAGGGAGTGGAGGAGCGGAGTGGTCGAGGGGAGTGGGGCAGAGGAGTGGGGCAGAAGAGTGGGGCAGAGGAGTGGGGAGCGTTGTGGGGGAGGTTAGTGTGGGAGGGGAGCGGCGGAGGGGAGCGGGGAATGGAGTTGTGTAAGTGATTGAGGGAGGGAAGTGTGGGAGGAGAGAGGGGGTGGGGAGATGGGGAGGGCAGTTGGGGAGGGGATTGTGGGAGGGGAGTGGGAGAGGGGAGTGGGGGAGGGGAGTTGGGGAATGGAGTGGGGGAGGAGACTTGGGGAGGGGAGTTGGGGAGGGGGGTTTTGGAGGGGCGTGGGGTTGCGGAGTGTGGGAGGGCAGTTGGGGAGTGGAGCGGAGTAGTGGAGTGGGGTATGGGAGTTGGTGACGGGAGTGGGGGAGGAGAGTTGGGGAGGAGAGTTGGGGAGGGGAATTTGGGGAGGGGAGTTGCGGAGAGGAGAGGGGAAGGGGAGTGGGATCGAAAGGTGGGGTACAGGAGTAGGCTGTGTGAGTGGGGTAGGTGAGTGAAGGAGGGGAGTGGGGGACAGGGAGTGGGGTACGGGAGTGGGGGGAGGGGAGTGGGGGAGGGGAGCGGAGTAGGGGAGTGGGGTAGGGGAGTGGTGTCGGGGAGTGGGGTAGTGGAGAGGGGGAGCGGAGTGGGGTAGGGGAGTGGGGTAGTGGTGTGTGGTAGAGGAGTGACGTGAGTGAGTGCGGTTGGGGATTGAGGGAGGGGAGGGGGGACAGGGGGTGGGGTAGGGGAGTGGCGTATTTGAGTGGGGGCGAGGAGAGGGGAGTGGAGTGGGGGAGGGGAGTGGACGGAAGGGGAGTGGGGGAGTGGAGTGGGGGACGTGTTTGGGGTAGGACAGTTGTGTAGTGGAGGGCAGTGAGGAGGTGGAGGGAAGGGGAGTGGGGAGGGGAGTGGGGTAGGGGTGTCGTGTTGGGGAGTGGGGGAGCGGAGTGGGTTAGGGGAGTGGGGTAGGGGAGTGGGGGCGGGTAGTGGTGAATGGGAGTGTGGTACGCGAGGGCAGTGAGGAGGTGCAGGGAAGCGGAGTGGTGAAACGGGTGCGGGGGAGGGTATTGGGGGAGTGGAGTGGGAGAGGGGAGTGAGGCAGAGGAGTGGGGCACAGGAGTTGTGGAAGTGAGTGAGGGAGTGGAGTGTGGGAGGAGGGTGGGGGAGGGGAGTTGGGGAGGGGAGTTGGGCAGGGGAGTGTGGGAGGGGAGTGGGGGAGGGGAGTTGTGGAAGTGAGTGAGGGAGTGGAGTGTGGGAGGAGGGTGGGGGAGGGGAGTTGGGGAGGGGAGTTGGGCAGGGGAGGGTGGGAGGGGAGTGGGGGAGGGGAGTGGGGAGGCAAGTGGGGCAGAGGAGTGGGGCAGAGGAGTGAGGATCGGTGTGGGGGAGGTTAGTGCGGGAGGGGAGCGGGGCAGGAGTGCGGGGGAGGGGAGCACGGAGGGGAGTTGTGGAAGTGAGTGAGGGAGGGGAGTGTGGGAGGAGGGTGGGGGAGGGTAGTTGGGGAGGGGAGTTGGGCAGGGGAGTGTGGGAGGGGAGTGGGGGAGGGGAGTTGTGGAAGTGAGTGAGGGAGTGGAGTGTGGGAGGAGGGTGGGGGAGGGGAGTTGGGGAGGGGAGTTGGGCAGGGGAGGGTGGGAGGGGAGTGGGGGAGGGGAGTGGGGTAGGGGAGTGGGGTAGTGGTGTGTGGTAGAGGAGTGGGGTGAGTGAGTGGGGTTGGGGAGAGAGGGAGGGGAGTGGGGGACAGGGGGTGGGGTAGGGGAGTGGGGTATGAGAGTTGGTAAGGGGAGTGGGGGAGGAGAGTTGGGGAGTGGAGGGCAATGAGGAGGTGGATGGAAGGGGAGGCGGTAGGAGAGTTGGGGAGCGGAGTGGGGGCGGGGGGCGGAGTAGGGGAGTGGGGTCTGGGAGTTGGTGAGGGGAGTGGTGGTGGAGAGTCGGGGAGGGGAGTTGCGGAGAGGGGAGGGGTAGAGGAGTGTGGTGGAGGAGTGTGATAGAGGAGTGGGGTGAGTGAGTGGGTAGGGGAGTGAGGGAGGGGAGTGGGGGACAGGGAGTGGGGGAGGGGAGTGGCGTATTTGAGTGGGGAAGGGGAGAGGGGAGTGGAGTGGGGGAGGGGAGTGGAGGGAAGGTGAGTGGGGGAGTGGAGTGGGGGACGTGTTTGGTGTAGGAGAGTTGGGTAGTGGAAGGCAGTGAAGAGGTGGAGGGAAGGGGAGTGGGAGTGGGGGCGGGGAGAGGGGTAGGGGTGTCGTGTTGTGGAGTGGGGGAGTGGAGTGGTGTAGGGGAGTGGGGTAGGGGAGTGGGGTTGGGGAGTGGGGTAGGGGAGTGGGGGCGGGTAGTGGTGGATGGGAGTGTGGTACGGGAGGGAAGTGAGGAGGTGCAGGGAAGCGGAGTGGTGGAACGGGTGTGGGGGAGGGTTGTGGGGGAGTGGAGTGGGCGATTGGAGTGGGGGAGAGGAGTGGGGAGCGTTGTGGGGCAGGTTTGTGCGGGAGGGGAGCGTGGGAGGGGATTGGGGGAGGGGAGCACGGAGGGGAGTTGTGGAAGTGAGTGAGGGAGGGGAGTGTGGGAGGAGGGTGGGGGAGGGTAGTTGGGGAGGGGAGTTGGGCAGGGGAGTGTGGGAGGGGAGTGGGGGAGGGGAGTTGTGGAAGTGAGTGAGGGAGTGGAGTGTGGGAGGAGGGTGGGGGAGGGGAGTTGGGGAGGGGAGTTGGGCAGGGGAGGGTGGGAGGGGAGTGGGGGAGGGGAGTGGGGTAGTGGTGTGTGGTAGAGGAGTGGGGTGAGTGAGTGGGGTTGGGGAGAGAGGGAGGGGAGTGGGGGACAGGGGGTGGGGTAGGGGAGTGGCGTATTTGAGTGGGGGCGGGGATAGGGGAGTGGAGTGGGGGAGGGGAGTGGAGGGAAGGGGAGTGGGGGATTGGAGTGGGGGACGTGTTTGGGGTAGGAGAGTTGGGTAGTGGAGGGAAGTGAGGAGGTGCAGGGAAGCGGAGTGGTGGAACGGGTGTGGGGGAGGGTAGTGGGGGAGTGGAGTGGGGAGGTAAGTGGGGCAGAGGAGTGGGGCAGAGGAGTGAGGATCGGTGTGGGGGAGGTTAGTGCGGGAGGGGAGCGGGGCAGGAGTGCGGGGGAGGGGAGCACGGAGGGGAGTTGTGGAAGTGAGTGAGGGAGGGGAGTGTGGGAGTAGTGTGGGGGAGGGTAGTTGGGGAGGGGAGTTGGGGAGGGGATTGTGGGAGGGGAGTGGGGGAGGGGAGTTGGGGAGGGGAGTGGGGGTGGGGAGTGGTGTAGGGGAATGGGCAGAGGAGTGGGGCAGAGGAGTGGGGCAGAGGAGTGGGGAGCGTTTTGGGGGAGGTTAGTGTGGGAGGGGAGCGGGGGAGGGGAGGGGGGGAGGGTAGTAGTGGAAGTGAGTGAGGGAGGGGAGTGTGGGAGGAGAGTGGGGGAGGGGAGTTGGGGAGGGGAGTTGGAGAGGGGAGTTGGGGAGGGGAGTTGGAGAGGGGAGTTGGGGAGGGGAGTTGGGGAGGGGAGCGGGGTAGGGGAGTGAGGGAGGGGAGTTGGGAGGGGAGTGAGCGAGCGGAGCGGAGTAGGGGAGTGGGGTATGGGAGTTGGTAAGGGGAGTGGGGGAGGAGAGTTGGGGAGGGGCGTTGCGGAGAGGAGCGGGGTAGAGGAGTGGGGTGTAGGAGTAGGGTGGTGAGTGGGGGAGGGATGCGGAGTAGGGGAGTGGGGTATGGGAGTTGGTGAGAAGAGTGTGGGAGGAGAGTTGGGGAGGGGAGTTGGGGAGGGGAGTTGGGGAGGCGATTTGGGGTATGGGAGTTTGTGTGAGGAGTGGGGGAGGAGAGTTGGGGAGGGGTGTTGGGGAGAGGAGTTGGGGAGGGAAGTGGGGTAAGGGAGGGTGAGGGGAGTTGGGGACCGGAGTGGAGGAGGGGAGTGGGGTTGGGGAGTCGGGTCGGGGTGTGGCGATGGGGAGTGGGGTCGGGAAGTGAGGTAGGGGTGGTGTGGAGGGGAGTGCGTTAGGGGAGTGCGGTAGAGGAGTGGGGGAGGGTAGTGGGGAATGGGAGCGTGGAACGGGGGGGCAGTGAGGAGGTGAAGGGAAGCGGAGTGGTGGACGGGAGAGGGTGAGGGGAGTGGGGGACGGGAGTGGGGGAGGGGAGTGCCGTAGGGGAGTTGGAATGGGAGTTGGAATGGGAGTTGGGGAGGGGAGAGGGGTAGGGGAGTTGGGGAGGGGACTTGAGGAGGGGAGTGGGGGAGAGGAGTGGGCCATTGGAGTGGGTCAGAGGAGTGGGGCAGAGGAGTGGGGAGCGTTGTGAGGCAGGTAAGTGCGGGAGGGGAGCGGGGGAATGGAGCGGGGGAGGGGAGCACGTAGGCGAGTTGTGGAAGTGAGTGAGGGAGGGGAGTGTGAGAAGAGGGTGGGTGAGGGGAGTTGGGGAGGGGTGTTGGGGAGGGGAGTGTGGTAGGGGAGTGGGGGAGGGGAGTGAGGAAGGGGAGTTGGGGAGTGGAGTGGGGAAGGGGAGTTGGGGAAGGGAGTTGGGGAGGGGGGCGGGGTAGCGGAGCGAGGGAGGGCAGTTGGGGAGGGGAGTGGCGGTGGGGAGTGAGGGAGGGGAGCGGAGTAGGGGAGTGGGGTATGGGAGTTGTTAAGGGGAGTGGGGGAGGAGAGTTGGGGAGGAGAGTTGGGGAGGGGCGTTGGGGAGGGGAGTTGCAGAGAGGAGAGGGGGATGGGAGTGGGGTAGAGGAGTGGGGTATTGGTGTGGGGTGTGTGAGTAGGGTAGGTGAGTGAAGGAGGGGAATGGGGGACAGGGAGTGGAGTAGGGGAGTGGGGGGAGGGGAGTGGGGGAGGGGAGTGGGGTAGGGGTGTGGTGTCGGGAAGTGGGGTAGTGGAGTGGGGGCATAGTGAGGGGTAGGGGAGTGGGGTAGGGGTGTGGTGGCGGGGAGTGGGGTAGGGGCGTGGAGTAGACGAGTGGGGTAGGGGTGCGATGTCGGGGAGTGGGGTAGGGGAGTTGGGAAGGGAAGTGGGGGAGGGGAGCGGAGTAGGGGAGTGGGGTATGGGCGTTGGTAAGGTGAGTGGGGGAGGAGAGTTGGGGAGGGGAGTGGCGGAGTGGAGAGGGGGAGGGGAGTGGGGTAGTAGTGTGTGGTAGAGGAGTAGGGTGAGTGAGTAGGGTTGGGGAGTGAGGGAGGGGAGTGGGGGACAGGGTGTGGGATAGGGGAGTGGTGTATTTGAGTGGGGGCGGGGAGACGGGAGTGGAGTGTGGCAGGCGAGTGGAGGGAAGGGGATTGGGGGGAGCGGAGTGAGGTAGGGGAGTC
The DNA here is from genome assembly GCF_036365525.1 of Heterodontus francisci. Taxonomy (NCBI): domain Eukaryota; kingdom Metazoa; phylum Chordata; class Chondrichthyes; order Heterodontiformes; family Heterodontidae; genus Heterodontus; species Heterodontus francisci. The sequence goes on from NW_027140725.1 coordinate 953,139, forward strand.
GGGTAGGGGTGTGGCGATGGGGAGTGGGGTCGGGAAGTGAGGTAGGGGTCGTGTGGAGGGGAGCGCGTTAGGGGAGTGCGGTAGGGGGGTGGGGGAGTGGAGTGGGGTTGGGGAAGTGGGGGAGGGTAGTGGGGAATGGGAGCGTGGTACGGGAGGGGAGTGAGGAGGTGAAGGGAAGCGGAGTGGTGGACGGGAGAGGGGAAGGGGAGTGGGGACGGGAGTGGGGGAGGGGAGTGCGGCAGGGGAGTTGGAATGGGAGTTGGAATGGGAGTTGGGGAGAGGGGTGGGGTAGGGGTGCGATGGAGGGGATCTGGGGAGGGGAGTGGGGGAGAGGAGTGAAGGAGGGGAGTTGAGGAGGGGTATGGGGCAGGGGATCGGGGAGGGGTTCAGAGTAGGGGAGTGGGGTATGGGAGTTGAGGCAGGGTGTGGGGGAGAGGAGTGGGGGAGGGGAGTTGCGGAGAGGAGTAGGGGAGGGGAGTGGGGTAGAGTGGGGGAGGGGTGTGGGATGTGTGAGTGGGGTAGAGAGGTGAGGGAGGGGAGTGGGGGAGCGGAGTGGGGTATGGGAGTTGGTGAGGGGCGTGGGGGAGGAGAGTTGAGGAGGAGAGTTGGGGAGGGGAGTTGGGGAGGGGAGTTGCGGAGAGGAGAGGGGGAAGGGAGTGGGGTAGAGGAGTGGGGGGAGGGAAGTGGGGGAGGGGAGCGGAGCAGGGGAGTGGGGAAGCGGTGTGGTGTCGGGGAGTGGGGTAGTGGAGTGGGTGAGTGGAGTGGGGTAGGGGAGTGGGGGGAGGGAAGTGGGGGAGGGGAGCGGAGTAGGGGAGTGGGGAAGCGGTGTGCTGTCGGGGAGTGGGGTAGTGGAGTGGGTGAGTGGAGTGGGGTAGGGGAGTGGGGTAGGGGAGTGGTGGCGGGGAGTGGGGCAGGGGTGCAGAGTAGGCGAGTGGGGTAGAGGAGTGGTGTCGGGGAGTGTCGTAGGGGAGTTGGGAAGGGGAGTGGGGGAGGGGAGCGGAGTAGGGGAGTGGGGTATGGGCGTTGGTGAGGGGAGTAGGGGAGGAGAGTTGGGGAAGGGAGTGGCGGGGTGGAGAGGGGGAAGGGAGTGGGGTACAGGTGTGTGGTAGAGGAGTAGGGTGAGTGAGTAGTGTTGGGGAGTGAGGGAGGGGAGTGGGGGACAGGGTGTGGGATAGGGGAGTGGCGTATTTGAGTGGGGGCGGGGAGAGTGGAGTGGAGTGTGGGAGCGGAGTGGAGGGAAGGGGAGTGGGAAGTGGAGTTGGGGACATATTTGGGGTAAGAGAGTTGGGTAGTGGAGGGCAGTGAGGAGGTGGAGGGAAGGGGAGTGGGGGAGGGGAGTGGGGTAGGGGTGTCGGGTAGGGGAGTGGGGGCGCGGTGTGGGGTAGGGGAGTCGGGTAGGGGTGTGGTGATGGAGAGTGGGGTCGGGAAGTGAGGTAAGGATAGTGTGGAGGGGAGTGCGTTAGGGGAGAGCGGTAGGGGAGTGGGGGAGTGGAGTGGGGTAAGGGAGTGAGGGAGGGTAGTGGGGAATGGGAGCGTGGTACGGCAGGGGAGTGAGGAGGTGAAGGGAAGCGGAGTGGTGGACGGGAGAGGGGAAGGGGAGTGGGTGAGGGGAGTGGGGGAGGGGAGTGCGGTAGGGGAGTTGGAATGGGAGTTGGAATGGGAGTTGGGGAGGGGAGTGTGGTAGGGGAGTTGGGGAGGGGAGTGGGGAGGGGAGTGGGGGAGAGGAGTGAGGGAGGGGAGTTGAGGAGGGGTGTTGGGCAGGGGAGTGGGGGAGGGGTTCAGACTAGGGGAGTGGGGTTTGGGAGTTGCCGCAGGGAGTGGGGTAGGGGAGTTGAGGCAGGGTGTGGGGGAGAGGAGTGGGGGAGGGGAGTTGCGGAGAGGAGTAGGGGAATGGAGTGGGGTAGAATGGGGGAGTGGTGTGGGATGTGTGAGTGGGGAACGGGGAGTTGGGTAGGGGTGGGCGTAAGTGAGTGGGGGCAGGGAGAGTGGAGTGGAGTGGGGAATGGAGTGGGGGAGCTGTGTAGGGCAGGAGAGTTGGGGAGTGGAGGGCAATGAGGAGGTGGATGGAAGGGGAGTCGGGTAGGGGTGTGGTGATGGAGAGTGGGGTCGGGAAGTGAGGTAAGGGTGGTGTGGAGGGGAGTGCATTAGGGGAGTGCGGTAGGGGGGTGGGGGAGTGGAGTGGGGTTGGGGGAGTGGGGGAGGGTAGTGGGGAATGGGAGCGTGGTACGGGAGGGGAGTGAGGAGGTGAAGGGAAGCGGAGTGGTGGACGGGAGAGGGGAAGGGGAGTGGGGGAGGGGAGTGGGGGAGTGGAGTGCAGTAGGGGACTTGGAATGGGAGTTGGAATGGGAGTTGGGGAGGGGGTTGGGGTAGGGGAGCGACGGAGGGGAGCTGTGGAGGGGAGTGGGGGAGAGGAGTGAGGGAGGGGAGTTGAGGAGGGGTTTGGGGCAGGGGATCGGGGAGGGGTTCAGAGTAGGGGAGTGGGGTATGGGAGTTGGCGCAGGGAGTGGGGTAGGGGAGTTGAGGCAGGGTGTGGGGGAGAGGAGAGGGTAAGGGGAGTTGCGGAGAGGAGTAGGGGAGGGGAGTGGGGTAGAGTGGGGGAGGGGTGTGGGATGTGTGAGTGGGGTAGAGAGGGGAGGGAGGGGAGTGGGGGAGGGGAGTGACGGAGGGGAGCGGAGTAGGGGAGTGGGGTATGGGAGTTGGGGAGGGGAGTTGCGGAGAGGAGAGGGGGAAGGGAGTGGGATAGAGGAGTGGGGTATTGGAGTAGGGTGTATGATTTGGGTAGGTGAGTGAAGGAGGGGAGTGGGGGACAGGGAGTGGGGTAGGGGAGTGGGGGGAGGGAAGTGGGGGAGGGGAGCGGAGTAGGGGAGTGGGGTAGGGGTGTGGTGGCGGGGAGTGGGGTAGGGATGCGGAGTAGGCGTGTGGGGTAGGGGTGTGGTCTCGGGGAGTATCGTAGGGGAGTTGGGAAGGGGAGTGGGGGAGGGGATCGGAGTCGGGGGGTGGGGTATGGGCGTTGGTGAGGGTAGCAGGGGAGGAGAGTTGGGGAAGGGAGTGGCGGGGTGGAGAGGGGGAGGGGAGTGGGGGACAGGGTGTGGGATAGGGGAGTGGCGTATTTGAGTGGGGGCGGGGAGAGTGGAGTTGAGTGTGGGAGGGGAGTGGAGGGAAAGGGAAGTGGGAAGTGGAGTTGGGGACATATTTGGGGTAAGAGAGTTGGGTAGAGGAGGGCAGTGAGGAGGTGGAGGGAAGGGGAGTGGGGGAGGGGAGTGGGGTAGGGGTGTCGGGTAGGGGAGTGGGGGAGCGGTGTGGGGTAGGGGAGTCAGGTAGGGGTGTGGTGATGGGGAGTGGGGCCGGTAAGTGAGGTAAGGGTGGTGTGGAGGGGTGTGCGTTAGGGGAGTGCGGTAGGGGAGTGGGGGCGTGGAGTGGGGTAAGGGAGTGGGGGATGGTAGTGGGGAATGGGAGCGTGGTACGGGAGGGCAGTGAGGAGGTGAAGGGAAGCGGAGTGGTGGACGGGAGAGGGGGAGGGGAGTGGGGGAGGGGAGTGCGGTAGGGGAGTTGGAATGGGAGTTGGAATGTGAGTTGGGGAGGGGAGTGGGGTAGGGGAGTTGGGGAAGGGAGTTGGGGAGGGGAGTGGGGGAGAGGAGTGAGGGAGGGGAGTTGAGGAGGGGTGTTGGGCAGGGGAGTGGGGGAGGGGTTCAGACTAGGGGAGTGGGTTAGGGGAGTGGGGGGAGGGGAGTGGGGGAGAGGAGCGGAGTAGGGGAGTCAGGTAGGGGTGTGGTGGCGTGGAGTGGGGTAGGGGTGCGGAGTAGACGAGTGGGGTAGGGGTGTGTTGTCGGGGAGTGGGGTAGGGGAGTTGGGAAGGGAAGTGGGGGAGGGGAGCGGAGTCGGGGAGTGGGGTACGGGCGTTGGTGAGGGGAGTGGGGGAAGAGAGTTGCGGAGGGGAGTGGCGGAGTGAAGAGGGGGAGGGGAGTGGGGTAGAGGTGTGTGGTAGAGGAGTAGGGTGAGTGAGTAGGGTTGGGGAGTGAGGGAGGGGAGTGGGGGACAGGGTGTGGGATAGGGGAGTGGCGTATTTGAGTGCGGGCGGGGAGAGCGGAGTGGAGTGTGGGAGGCGAGTGGAGGGAAGGGGAGTGGGGAAGGGGAGTGGGGTAGGGGTGTCGTGTTGGGGAGTGTGGTAGGGGAGTGGGGGAGGGGAGTGAGGTAGGGGTGTCGGGTAGGGGAGTGGGGGAGCGGTGTGGGGTAGGGGAGTCAGGTAGGGGTGTGGTGATGGGGAGTGGGTCGGTAAGTGAGGTAAGGGTGGTGTGGAGGGGAGTGCGTTAGGGGAGTGCGGTAGGGGAGTGGGGGAGTGGAGTGGGGTAAGGGAGTGGGGGATGGTAGTGGGGAATGGGAGCGTGGTACGGGAGGGCAGTGAGGAGGTGAAGGGAAGCGGAGTGGTGGACGGGAGAGGGGGAGGGGAGTGGGGGAGGGGAGTGCGGTAGGGGAGTTGGAATGGGAGTTGGAATGTGAGTTGGGGAGGGGAGTGGGGTAGGGGAGTTGGGGAAGGGAGTTGGGGAGGGGAGTGGGGGAGAGGAGTGAGGGAGGGGAGTTGAGGAGGGGTGTTGGGCAGGGGAGTGGGTTAGGGAGTGGGGGGAGGGGAGTGGGGGAGAGGAGCGGAGTAGGGGAGTGGGGTAGGGGTGTGGTGGCGTGGGTGTGGGGGGGTAATAGGGGGGGTGGTTAGGGGTTATTAGGGTAGGGGTGCGGAGTAGACGCGTGGGGTAGGGGTGTGGTGTCGGGGAGAGGGGTAGGGGAGTTGGGAAGGGAAGTGGGGGAGGGGAGCGGAGTCGGGGAGTGGGGTATGGGCGTTGGTGAGGGGAGTGGGGGAAGAGAGTTGCGATGGGGAGTGGCGGAGTGGAGAGGGGGAGGGGAGTGGGGTAGAGGTGTGTGGTACAGGAGTAGGGTGAGTGAGTATGGTTGGGGAGTGAGGGAGGGGAGTGGGGGACAGGGTGTGGGATAGGGGAGTGGCGTATTTGAGTGGGGGCGGGGAGAGCGGAGTGGAGTGTGGGAGGCGAGTGGAGGGAAGGGGAGTGGGGAAGGGGAGTGGGGTAGGGGTGTTGTGTTGGGGAGTGGGGTAGGGGAGTGGGGGAGCGGAGTGGGGTATGGGTGTGGTGATGGGTCGGGAAGTGAGGTGGGGTGGTGTGGAGGGGAGTGCGTTAGAGGAGTGAGGTAGGGGGTGGGGGAGTGGAGTGGGGTAGGGGAGTGGGGGAGGTTAGTGGGGAATGGGAGTGTGGTACGGGAGGGGAGTGAGGAGGTGAAGGGAAGCGGAGTGGTGGATGGGAGAGGGGAAGGGGAGTGCGGGAGGGTAGTGGGGGAGGGGAGTGCGGTGGGGGAGTTGGAATGGGAGTTGGAATGGGAGTTGGGGAGGGGCGTGGGGTAGGGGAGCGACGGAGGGGAGCTGGGGCAGGGGAGTGGGGGAGGGGTTCAGAGTAGGGAAGTGGGGTATGGGAGTTGGCGCAGGGAGTGGGATAGGGGAGTTGAGGCAGGGTGTGGGGGAGAGTTGTGGGGGAGGGGAGTTGCGGAGAGGATTAGGGGAGGGGAGTTGGGTAGAGTGGGGGAGGGTTGTGTGATGTGTGAGTGGGGTAGAGAGGTGAGGGAGGGGAGTGGGGGAAAGGGAGTTGGGTAGGGGAGTGGGGGCGTGTAGAGTGGAGTGGAGTGGGGGAATGGAGTGGCGGAGGTGTGTTGGGCAGGAGAGTTGGGGAGTGGAGGGCAGTGAGGAGGTGGATGGAAGGGGAGGCGGTAGGAGAGTTGGGGAGCGTAGTGGGGGCGGGGAGCGGAGTAGGGGAGTGGGGTATGGGAGTTGGTGAGGGGAGTTGTGGTGGAGAGTCGGGGAGGGGAGTTGCGGAGAGGAGAGGGGTAGAGGAGTGTGGTAGAGGAGTGTGGTAGAGGAGTGTGATAGAGGAGTGGGGTGAGTGAGTGGGTAGGGGAGTGAGGGAGGGGAGTGGGGGACAGGGAGTGGGGGAGGGGTTTGGCGTATTTGAGTGGGGAAGGGGAGAGGGGAGTGGAGTGGGGGAGGGGAGTGGAGGGAAGGTGAGTGGGGGAGTGGAGTGGGGGACATGTTTGGGGTAGGAGAGTTGGGTAGTGGAAGGCAGTGAAGAAGTGGAGGGAAGGGGAGTGGGAGTGGGGGCGGGGAGAGGGGTAGTTGTGTCGTGTTGTGGAGTGGGGGTGCGGAGTGGGGTAGGGGTGTGGGGTAGGGGATTGGGGTTGGGGAGTGGGGTAGGGGAGTGGGGGCGTGTAGTGGTGGATGGGAGTGTGGTACGGGAGGGAAGTGAGGAGGTGCAGGGAAGCGGAGTGGTGGAACGGGTGTGGGGGAGGGTAGTGGGGGAGTGGAGTGGGCGATTGGAGTGGGGGAGAGGAGTGGGGAGCGTTGTGGGGCAGGTTTGTGCGGGAGGGGAGCGGGGGAGGGGATCGGGGGAGGGGAGCACGGAGGCGAGTTGTGGAAGTGAGTGAGGGAGGGGAGTGTGGGAGGAGGGTGGGGAGGGGAGTGGGGCATTGGAGTTGGGGCGTGGAGTGTGGGAGGGGAGTTGGGGAGGGGAGTTGGGGAGGGGAGCGGGGTAGCGGACTGAGGGAGGGCAGTTGGGGAGGGGAGTGGGGGAGGGGAGTGAGGGAGGGCAGCGGAGTAGGGGAGTGGGGTATGAGAGTTGGTAAGGGGAGTGGGGGAGGAGAGTTGGGGAGTGGAGGGCAATGAGGAGGTGGATGGAAGGGGAGGCGGTAGGAGAGTTGGGGAGCGGAGTGGGGGAGGGGGGCGGAGTAGGGGAGTGGGGTATGGGAGTTGGTGAGGGGAGTGGTGGTGGAGAGTCGGGGAGGGGAGTTGCGGAGAGGGGAGGGGTAGAGGAGTGTGGTGGAGGAGTGTGATAGAGGAGTGGGGTGAGTGAGTGGGTAGGGGAGTGAGGGAGGGGAGTGGGGGACAGGGAGTGGGGGAGGGGAGTGGCGTATTTGAGTGGGGAAGGGGAGAGGGGAGTGGAGTGGGGGAGGGGAGTGGAGGGAAGGTGAGTGGGGGAGTGGAGTGGGGGACGTGTTTGGTGTAGGAGAGTTGGGTAGTGGAAGGCAGTGAAGAGGTGGAGGGAAGGGGAGTGGGAGTGGGGGCGGGGAGAGGGGTAGGGGTGTCGTGTTGTGGAGTGGGGGAGTGGAGTGGTGTAGGGGAGTGGGGTAGGGGAGTGGGGTTGGGGAGTGGGGTAGGGGAGTGGGGGCGGGTAGTGGTGGATGGGAGTGTGGTACGGGAGGGAAGTGAGGAGGTGCAGGGAAGCGGAGTGGTGGAACGGGTGTGGGGGAGGGTTGTGGGGGAGTGGAGTGGGCGATTGGAGTGGGGGAGAGGAGTGGGGAGCGTTGTGGGGCAGGTTTGTGCGGGAGGGGAGCGTGGGAGGGGATTGGGGGAGGGGAGCACGGAGGCGAGTTGTGGAAGTGAGTGAGGGAGGGGAGTGTGGGAGGAGGGTGGGGGAGGGGAGTTGGGGAGGGGAGTTGTGGATGGGAGTGTGGGAGGGGAGTGAGGGAGGGGAGTGGGGCATTGGAGTTGGGGCGTGGAGTGAGGGAGGGGAGTTGGGGAGGGGAGTTGGGGAGGGGAGCGGGGGTAGCGGAGTGAGGGAGGGCAGTTGGGGAGGGGAGTGGGGGAGGGGAGTGAGGGAGGGGAGTGGAGTAGGGGAGTGGGGGATGGGAGTTGGGGAGGAGAGTTGGGGCGGGGTGTTGGGGAGGGGTGTTGCGGAGAGGAGAGTGGGAAGGGAGTGGGGTAGAGGAGTGGGGTATTGGAGGAGGGTGTGTGAGTGGGGTAGGTGAGTGAAGGAGGGGAGTGGAGGACAGGGAGTGGAGGAGGGGAGCTGAGTAGGGGAGTGGGGTAGGGGTGTAGTGTCGTTGAATGGGGTAGTGGAGTGGGGGAGGGGAGCAGAGTAGGGGAGTGGGGTAGGGGTGTTGTGTCGGGGAGTGGGGTAGGGGAGTTGGGAAGGGGAGTGGGGGAGGGGAGCGTTGTAGAGGAGTGGGGTATGGGCGTTGGTGAGGGGAGTGGGGGTGGAGTATTGGGCAGGGGAGTGGTGGAGTGGAGAGGGGGAGGGGAATGGGGTAGAGGTGTGTGGTAGAGGAGTAGGGTGAGTGAGTAGGGTTGGGAAGTGAGGGATGGGAGTGGGGGACAGGGTGTGGGATAATGGTGTGGCGTATTTGAGTGGGGGCGGGGAAAGGGGAGTTGAGTGTGGGAGGGGAGGTGAGGGAAGGGGAGTGCGGAGTGGAGTTGGGGACATATTTGGGGTAGGAGAGTTGGGTAGTGGAGGGCAGTGAGGAGGTGGAGGGAAGGGGAGTGGGGGAGGGGAGTTGGGTAGGGGTGTCGTGTTGGGGAGTGGGGTAGGGGAGTGGGGGAGCGGAGTGGGGTAGGGGAGTCGGGTAGGGGTGTGGTGATGGGGAATGGGGTCGGGAGGTGAGGTAGGGGTGGTGTGGATGGGAGTGCGTTAGGGGACTGCGGTAGGGGAGTGGGGGAGTGGAGTGGGGTAGGGGAGTGATGAAGGGTAGTGAGGAGTGGGAGCGTGTTACGGGAGGGCAGTGAGGAGTTGAAGGGAAGCGGAGTGGTATACGGGAGAGGGGGAGGGGAGTGGGCGAGGGGGGTGGGGGAGGGGAGTGCGGTAGCGGAGTTGGAATGGGAGTTGGAATGGAAGTTGGGGAGGGGTGTGAGGTTGGGGAGCGACGGAGGGGAGTTGGGTAGGGGAGTGGGGGAGCGGAGTGGGGTAGGGGAGTCGGGTAGGGGAGTGGTGATGGGGAGTGGGGGAGGGAAGTGAGGTAGGGGTGGTGTGGAGGGGAGTGCTTTAGAGGAGTGCGGTAGGGGATTGAGGGAGTGGAGTGGGGTAGGGGAGTGGGGGAGTGTAGTGGGGAATGGGAGCGTGTTACCGGAGGGCAGAGCAGGTGAAGGGAAGCGGAGTGGTGGACGGGAGTGGGGGAGGGGAGTGGGGGAGGGGAGTGGGGGAGGGGAGTGGGTGAGGGGAGTGGGCGAGGGGAGTGCGGTAGGGGAGTTGGAATGGGAGTTGGGATGGGAGTTGGAATGGGAGTTGGAATGGAAGTTGGAATGGGAGTTGGGGAGGGGAGTGGGGTAGGGGAGCGACAGAGGGTAGTTGGGGAGGGGAGTGGGGGAGAGGAGTGAGGGAGGGGAGTTGTGGAGGGGTGTGGGGCAGGGGAGTGGGTGTGTGGTTCAGTGTAGGGGAGTGGGGTATGGGAGTTGGCGCAGGGAGTGGGGTAGGGGAGTTGAGGCAGGGTGTGAGGGAGCGGAGTGGGGGAGGGGAGTTGCGGAGAGGAGTAGGGGAGGGGAGTTGGGTTGAGAGAGGGTGGGGTGTGACATGTGTGAGTGGGGTAGAGGTGTGAGGGAGGGGAGTGGGGGACAGGGAGATGGGTAGGGGAGTTGCGTAAGTGAGTGGGGGCGGGGAGAGTGGAGTGGAGTGGGGGAATGGAGTGGGCGAGGTGTGTAGGGCAGGAGAGTTGGGGAGTTGAGGGCAGTCAGGAGGTGGATGGGAGGGGAGTGGGGTCGGAGAGTTGGGAAGCGGATTGCGGTATGTTAGTGGGGTAGGGGTGTGGAGTCGGGGTGTGGGTAGGGGGAGTGGGGGAGCGAAGTGGGGTAGGGGAGTGGAGTAGGGGTGTGGTGACGGGGAGTTTGGAGGTGCAGTGGAGCAGAGTGGTGGAACGGGAGTGGGGGAGGGGAGTGGGGGAGGGGAGTGTGGGAGGGAGTGTGGGAGGGGAGTGGGGAGGGTAGTGGGGAGCGTTTTGGGGGAGGTTAGTGGGGGAGGGGAGCGAGGGAGGGGAGTTGTGGAGGTGAGTGAGGGAGGGGAGTGTGGGAGGAGAGTGGGGGAGGGGAGTGGGGAGGGGAGGGGGGGTGGGGAGTTGGGGTTTGGAGTGGGGGAGGGGAGTGGGGGATGGGTCTTGGAGAGGGGAGTGGGGGAGGGGAGTGGTGGAGGGGGGTTGAGGCAAGGGAGTGGGGGAGAGGAGTGGGCTGTGTGAGTGTGGTAGGGGAGTAAGGGAGGGGAGTGGGGGACAGGGAGTGGGGTAGGGGTGTGGCGTAATGAGTGGGGGCGGGGAGAGTGGAGTGGAGTGGGGGAGGGGAGAGGAGGGATGGGGAGTGGGAGAGTGGAGTTGGGCAGGTATGTGGGGTAGGTGAGTTGGGTAGTGCAGGGCAGTGAGGAGGTGGAGGGGAGGGGAGTGCGGTTGGAGGGTTGGGGAGTGGAGTGTGGTAGGGGAGAGTAGTAGGGGTGTGGTGTCAGGGATAGGGGTAGGGGAGTGTGGGAGTGGAGTGGGGGAGGGGAATGGGGAGAGGGGTTGGGGAGTGGAGTGGGGGAGGGGAGTGGGGGAGGGTAGTGGGGAGGGGAGTTGGGGAGGGCAGTGTGATCAGGGAGTTGGGGAGGGGAGCTGGGGAGGGGAGCGGGGAAGGTGAGCAGAGTGGGGGAGTGTAGTGTGGGAGTTAGTGAGGGGAGTGGGGGAGGAAAGTTGGGAAGGGGAGTTGTATCGGGGTGTGGTAACGGGGAGTGGGGTAGGGGAGTGGGGTAGAGGATATGTGGAGGGGAGTGTGGTAGTGGAGTGGAGTGTGGATGGGAGTGTCGTAGGTGAGGGCAGTGATGAGGTGCAGGGATGCGGAGTGGTGGACGGGAGTGGGGGGGGTGGGGCAGGGGAGTGGGGGAAGGGAGAGGGGCAGGGGAGTTGGGGAGGGGAATGGGGAGAGGGGTTGGGGCGTGGAGTGCGGGAGGGGAGTGGGGGAGGGTAGAGGGGGAGGGGAGTTGGGGAGGGCAGAGTGGTCGGGGAGTTGGGGAGGGGAGTTGGGGTGGGGAGCTGGGGAGTGGAGCGTGGTAGGTGAGTGACGGAGGTGAGTTAGGGCGGGGTGTAGGGGAGGGGTGTGCAGGAGGGGAGTTGATGAGGGGAGTGGGGTAGGGGAGTGGAGTGGGGGAGGAGAGGGGAGATGAGAGTGTGGTAAGGGAGGGCAGTGAGGAGGTGCAGGGATGCGGAGTGGTTTACAGGAGTGGGGGAGGGGGTGGGGTAGGGGAGTGGGGGAAGGGGAGCGGGGTAGGGGAGTTGGGGAGGGAAATGGGGAGGGGTGTTGAGGAGTGGATTGCGAGTGGGGAGTGGGGGTGGGTAGTGGGGGAGGGGAGTTGGGGAGGGCAGTGTGGTCGGGGAGTTGGGGATGGGAGTTGGGGAGGGGAGCTGGGGAGGGGAGCTGGGGAGGGGAGCGGGGTAGGTGAGTGAGGTAGGGGAGTTGGGGATGGGAGTAGGGAAGGGGAGTGCAGGAGGAGAGTTGAGCAGGGGTGCGTTGGAGGGGAGCGCAGCAGGAGAGCAGAGTAGGGGCGTGGGGTATGTGAGTTAGAGAGGGGAGTGGGGGAGGAGAGTTGGGAAGGGGTGTTGTGTTTAGGTGTGGTAGCGGGGAGCGGTGTAGGGGAGTTGGGGAGGGGATAGGGGTGGGGGTTGAAAGTGGATTGCGGGAGGGAAGTGGGCGAGGGGAGTTTGGGAGGGCAGGATGGTCAAGGAGTTGGGGAGGGGAGTTGGGGAGGGGAGTAGGGGAGGGGAGTAGGGGAAGGGAGTGCAGGAGGGGAGTTGAGGAGGGGTGAGGGCGTGAGGAGCTGAGTAGGGGAGCAGAGTAGGGGAGTGGGGTATGGGAGTTAGTGAGGGGAGTGGGGGAGGAGGAGAGTTGGGAAGGGGAGTGTGTCGGGGTGTGGGAACGGGGAGTGGGAAAGGGGATATGTGGAGGGGAGTGCGGTAGGGGAGTGGAGTGGGGGAGGGTAATGGAGGATGGGAGTGTGGTAGGGGAGGGCAGTGAGGAGGTGCAGGGATGCAGAGTGGTGGACGGGAGTGAGGGAGGGGTGGGGTAGGGGAGTGGGGGAATGGGGAGGCGAGTTGGGGAGTGTGGTTGGGGATATGGGGAGGGGAGTTGAGGAGGGGAATGGGGAGGTGGGTTGGGGAGTGGAGTGCGGGAGGGGTGTGCGGGTGGGGACTGGGGGAGGGTAGTGGGGGAGGGGAGTTAGGGAGGGCAGTGTGGTCGGGGAGTTGGGGAGGGGAGTTGGGGAGGGGAGCTGGGGAGGGGATCGGGGCAGGTGATTGAGGGAGTGGAGTTGGGGAGGGGAATAGGGGAGGGGAGTGCAGGAGGGGAGTTGAGGAGGGGTGTGGGAGAGGGGAGCGGACTGGGGGAGCAGAGTAAGGGGTGGGGTATGGGAGTTAGTGAGTGGAGTGGGGTATGGATGTGGGGTAGGGGAGTTTGGAGGGGAGTGAGGTAGGGGAATTGGGGAGGGGAGTGGGGTAGGGGAGTGGGCGAGGTGTGTGGGGTAGGAGAGTTGGGTAGGGCAGTGAGTTCGGTGAGTGGGATAGGGGAGTGGGAAAGTGGAGTGGGATAGGTGAGTTGGGAAGGGGAGTGGGGGAGGGGAGAGAGTTAGGGGAGTGGGGTAGGGGAGTGGGAAAGTGGAGTGTGATAGGTGAGTGGGGGCCGTGTGTGGGGTAGGAGAGTTGGGTAGTGGAGGGCAGTAAGGAGGTAGAGGTAAGGGGAGTGGGGGAGGGGAGTTTGGGAGGGAAGTGGGGTAGGGGGGTGGGGTCGGGGAGTGGGGGAGAGAGGTGATTTAGGGGAGTGGAGTAGGGGACTGGGAAAGTGGAGTGGGATAGAGGAGTGGGGAAGGGGAGTGGGGCAGGGGAGTGGGGTAGTGGAGTGGGGTAGGGGAGTGGGGTCGGGGAGTTGGGTAAGAGAGTGGGGGAGGGGAGTGTGGGAGGGGAGTGTGGGAGGGGTGTGGGGCAGGGGAGTGGGCGAGGGGAGTTGGGGTGGTGAATGAGGGAGGAGAGTGGGGGAGGGGAATGGGGAGGTGAGTGCGGTTGGGGAGTTGGAATGGGAGTTGGGGAGGGGAGTGGGGTAGGAGAGTTGGGGAGGGGAGTTGCGGAGAGGCGAGGGGTAGAGGAGTGTGGTAGAGGAGTGTGGTAGAGGAGTGGGGTGAGTGAGTGGGGTAGGGGAGGGAGGGAGGGGAGTGGGGGACAGGGTGTGGAGTAGGGGAGTGGGGTAGGGGAGTGGCATATTTGAGTGGGGGCGGGGAGACAGGAGTGGAGTGGGGGAGGGGAGTGGACGGAAGGGGAGTGGGGGAGTGGAGTGAGGGACGTGTTTGGGGTAGGAGAGTTGGGTAGTGGAGGGCAGTGAGGAGGTGGAGTGAAGGGGAGTGGGGGAGGGGAGTGGGGGAGGTGTGTTGTGTTGGGGAGTGGGGTAGCGGAGTGGGGAGCGGAGTGGGGTAGGGGAGTGGGGTAGGGGAGTGGGGGAGAGTAGTGGTGGATGGGAGTGTGGTACGGGAGGGCAGTGAGGAGGTGCAGGGAAGCGGAGTGTTGGAACGGGACTGGGGGAGGATAGTGGGGGAGGGGTGTGGGGCAGAGGAGTTGGGTAGAGGAGTGGGGCAGAGGATTTCGAGAGCGTTATGGGGGAGGTTAGAGTGGGAGGGGGGCGAGGGAGGGGAGCGGGGGAGGGGAGTTGTGGAGGGGAGTGAGGGAGGGGAGTGTGGGAGGAGAGTGGGGGAGGGGGGTTGGGGTGGGGAGTTCGGGAGAGGAGTGGGTGTGCGGAGTGGGACAGGGGAGTGGGGCAGGGGAGTTTGGGAGTGGAGTGGGGGAGGGGAGTTGGGGAGGGGAGTTGGGGAGGTGAGTGGGGGAGGGGAATGGGGAGAGGGGTTGGGGAGTGGAGTGGGGGAGGGGAGTGGGGGAGGGTAGTGGGGAGGGGAGTTGGGGAGGGCAGTGTGGTCGGGGAGTTGGGGCGGGGAGCTGGGGAGGGGAGCGGGGTAGGTGAGCAGAGTGGGGGAGTGTAGTGTGGGAGTTAGTGAGGGGAGTGGGGGAGGAAAGTTGGGAAGGGGAGTCGTATCGGGGTGTGGTAACGGGGAGTGGGGTAGAGGATATGTGGAGGGGAGTGTGGTAGTCGAGTGGAGTGGGGATGGGAGTGTCGTAGGTGAGGGCAGTGATGAGGTGCAGGGATGCGGAGTGGTGGACGGGAGTGGGGGAGGGGGTGGGGCAGAGGAGTGGGGGAAGGGGAGCGGGGCAGGGGAGTTGGGGAGGGGAATGGGGAGAGGGGTTATGGAGTGGAGTGCGGGAGGGGAGTGGGGGAGGGTAGAGGGGGAGGGGAGTTGGGGAGGGCAGTGTGGTCGGGGAGTTGGGGAGGGGAGTTGGGGTGGGGAGCTGGGGAGTGGAGCATGGTAGGTGAGTGACGGAGGGGAGTTAGGGAGGGGTGTAGGGGAGGGGTGTGCAGGAGGGGAGTTGAGGAGGGGAGTGGGATAGGTGAATGGAGTGGGAGAGGAAAGGGGAGATGAGAGTGTGGTAAGGGAGGGCAGTGAGGAGGTGCAGGGATGCGGAGTGGTTTACAGGAGTGGGGGAGGGGGTGGGGTAGGGGAGTGGGGGAAGGGGAGCGGGGTAGGGGAGTTGGGGAGGGAAATGGGGAGGGGTGTTGAGGAGTGGATTGCGTGTGGGGAGTGGGGGTGGGTAGTGGGGGAGGGGAGTTGGGGAGGGCAGTGTGGTCGGGGAGTTGGGGATGGGAGTTGGGGAGGGGAGCTGGGGAGGGGAGCTGGGGAGGGGAGCGGGGTAGGTGAGTGAGGTAGGGGAGTTGGGGATGGGAGTAGGGAAGGGGAGTGCAGGAGGGGAGTTGAGCAGGGGTGCGTTGGAGGGGAGCGCAGCAGGAGAGCAGAGTAGGGGCGTGGGGGATGTGAGTTAGAGAGGGGAGTGGGGGAGGAGAGTTGGGAAGGGGTGTTGTGTTTAGGTGTGGTAACGGGGAGCGGTGTAGGGGAATTGGGGAGTGGATAGGGGAGGGGGTTGAAAGTGGATTGCGGGAGGGAAGTGGGCGAGGGGAGTTGGGGAGGGCAGTGTGATCGGGGAGTTGGGGAGGGGAGTTGGGGAGGGGAGCTGGGGAGGGGAGCGGGGTAGGTGAGTTGCGGAGGGGAGTTTCGGAGGGGAGTCGGGGAGCAGAGTAGGGGAGTGGGGTATGGGAGTTAGTGAGTGGAGTGGGGTATGGATGTGGGGTAGGGGAGTTTGGAGGGGAGTGAGGTAGGGGAATCGGGGAGGGGAGTGGGGTAGGGGAGTGGGCGAGGTGTGTGGGGTAGGAGAGTTGGGTAGGGCAGTGAGTTAGGGGAGTGGGATAGGGGAGTGGGAAAGTGGAGTGGGATAGGTGAGTTGGGAAGGGGAGTGGGGGAGGGGAGTGAGTTAGGGGAGTGGGGTAGGGGAGTGGGAAAGTGGAGTGTGATAGGTGAGTGGGGGCCGTGTGTGGGGTAGGAGAGTTGGGTAGTGGAGGGCAGTAAGGAGGTAGAGGTAAGGGGAGTGGGGGAGGGGAGTTTGGGAGGGAAGTGGGGTAGGGGGGTGGGGTCGGGGAGTGGGGGAGAGAGGTGATTTAGGGGAGTGGAGTAGGGGACTGGGAAAGTGGAGTGGGATAGAGGAGTGGGGTAGTGGAGTGGGGTAGGGGAGTGGGGTCGGGGAGTTGGGTAAGAGAGTGGGGGAGGGGAGTGTGGGAGGGGAGTGTGGGAGGGGTGTGGGGCAGGGGAAGTGGGCGAGGGGAGTTGGGGTGGTGAATGAGGGAGGAGAGTGGGGGAGGGGAATGGGGAGGTGAGTGCGGTTGGGGAGTTGGAATGGGAGTTGGGGAGGGGAGTGGGGTAGGAGAGTTGGGGAGGGGAGTTGCGGAGAGGCGAGGGGTAGAGGAGTGTGGTAGAGGAGTGTGGTAGAGGAGTGGGGTGAGTGAGTGGGGTAGGGGAGGGAGGGAGGGGAGTGGGGGACAGGGTGTGGAGTAGGGGAGTGGGGTAGGGGAGTGGCATATTTGAGTGGGGGCGGGGAGACAGGAGTGGAGTGGGGGAGGGGAGTGGACGGAAGGGGAGTGGGGGAGTGGAGTGAGGGACGTGTTTGGGGTAGGAGAGTTGGGTAGTGGAGGGCAGTGAGGAGGTGGAGTGAAGGGGAGTGGGGGAGGGGAGTGGGGGATGTGTGTTGTGTTGGGGAGTGGGGTAGCGGAGTGGGGAGCGGAGTGGGGTAGGGGAGTGGGGTAGGGGAGTGGGGGAGAGTAGTGGTGGATGGGAGTGTGGTACGGGAGGGCAGTGAGGAGGTGCAGGGAAGCGGAGTGTTGGAACGGGACTGGGGGAGGATAGTGGGGGAGGGGAGTGGGGGAGGGGTGTGGGACAGAGGGGTTGGGTAGAGGAGTGGGGCAGAGGAGTTCGAGAGCGTTATGGGGGAGGTTAGAGTGGGAGGGGGGTGAGGGAGGGGAGCGGGGGAGGGGAGTTGTGGAGGGGAGTGAGGGAGGGGAGTGTGGGAGGAGAGTGGGGGAGGGGGGTTGGGGTGGGGAGTTCGGGAGAGGAGTGGGTGTGCGGAGTGGGACAGGGGAGTGGAGCAGGGGAGTTTGGGAGTGGAGTGGGGGAGGGGAGTTGGGGAGGGGAGTTGGGGAGGGGAGTTGGGGAGGTGAGTGGGGGAGGGGAATGGGGAGAGGGGTTGGGGAGTGGAGTGGGGGAGGGGAGTGGGGGAGGGTAGTGGGGAGGGGAGTTGGGGAGGGCAGTGTGGTCGGGGAGTTGGGGCGGGGAGCTGGGGAGGGGAGCGGGGTAGGTGAGCAGAGTGGGGGAGTGTAGTGTGGGAGTTAGTGAGGGGAGTGGGGGAGGAAAGTTGGGAAGGGGAGTCGTATCGGGGTGTGGTAACGGGGAGTGGGGTAGAGGATATGTGGAGGGGAGTGTGGTAGTGGAGTGGAGTGGGGATGGGAGTGTCGTAGGTGAGGGCAGTGATGAGGTGCAGGGATGCGGAGTGGTGGACGGGAGTGGGGGAGGGGGTGGGGCAGAGGAGTGGGGGAAGGGGAGCGGGGCAGGGGAGTTGGGGAGGGGAATGGGGAGAGGGGTTGGGGAGTGGAGTGCAGGAGGGGAGTGGGGGAGGGTAGAGGGGCAGGGGAGTTGGGGAGGGCAGTGTGGTCGGGGAGTTGGGGAGGGGAGTTGGGGTGGGGAGCTGGGGAGTGGAGCATGGTAGGTGAGTGACGGAGGGGAGTTAGGGAGGGGTGTAGGGGAGGGGTGTGCAGGAGGGGAGTTGAGGAGGGGAGTGGGGTAGGTGAATGGAGTGGGAGAGGAAAGGGGAGATGAGAGTGTGGTAAGGGAGGGCAGTGAGGAGGTGCAGGGATGCGGAGTGGTTTACAGGAGTGGGGGAGGGGGTGGGGTAGGGGAGTGGGGGAAGGGGAGCGGGGTAGGGGAGTTGGGGAGGGAAATGGGGAGGGGTGTTGAGGAGTGGATTGCGTGTGGGGAGTGGGGGTGGGTAGTGGGGGAGGGGAGTTGGGGAGGGCAGTGTGGTCGGGGAGTTGGGGATGGGAGTTGGGGAGGGGAGCTGGGGAGGGGAGCTGGGGAGGGGAGCGGGGTAGGTGAGTGAGGTAGGGGAGTTGGGGATGGGAGTAGGGAAGGGGAGTGCAGGAGGGGAGTTGAGCAGGGGTGCGTTGGAGGGGAGCGCAGCAGGAGAGCAGAGTAGGGGCGTGGGGGATGTGAGTTAGAGAGGGGAGTGGGGGAGGAGAGTTGGGAAGGGGTGTTGTGTTTAGGTGTGGTAACGGGGAGCGGTGTAGGGGAATTGGGGAGGGGATAGGGGAGGGGGTTGAAAGTGGATTGCGGGAGGGAAGTGGGCGAGGGGAGTTGGGGAGGGCAGTGTGATCGGGGAGTTGGGGAGGGGAGTTGGGGAGGGGAGCTGGGGAGGGGAGCGGGGTAGGTGAGTTGCGGAGGGGAGTTTCGGAGGGGAGTAGGGGAGGGGAGTAGGGGAAGGGAGTGCAGGAGGGGAGTTGAGGAGGGGTGAGGGCGTGAGGAGCTGAGTAGGGGAGCAGAGTAGGGGAGTGGGGTATGGGAGTTAGTGAGGGGAGTGGGGGAGGAGGAGAGTTGGGAAGGGGAGTTGTGTCGGGGTGTGGGAACGGGGAGTGGGAAAGGGGATATGTGGAGGGGAGTGCGGTAGGGGAGTGGAGTGGGGGAGGGTAGTGGGGGATGGGAGTGTGGTAGGGGAGGGCAGTGAGGAGGTGCAGGGATGCAGAGTGGTGGACGGGAGTGAGGGAGGGGTGGGGTAGGGGAGTGGGGGAATGGGGAGGCGGGTTGGGGAGTGGAGTGCGGGAGGGGAGTGGGGATGGGTAGTGGGGGAGTGGAGTTGGGGAGGGGAGTGTGGTTGGGGATATGGGGAGGGGGGTTGGGGAGGGGAATGGGGAGGTGGGTTGGGGATTGGTGTGC
The DNA here is from genome assembly GCF_036365525.1 of Heterodontus francisci. NCBI lineage: Eukaryota > Metazoa > Chordata > Chondrichthyes > Heterodontiformes > Heterodontidae > Heterodontus > Heterodontus francisci. The sequence continues at coordinate 971,306 of NW_027140725.1, forward strand.
GGGAGGGGTGTGCGGGTGGGGACTGGGGGAGGGTAGTTGGGGAGGGGAGTTAGGGAGGGCAGTGTGGTCGGGGAGTTGGGGAGGGGAGTTGGGGAGGGGAGCTGGGGAGGGGATCGGGGAAGGTGATTGAGGGAGGGGAGTTGGGGAGGGGAATAGGGGAGGGGAGTGCAGGAGGGGAGTTGAGGAGGTGTGTGGGAGAGGGGAGCGGACTGGGGGAGCAGAGTGGGGGAGGGTAGTGGGGGATGGGAGTGTGGTAGGGGAGGGCAGTGAGGAGGTGCAGGGATGCAGAGTGGTGGACGGGAGTGAGGGAGGGGTGGGGTAGGGGAGTGGGGGAATGGGGAGGCGGGTTGGGGAGTGGAGTGCGGGAGGGGAGTGGGGATGGGTAGTGGGGGAGTGGAGTTGGGGAGGGGAGTGTGGTTGGGGATATGGGGAGGGGGGTTGGGGAGGGGAATGGGGAGGTGGGTTGGGGATTGGTGTGCGGGAGGGGTGTGCGGGTGGGGACTGGGGGAGGGTAGTTGGGGAGGGGAGTTAGGGAGGGCAGTGTGGTCGGGGAGTGGGGTATGGGAGTTAGTGAGGGGAGTGGGGGAGGAGAGTTGGGAAGGGGAGTAGTGTCGGGGTGTGGGAACCGGGAGTGCGGTAGGGGATATGTGGAGGGGATTGCGGTCTGGGAGTGGAGTGGGGGAAGGTAGTGGGGGATGGGAGTGTGGTAGGGGAGGGCAGTGAGGAGGTGCAGGGATGCGGAGAGGTGGACGGGAGTGGGGGAGGGGGTGGGGTAGGGGAGTGGAGGAAGGGGAGCGGGGTAGGGGAGTTGGGGAGGGGAATGGGGCGGTGGGTTGGGGAGTTGTGTGCGGGAGGGGAGTGCGGGAGGGGAGTGCGGCAGGGGACTGGGGGAGGGTAGTGGGGGAGGGGTGTTAGGGAGGGCAGTGTGGTCGGGGAGTTGGGGAGGGGAGTTGGGGAGGGGAGCTGGGGAGGGGAGCGGGTTAGGTGAGTGAGGGAGGGGAGTTGGGGAGGGGAGTAGGGGAGGGCAGTGCTGGAGGGGAGTTGCGGAGGGGTGTGGGGGAGCGGAGCGGACTAGGGGAGCAGAGTAGGGGTCTGCAGTTTGGGAGTTAGTGTGGGGAGTCGAGGAGGAGAGTTGGGAAGGGGAGTTGTCTCGGGGTGTGTTAACAGGGAGTATGGTAGGGGAGTGGGATAGAGGATATGTGGAGGGGAGTGCGGTAGGGGAGTGGAGTGGGGGAGGGTAGTGGGGGTTGGGAGTGTGGTAGGGGAGGGCAGTGAGGAGGTGAAGTAATGCGGAGTGGTGGACGGGAGTGGGGGAGTGGGTGGGGTAGGGGAGTGGGGGAAGGGGAGCGGGGTAGGGGAGTTGGGGAGGGTAATGGGGACGGGGTTGGGGAGTGGAGTGGGGGAGGGTAGTGGGGGATGGGAGTGTGGTAGGGAAGGGCAGTGAGGAGGTGCAGGGATGCGGAGTGGTGGATGGGAGTGGGCAGGGGGTTGAGGAGTGGGGTGAGGGAGGGGAGTGGGGGAGGGTAGTGGGGGAGGGGAGTTGGGGAGGGCAGTTTTGTCGGGGAGTTGGGGAGGGGAGTTGGGGCGGGAAGTGTGGTCGGGGAGTTGGGGAGGGGAGTTGGGGAGGGGAGCTAGGGAGTGGAGCGTGGTAGGTGAGTGAGGGAGGGGAGTTGGGGAGGGGAGTCGGGGAGGGGAGTGCATGTGGGGAGTTGAGGAGGGCTGTGGGGGAGGGTAGCGGAGAAGGGGAGCAGAGTAGGGCAGTGGGGTATGGGAGTTAGTGAGGGGAGTGGGCGAGGAGAGTTGGGAAGGGGAGTTGTGTCGGGGTGTGGTAACGGGGAGTGGGGTAGGGGAGTGGGGAATGGGAGTGAGGGAGGGGAGTGAGGGAGGGGAGTGTGTGAGGGGAATGAGGTAGGGGAGTGGGGGAGGGGAGTTACAGAGAGGAGGGGATGGGAGTGGGTTGGGGAGTGGGGGAGGGGAGTTGGGGAGTGTAGTAGTGGAGGGGATTGGGAGTGGGGAGTGGGGTAGGGGATGTGGGGATTGATTGTGATGTAGGAGAGTGGGGGAGGGTAGTGGGGGAGGAGAGCAAGGTAGGGGAGGGGGCAGGGGTGTGGGGGAAGGGAGTTGTGAGAGGTGAGTGGGCGAGGGGAGCGGGGTAGTGGATTGGGGGAGGGGTGTTGGGGAGGGGAGCGGAGTCGGGGAGCAGAGTAGGGGAGTGGGGTATGGGAATTAGTGAGGGGAGTGGGGGAGGAGAGTTGGGAAGGGGAGTTGTGTAGGGGTGTGCTAACGGGGAGTGGGGTAGGGGAGTGGGGACGGGGATATGAGGAGGGGAGTGCGGTAGGGGAGTCGAGTGGGGGAGGGTAGTGGGGGATGGGAGTGTGGTAGGGGAGGGCAGTGAGGAGGTGCAGGGATGCGGAGTGGTGGACGGGAATGGGGGAGGGGGTGGGGTAGGGGAGTGGGGGATGGGGAGCGGGGTAGGGGAGTTGGGGAGAGGAATGGGGAGGGGCTTGAGGAGTGGAGTGCAGGAGGGGAGTGGGGCAGGGCAGTGGGGGAGTGGAGTTGGGGAGGGAAGTGTGGTCGGGGCGTTGGGGGAGGGGTGCTTGGGAGGGGAGCGTGGTCGGTGAGTGAGGCAGGGGAGTTGGGGAGGGGAGTAGGGGAGGGGAGTGCACGAGGGGAGGTGTGGAGGGGTGTGGGTGAGGGGAGAGGAGTAGGGGAGGGGAGTGGGGGATGGGAGTGTGGAAGGGAAGGGCAGTGAGGAGGTGCAGGGATGCGGAGTGGTGGACGGGAGTGGGGGAGGGGAGTGGGGGAGGGGTTGGGGTAGGGGAGTGGGTGCAGGGGAGCGGAGTAGGGGAGCGTTGGTGAGGGGAATGGGAAGGGGTGTTGGGGAGTGGAGTGCGGGAGGGGAGTAGGATAGGGGTGTGGAGTAGGGGAGTGGGGTAGGGTAGTTGAGGATGGGAATGGGGAGGAGGGATGGGGAGTGGGATGCGGGAGGGGGGTGAGGGAGGGTAGTGGGGGAGGGGAGCTGGGGAGGGGAGTTGGGGAGGGGAGTGGGGTATGGGAGTTTGGAGGGGCGTGGGGGAGGAGGGTTGGGGAGGGGAGTTGGGGAGGGGATTGGGGTAGGTAAGCGGAGTAGGAGAGTGGGGGAGGGGAGCTAAGGCAGGGATAGGGGGAGCGGAGTGGTTGAGGGGAGTTGCGGAGAGGAGAGGGGGAGGTGAGTGGGGTAGAGGAATGGGGAGGGCAGTGGGGGGGAGTCGGGGAATGTAGTTGGGGAGGGGACTTGGGGAGGGGCGTGGGGGATGGGGTGGGGGAGGGGAGTGGGGGAGGGGAGTTGGGGACTGGATTGAGGAGGGGAGTGGGGGAGGGGATTGCAGTAGGGGAATTGGGGAGGTGAGTGGGGGAGGGGAGTTCGGGACTGGAGTGGGGGAGGGGAGTGGGGGAGGGGAGTGAGGGAGGGGTGTTGGAGAGGTGAGCGGGGAGGGGAGTGAGGGAGGGGAGTTGAGGAGGGATGTGGTGTATGGGATTTGATGAGGGAAGTGGGGGAGGAGTGTTGAGGAGGGGAGTTGGGGAGGGTAATGGGGTAGGGGAGTGGGGCAGGGGAGTTGGGAGGGGAGTTGAGGCAGGGATTGGAGGAGCGGAGTGATTGTGGGGAGTTGCGGAGATGAGAGGGGGAGCGGAGTGGTGGACAGGAGAGGGGAAGTGCAGTTGGGGGGAGTATGGGAGCGGAGTTGGGGGCAAGTGTGGTTGGGGAGTTGGTGTAGGGAGTGGGGAAGGGGAGTGGGGTAGGGGAGTTGAGGAGAGGGGTGGGGGAGGGAAGCGGAGTAGGGGAGCAGAGTATGGGAGTGGAGTATGGGAGTTAGTGAGAGGAGTGGGGGAGGAGAGTTGGGAAGGGGAGTTGTGTAGGGATGTGATCACGGGGAGTGGGGTAGGGGAGTGGGGTAGGGGATATGTGGAGGGGTGTGCGGCAGGGGAATGGAGGGGGGAGGGTAGTGGGGGATGGGAGTGTGGTAGGGGAGGGCAGTGAGGAGGTGCAGGGATGCGGAGTGGTCGACGGGAGTGGGGGAGGGGTGGTGTAGGGGAGTGGGGGAAGGGGAGCGGGGTAGGGGAGTTGGGGAGGGGAATGGGGAGGGTCGTGGGGGAGGGGAGTTGGAGAGGGAAGTGTGGTCGGGGAGTTGGGGATGGGAGTTGTGGAGGGGAGCTGTGGAGGGGAGCTGTGGAGGGGAGCGGGGTAGGTGAGTGAGGGAGGGTAGTTGGGGAGGGGATTAGGGGAGGGGAGCTGTGGAGGGGAGTTGAGGAGGGGTGTGGGGGAGGGGAGCGGATTAGGGGAGCAGTGCAGGGGAGTGTGGTATGGGAGTTTGTGAGGGGAGTGGCGGAGGAGAGTTGGGAAGCGGAGTTGTGTAGGGGTGTGGTAACGGGGAGTGGGGTAGGGGAGTGGGGTAGGGGTTATGTGGAGGGGAGTGCGGTAGGTGAGTGGAGTGGGGGAGGGTAGTGGGGGATGGGAGCGTGGTAGGGGAGGGCAGTGAGGAGGTGCAGGGATGCGGAGTGGTGGACGGGAGTGGGGGAGGGGAGTGTGTGAGGGGGTGGGGTAGGGGAAGGGGAGCGGGGTCGGGGAGTTGTGGAGGGGAATGGGGAGGAGGGTTGGGGAGTGGGATGCGGGAGGGGGTGAGGGAGGGGAGTGGGGGAGGGGAGTTTGTGATGGGAGTGGGGGAGGGGAGTGGGGGAGGGGAGTGGGGGAGGGGTGTTGGGGAGGGGTGTTGGGTAGGGGAGTTGGGGAGGGAGTTGGGGAGGGGAGTGGGGTATGGGAGTTTGTGAGGGGAGTCAGGGTGGAGTGTTGGGGAGGGGAGTTAGGGAGTGGAGTGGGGGAGTGGAGTGTGGGTGTGGAGTGGGGGAGGGGAGTGGGGTTGGGGAGTGGGTGAGGGGTGGGGTAGGGGAGTAGGGGATGGGGAGCGGGGTAGGGGAGTTGGGGAGGGGAATCGGGAGGTGGATGGGGAGTGGTGTGCGGGATGGGAGTGAGGGAGGGTAGTGGGGGAGGGGAGTTGGGGAGGGGAGTTGGTGAGGGGAGTGGGTGGGGGAGTGGGGTCGGGGAGTTGGGGAGGGGTGTTGGGTAGGGGAGTTGGGGAGGGAGTTGGGGAGGGGAGTGGGGTATGGGAGTTTGTGAGGGGAGTCAGGGTGGAGTATTGGGGAGGGGACTTAGGGAGTGGAGTGGGGGAGTGGAGTGTGGGTGTGGAGTGGGGGAGGGGAGTGGGGTTGGGGAGTGGGTGAGGGGTGGGGTAGGGGAGTAGGGGATGGGGAGCGGGGTAGGGGAGTTGGGGAGGGGAATCGGGAGGTGGATGGGGAGTGGTGTGCGGGATGGGAGTGAGGGAGGGTAGTGGGGGAGGGGAGATGGGGAGGGGAGATGGGGAGGGGAGTATGTGAGGGGAGTGGGTGGGGGAGTGGGGTAGGGGAGTTGGGGAGGTGAGTGGGAGAGGCGTGTTGCAGAATGAGGTTGGGGAGGGGAGTTGGGGAGGGGACTTGGGGAGGGGCGTGGGGGATGGGGTGGGGGAGGGGAGTGGGGGAGGGGAGTTGGGGACTGGATTGAGGAGGGGAGTGGGGGAGGGGATTGCAGTAGGGGTGTTGGGGAGGTGAGAGGGGGAGGGGAGTTGGGGACTGGAGTGGGGGAGGGGAGTGGGGTAGGGGAGTGAGGGAGGGGTGTTGCAGAGGTGAGCGGGGGAGGGGAGTGAGGGAGGGGAGTTGAGGAGGGATGTGGTGTATGGGATTTGGTGAGGGAAGTGGGGGAGGAGTGTTGAGGAGGGGAGTTGGGGAGGGTAATTGGGTAGGGGTTGGGGCAGGGGAGTGGGGGAGGGGAGTTGAGGCAGGGATTCGAGGAGCGGAGTGGTTGTGGGGAGTTGCGAGGATGAGAGGGGGAGGGGAGTGGTGGACAGGAGAGGGGGAGTGCAGTTGGGGGGAGTATGGGAGCGGAGTTGGGGGGAAGAGTGGTTGGGGAGTTGGGGTGGGGAGCTGGCGAGAGGAGTGGGGAAGGGGAGTGGGGTAGGGGAGTTGAGGAGAGGTGTGGTGGAGGGAAGCGGAGTAGGGGAGCAGGGTAGGGGAGTGGGGTATGGGAGTTAGTGAGAGGAGTGAGGGAGGAGAGTTGGGAAGGGGAGTTGTGTAGGGGTGTGGTAACGGGGAGTGGGGTAGGGGAGTGGGGTAGGGGATATGTGGAGGGGTGTGCGGCAGGGGAATGGAGGGGGGAGGGTAGTGGGGGATGGGAGTGTGGTAGGGGAGGGCAGTGAGGAGGTGCAGGGATGCGGAGTTGTCGATGGGAGTGGGGGAGGGGTTGTGCAGGGGAGTGGGGGAAGGGGAGCGGGGTAGGGGAGTTGGGGAGGGGAATGGGGAGGGTAGTGCGGGAGGGGAGTTGGGGAGGGAAGGGTGGTCGGGGAGTTGGGGAGGGGAGTTGTGGATGGGAGCTGTGGAGGGGAGCTGTGGAGGGGAGCGGGGTAGGTGAGTGAGGGAGGGGAGTTGGGGCGGGGATTAGGGGAGGGGAGCTGTGGAGCGGAGTTGAGGAGGGGTGTGGGGGAGGGGAGTGTGTGAGGGGATTGGGTAGGGGAAGGGGAGCGGGGTAGGCGAGTTGCGGAGGGGAATGGGGAGGAGCGTTGGGGAGTGGGATGCGGGAGGGGGGTGAGGGAGGGTAGTGGGGGAGGGGAGTGGGGGAGGGGAGTTGGTGATGGGAGTGGGGGTGGGGAGTGGGTGAGGGGGTGGGGTAGGGGAGTAGGGGATGGGGAGCGGGGTTGGGGAGTTGGGGAGGGGAATCGGGAGGGGTTGGGAAGTGGAGTGCGGGCGGGGAGTGAGGGAGGGTAGTGGGGTAGGGGAGTTGGGGAGGGGAGTGGGGGAGGTGTGTTGCAGAATGGAGTTGGGGAGGGGAGTTGGGGATGGGGAGTTGTGGAGGGGAGTGAGGTATGGGAGTATGTGAGGGGAGTGGGGGAGGAGAGTTGGGGAGGGGAGTTTGGGGAGTGGAGTGGAGGAGTGGAGTGGGGGAGTGGAGTGGGGGAGTGACATGGGGGAGGGGAGTGAGGGAGGGGAGTTGAGGAGGGAGTGGTGGAGAGGAGTGGGGAAGGGGAGTGGGGGAGGGGAGTGGAGTAGGGGAGTGGGGTATGGGATTTTGTGAGGGAAGTGGGGGAGGTGTGTTGAGGAGGGGAGTTGGCGATGGTAATGGGGTAGGGGAGTGGTGCAGGGGAGTGGGGGAGGGGAGTTGAGGCAGGGATTGGAGGAGCGGAGTGGTTGTGGGGAGTGGAGTAGGGGCGTCGGGTATGGGATTTGGTGAGGGAAGTGGGGGAGGAGTTTTGGGGAGGGGATTTGGATGAGGGGGGTGGTTTAGGGGAGTGGGGTAGGAGAGTGGGGGAGGGGATTTGAGGCAGCGATTGGGGGAGCAGAGTGGTTGTGGGGAGTTGCGGAGATGAGAGGGGGATGGGAGTGGTGGTCAGGAGAGGGGGAGTGCAGTTGGGGGGAGTATGGGAGCGGAGTTGGGGGTAAGAGTGGTTGGGGATTTGGGGTGGGGAACCGGTTTAGGGGAGTGGGGAAGGGGAGTGGGGTAGGGGAGTTGAGGAGAGGTGTGGGGGAGGGAAGCGGAGTAGGGGAGCAGGGTAGGGGAGTGGGGTATGGGAGTTAGTGAGAGGAGTGGGGGAGGAGAATTGGGAAGGGGAGTTGTGTAGGGGTGTGGTAACGGGGAGTGGGGTAGGGGAGTGGGGTAGGGGATATGGGGAGGGGTGTGCGGCAGGGGAATGGAGGGGGGAGGGTAGTGGGGGATGGGAGTGTGGTAGGGGAGGGCAGTGAGGAGGTGCAGGGATGCGGAGTGGTCGACGGGAGTGGGGGAGGGGTGGTGTAGGGGAGTGGGGGAAGGGGAGCGGGGTAGGGGAGTTGGGGAGGGGAATGGGAGGGGAGTGCAGGAGGGGAGGTGAGGAGGGGTGTGTGAGGGGAGTGAGGGAGGAGAGTTGGGGAGGGGAGTTAGGGAGGGGAGTGGGGGAGTGGAGTTGGGGACTGGAGTGGGAGAGGGGAGTGGAGTAGGGGCGTCGGGTATGGGAGTTGGTGAGGGAAGTGGGTGAGGAGTTTTGGGGAGGGGAGTTGGATGAGGGGAGTGCTGTAGGGGAGTGGGGTAGGAGAGTGGGGGAGGGGAGTTGAGGCAGCGATTGGGGGAGCAGAGTGTTGTGGGGAGTTGCGGAGAGGAGAGGGGGAGCGGAGTGGTGTAGAGGAATGGGGGAGGGGTGTTGGGGACTGGAGTGGGGAGGAGGGTGTGGGAGGGGCGTTGGGGACTGGAGTGGGGGAAGTGATTGGGGCAGGGGAGTGAGGGAGATGTGTTGGGCATGTGAGCGGGGGAGGGGAGTGAGGGAGGGGTGTTGAGGAGGGTGTGGGGGAGGGGAGTGTGGGAGGGGAGTGGGGGAGGGGAGTGGGGGAGGGGAGTGGGGTAGGGGGGCGTTGGGGAGGGGAATGGGGAGGGGAGTTGGGGAGTGGGGTGCGGGAGGGGAGTTGGGGAGGGGAGTTGGGGAGGGGAGTGGGGTATGGGAGTTTGTGAGGGGAGTGAGGGAGGAGAGTTGGGGAGGGGAGGTAGGGAGGGGAGCGGGGTAGGTGAGTGAGGGAGGGGAGTTGGTGAGGGTAGTAGGGGAGGGGAGTGCAGGAAGGGAGTTGAGGAGGGGTGTGGGGGAGGGGAGCGGAGTAGGGGAGCAGAGTTAAGGGAGGGGGTATGGCAGTTAGTGTGGGGAGTGTGGGAGGAGAGTTGGGAAGGGGAGTTGTGTAGGGGTGTGGTAACGGGGAGTGGGGTAGGGGAGTGGGGTATGGGATATGTGGAGTGGAGTGCGGTAGGGGTGTGGAGTGGGGGAGTGTAGTGGGGGATGGGAGTGTAGTGGGGGAGTGCAGTGAGGAGGTGCAGGGTAGCGGAGTGGTGGACGGGAGTGGGGGAGGGGAGTTGAGGAGAGGTGTGGGGGAGGGAAGCGGAGTAGGGGAGCAGAGTAGGGGAGTGGGGTATGGGAGTTAGTGAGAGGAGTGGGGGAGGAGAGTTGGGAAGGGGAGTTGTGGAGGGGAGCTGTGGAGGGGAGCTGTGGAGGGGAGCGGGGTAGGTGAGAGAGGGAGGGGAGTTGGGGAGGGGAGCAGGGGAGGGGAGTGCAGGAGGGGAGTTGAGGAGGGGTGTGGGGGAGGGGAGCGGATTAGGGGAGCAGTGTAGGTGAGTGTGGTATGGTAGTTTGTGAGGGGAGTGGCGGAGGAGAGTTGGGAAGCGGAGTTGTGTAGGGGTGTGGTAACGGGGAGTGCGGAAGGCGAGTGGGGTGGGGGAGGGTAGTGGGGGATGGGAGCGTGGTAGGGGAGGGCAGTGAGGAGGTGCAGGGATGCGGAGTGGTGGACGGGAGTGGGGGAGGGGAGTGTGTGAGGGGGTGGGGTAGGGGAGTAGGGGAAGGGGAGCGGGGTCGGGGAGTTGCGGAGGGGAATGGGGAGGGGGGTTGTGGAGTGGGATGCTGCAGTGGGGTGAGGGAGGGTAGTGGGGGAGGGGAGTTGGGGAGGGGAGTTGGTGATGGGATGTGGGGGAGGGGTGTTGGGGAGGGGAGTTGGGTAGGGGAGTGGGGTATGGGAGTTTGTGAGGGGAGTCAGGGTGGAGAGTTGGGGAGGGGAGTTAGGGAGGGGTGTTGAGGAGGGTGTGGGGGAGTGGAGTGGGGGAGTGGAGTGGGGGAGGGTAGTGGGGGTGGGGAGTGGGTGAGGGGGTGGGGTAGGGGAGTAGGGGAGGGAAGTTGGGGAGGGGAGTTGGGGAGTGGAGTGCGGGAGGGGAGTGAGGGAAGGTAGTGGGGGAGGGGAGTTGGGGAGGGGAGCTAAGGCAGGGATTGGGGGAGCGGAGTGTTTGAGGGGAGTTGCGGAGAGGAGAGGGGGAGGTGAGTGGGGTAGAGGAATGGGGAGGGCAGTGGGGGGGAGTCGGGAAATGTAGTTGGGGAGGGGACTTGGGGAGGGGCGTGCGGGATGGGGTTTGGGAGGGGAGTGGGTGAGGGGAGTGGAGTGGGGGAGTGTGGTATGGGACTTGGTGAGGGAAGTGGGGGAAGAGTGTTGGGGAGTGGGAGATGGGGAGGGTAGTGGGGTAGGGGAGTGGGGTCGGGGAGTGGGGGAGCGGAGTGGGGGAGGGGAGGTGAGGCAGGGATTGGAGGAGCGGAGTGGTTGTGGGGAGTTGCGGAGAGGAGAGGGGGAGGGGAGTGGGGTACAGGAGTGGGGGTGGGCCGTGGGGGTGAGGGCGGTAGAGGAGCTCGGGAGTGGAGTTGGGGAGGGGAGTGGTCTAGGGGAGTGAGGGAAAGGAGTTTGGGAGGGGAGTTGGGGAGGCGAGTTGGGGAGGGGAGTTCGGTTGGGGTGTTGGGGAGGGAGGTTGGGGATGGGAGTGGGGTAGGGGAGTGAGGGAGAGGAGTTGGGAAGGGGAGTTGTGGATGGGAGTTGCGGAGGGGAGTTGGGGAATGGTGTGGGGTATGGGAGTGGGTGAGGTGCGTTGGGGAGGGGAGTGGGGTCGGGGAGTGGGGTAGGGGTGTGAGGGAGGGGAGTAGAGGAGGGGTGTGTGGGAGTGGAGTGGGGAAGGGAGTCCGGTAGGGGAGTTGGGGAGGGGACCTGGGGAGGGGAGTGGGGGAGGGGAGTGAGGGAGGGGAGTTGTGGAGGATGGTGGGGTAGGGGAGTGGGTGAGGGGAGTGGGGGAGGGGAGTGGGGGAGGGGAGTCGGGTATGGGAGTTTGTGCGGGGAGTGGGGGAGGAGCGTTGGGGAGGGGATTTGAGGCAGGGAGTGGCGGAGAGGAGTGGGGGAGGGGGGTTGCGGAGAGGAGAGGAAGAGGGAAGTGGGGTAGAGGAGTGGGGGAGGGGAGTTGAGTGCGTGAGTGGGGTAGGGGAGTAGGGGAGGGTAGTGGGGGACGGGTGTGTTGTTGGGGAGGGCAGTGAGGAGGTGCAGGGAAGCAAAGTGGTGGACGGGAATGGGAGAGGGGTGTGGGGAGGGGTGGGATAGGGGAGTGGGGTAGGGGAGTGGGGGAGGGGAGTGAGGGAGGGGAATGGGGTAGGGGAGTGAGGGAGGGGAGTGAGGGAGTGGAATGTGGTAGGGGAATGGTGTAGGGGAGTGGGGTAGGGGAGTTACAGAGAGGAGGTGGAGAGGAGTGTGTTGGGGAGTGGGGGAGGGGAGTTTTGGAGGGGAGTTGGGGAGGGGAGTTGGGGAGGGTAGTGGGGTAGGGGAGTGGGGTAGGGGAGTGGGGGAGGGGAGTGGGGGAGGGGAGTTGAGGCAGGGATTGGAGGAGCGGAATGGTTGTGGGGAGTTGCGGAGAAGAGAGGGGAGGGGAGTGGGGTACAGGAGTGGGGAAGGGTAGTGGGGGGGAATGTGGGAGCGGAGTTGGGGAGGGGACTTGGAGAGGGGCGTGGGGTATGGGAGTGGGGATGGGGAGTGGGGTAGAGGAGTGGGGTAGGGAAGTGGGGTAATCGGGGAACGTAGTTGTGGAGGGGACCTGGGGAGGGGCGTGGGGGATGGGGGTGAGGGAGGGGAGTGGGGGAGGGTAGTTGGGGACTGGAGTGGGGAGGGGTGTGGGGGAGTGGATTGCGGTAGGGGAGTTGGGGTGGTGAGTGGGGTTGGGGAGTTGGGGACAGGAGTGGGGGAGGGGAGTGTGGTAGGGGAGTGAGGGAGGGGTGTTGGGGAGGTGAGCGGGGGATGGGAGTCAGGGAGGGGAGTTGAGGAGGGGTGTGGGTGAGGGGAGTGGGGGCGGGGAGTGGGGGAGGGGAGTGGGTGAGGGGAGTGGAGTATGTGAGTGAGGTATGGGAGTTGGTGAGGGAAGTGGGGGAGGAGTGTTGGGGAGGGGAGTTGGGGAGGGTAGTGAGGAGGTGCAGGGAAGCAAAGTGGTGGACGGGAGTGGGGGAGTAAAGTGGGGAGGGGGTGGGGTAGGGGACTGGGGTCGGGGAGCGGAGGAGGGGAGTGAGGGAGGGTAGTGGTGTAGACGAGTGGGGTAGGGGAGTGGGGGAGGGGAGTGAGGGAGGGGAGTGGGGGAGGGGAGTTAAAGAGAGGAGGGGTCGGGGAGTGGGTTGGGGAGTGGGGAGGGGGTTGGGGAGGGGAGTTGGGGAGGGGAGTGGGGGAGGGTAGTGGTGAAGGATATTTGGAGTGGGGAGTGGGGTAAGGGAGTGGGGATTGGTTGTGATGTAGGGGAGTGGGGGAGGGGATCGAGGTAGGGGAGGGGGCAGGGGTGTTGGGGAGGGGAGTTGTTAGAGGTGAGTGGGGGAGGGGAGTGGGGGAGTGGATTGGGGGAGGGGAGTTGGGGAGTGGAGTGCGGTAGGGGTGTTGGGACGTGGAGTTGGAGAGTGCAGTGGGGGAGGGGAGTTGGGGAGGGGAGTTAGGAAGGGGACTTTGGGCGGGGAGTTGAGGAGGGGAGTGGTGTAGGGAAGTGAGGGAGGGGAGTTGGGGAGGGGAGTTGTGGATGGGAGTTACGGAGGGGAGTTGGGGAGTGGTATGGGGTATGGGAGTTTGTGAGCGGAGTGTGTGAGGAGAGTTGGGGAGGGGAGTTGTGTAGGGGAGTGGGGTAGGGGAGTGGGGTGGGGGAGTGAGGGAGGGGAGCTGAGGAGGGGTGTGGGGGAGGGGAGTTAGGGACTGCAGTGAGTAGGGGAGTGTGGGAGTGGAGTGACAATGGGAGTCCGGTAGGGGTGTTGGGGAGGGGAGCTGGGGAGTTGAGTGGGGTAGGGGAGTGAGGGAGGGGAGTTGGGGAGGATTGTGGGGTAGGGGAGTGGGGGAGGGGTGTCGGGAATGGGAGTTGGAGCGGGGAGTGGGGGAGGAGCGTTGGGGAGGGGATTTCAGGCAGGGAGTGGTGGAGAGGAGTGGGGGAGGGGAGTTGCGGATAGGAGATGGGAGGGGAGTGGGGTAGGGGAGTGGGGGAGGGTAGTGGGGGACGTGAGTGTTGTATGGGAGGGCAGTGAGGAGGTGCAGGGAAGCAAAGTGGTGAAAGGGAGTGGGGGAGGGGTGTGGGGAGGGTGTGGGGTAGGGGAGTGATGTAGGGGAGTGTGGGAGGGGAGTGAGAGAGGGTAGTGGGGTAGGGGAGTGGGGCAGGTGAGTGGGGTATGGGAGTGGGGTAGCGGAGTGAGGAGGGGAGTGAGGGAGGGGGTGAGGGAGGGGAATGGGGTAGGGGAGTGGGGGAGGGGAGTTGGGGAGGGGGTGGGGGAGGGGAGTGGGGTAGGGGAGCGGGGTAGCGGAGTGGGGGAGGGGAGTGAGGGAGGGGGGTGAGTGAGGGTAATGGGGTAGGGGAGTGGGGGAGGGGAGTTACAGAGAGGAGGGGGAGAGGAGTGGGTTGGGGAGTGGGGGAGGGGAGTTGGGGATGGGAGTTGGGGAGGGTAGTAGTGGAGGGGATTGGGGGTGGGGAGTGGGGTAGTGGAGTGGGGATTGGTTATGATGCAGGGGAGTGGGGTGGGGGTGTTGGGGAGGGGAGTGGGGGAGGGGAGTTGCAGAGGGGAGTTGGGGAGGGGAGTTGGGGAGGGGAGTTGGGGCAGGGAGTGTGGTATGGGGGTTTGTGAGGGGAGTAAGGGAGGAGCGTTGGGGAGGGGAGGTATGGAGGGGAGTGGGGGAGTGGAGTGGTGGAGGGGAGTGGGGGAGGGGAGTTGGGGACTGGGGTGGGGAGGGGAGTGGGGGAGGGGAGTGGGGGAGGGGAGTGAGGGAGGGGAGTGGGGGAGGGGAGTTGGGGACTGGAGTGGGGGAGTGGAGTGGAGTAGGGGAGTGGAGTAGGGGAGTGGGGTATGGGAGTTGGTGAGGGAAGTGGGGATTGGTGGTGATGCAGGGGAATGGTGGAGAGGAGTGGGGGAGGAGAGCGAGGTAGGGGAGGGGGTGAGGTGAGCGAGGTAGGGGAGGGGGACAGGGGAGTGTGGGAGGGGATATGGGGAGGGGAGTTGGGGAGGGGAGTTGGGGGGTGGAGTGCGGTAGGGCAGTTGTGGAGGGGAGTTTCGGAGGGGAGTGGGGTAGGGGAGTGAGGGAGGGGAGTTGGGGAAGGGAGTGGGGGAGTGGAGTGGTGGAGGGGAGTGGGGGAGGGGAGTTGGGGACTGGGGTGGGGAGGGGAGTGGGGGAGGGGAGTGGGGGAGGGGAGTGAGGGAGGGGAGTGGGGGAGGGGAGTTGGGGACTGGAGTGGGGGAGTGGAGTGGAGTAGGGGAGTGGAGTAGGGGAGTGGGGTATGGGAGTTGGTGAGGGAAGTGGGGATTGGTGGTGATGCAGGGGAATGGTGGAGAGGAGTGGGGGAGGAGAGCGAGGTAGGGGAGGGGGTGAGGTGAGCGAGGTAGGGGAGGGGGACAGGGGAGTGTGGGAGGGGATATGGGGAGGGGAGTTGGGGAGGGGAGTTGGGGGGTGGAGTGCGGTAGGGCAGTTGTGGAGGGGAGTTTCGGAGGGGAGTGGGGTAGGGGAGTGAGGGAGGGGAGTTGGGGAAGGGAGTGGGGGAGGGGAGTGGGGGAGGGGAGATGAGGCTGGGATTGGGGGAGCGGAGTGATTGCGGGGTGTTGCGGTGGGGAGAGGGGGAGGGGAGTGGGGTAGAGGAATGGGGGAGGGCAGTGTGGGGGAGTCGGGGCGCGTAGTTGTTGAGGGAACTTGGGGAGTGGCGTGGGGGATGGGGGTGGGGGAGGGGAGTGGTGGAGGGGCGTTGCGGACTGGAGTGGGGAGGGGAGTGGGGGAGTGGATTGCGGTAGGGGTGTTGAGGAGGTGAGTGGGGGAGGGGAGTTGGGGATAGGAGTGGGTGTGCAGAGTGGGGTATGGGTGTGGGGTAGGGTAGTGGGGAAGGGGAGATGGGGAGGCGAAGGAGGGAGGGGAGTGGGGTAGGGGAGTGGCAAAGGTCTGTGCGGTTGGGGAGAGGGGAGTGGAGTGGGGGAGGGGCGAGGGGGGAGAGGGTATGGGAGTTGGTGAGGGGAGTGGGGGATGAGAGTTGGGGAAGAGGAGTGGGGAGGGGAGTGGGGGCGGGGAGTGAGGGAGGGGAGTGAGGGAGGGGAGTTGGTGAGGATTGTGGGGGAGGGGAGTGGGGGAGGGGAGTTGGGGATGGGAGTGCGGTATGGAGTGGGGGAGGGGAAAGAGGGAGGGGAGTGGGGGACAGGGAGTGGGGTAGGGGAGTGGATAGGTCCGTGGGGGTGGGGAGAGGGGAGTGGAGTGGGGGAGGTTAGTGGGGAGGGGAGTTGCTGGGGGAGCTTGGGAGGGGTGTGGGATGGGGAGTGGTGTGCGGAGTGGAGCAGGGGAGTTGGGTATGGGAGTTTGTGAGGGGAGTGGGGGCGGAGATTTGGGGAGGGGAGTTGGGAGAGGAGTGGGGGAGGGGAGAGCGGTAGGGGAGTTGGGGCGGGGAGTGAGGGAGGGGAGGTGGGGAGGAGAGTTGGGGTGGGGAGTTGGGGAGGGGTGTTGGGGAGGGGAGTTGGGGAGGGGAGTGGGGTAGTGGAGTGGGGTAGGGGTTGAGGCGGGGAGTGGGGGTTAGGAGTGGAGGAGGAATGTTGCGGAGAGGAGATGTGGCTGGGAGAGGGGAGTGGTGTGGGGGAGGGGAGTAGGGGAGGGGTGTGGGGGAGGGGTTTGGTAGGGGAGCTTGGGAGGGGAGTGGGGTAGGGGAGTGGGGGAGGGTAATGGGGGAGTGGAGTGGTGTAGGGGAGAGCAGTAGGGTAAGGCTGTAAGGAGATGGAGGGAAGGGGAGTTGGGGAGGGGATTTGGAGTCGGCAATGGGGTAGGGGAGCAGGGGAGGGGAGTTGGATAGGGAGTGGGGGAGGGGATTTGGGAAGGTGAGTGGGGGAGGGGTGTTTGTGCGGGGAGTAGGGGAGTGGAGTGGGGTAGGGTCGTGTGGGAGGGGAGTTGTGGAAGGTAGTGGGATCGGGGAGTGGGGTAGGGGAGAGCAGTGAGGAGGTGGAGGAAAGGGGAGAGGGGGAGGGGAATGGTGGAGGGGTGGGCAGTGAGGATTTGGAGGGAAGGGTAGTGGGGAGGAAAATAGGGGAGGGGAGTTGGGGAGGGGTGTATGTTTTATGAGTGGGGTAGGGGAGTGGGGGAAGGGAGTGAGGTAGGGGAATGGGGGAGGGGTGTGGGGTATGGGAGAAGGGAAGGGCAGTGCGTGAGGTGAGCGTGGGAGGGGAGTGGGGTAGGGGAGTTGGGTAGCGAAGGGCAGTGTGAAGGTGGAGGGAAGGGGCGTGGGGTGAGGAGTGGGGGAGGGAAGTGGGGTAGGGGAGTTGGGTAGGGGAAGGCAGTGAGGAGGATAAGGAAGGGGAGTAGCGGAGGGGAGTGGGGGAGGGTAGTGGGGGTAGTAACTGGGGGAGTGGAGTGAGGTAGGGCAGTGGGGGAGGCGTGTGGGGTCGGGAGTGGGGTAGGGGAGTGGCATAGGGGATGGCAGTGAGGAGGTGGAGTGAAGGGGAGTTGCTTGGGGAGTAGGAGAGGGCAGTGGCATAGGGGAGTTCGGTAGGGGAGGGCAGTGAGGAGGAGAAGGAATGGGAGCAGGGGAGGGGAGTGAAGTAGGGGTGTGGGGCACGGGAGTGGGGGAGGGAAGTGAGTTAGGGGAGTGGGGTAGGGGAGCGGGAAAGTGGAGTGAGATAGGGGCGTGGTGTAGGGGAGCGCAGTGAGGAGGTGGAGGGAAGGAGAGTGGGGGAGGGTAGTAGGATAGGTGAGTTGGGGAGCGGAGTGGGGTAGGGGAGTGGGGTAGGAGAGTGGGGGAGGTGTCTGGGGTAGGGGCGTTGGGTAGTGGAGGGCAGTGAGGAGATGGAGGGAAGGGGAGTAGGGGACGGGAGCAGGATAGGAGAGTTGGGGAGTGGAGTGGCAGAGGGGAGTGGGGGAGGGGAATGAGGGAGGGGAGATGTGGAGGGGTGTGGGGGAGGGGAATGAGGGAGGGGAGATGTGGAGGGGAGTGGGGGAGGAGAGAGGGGTAGGGGAGAGGGGATTGGTTATGATGCAGGGGAGTGGGATGGGGGTGTTGGGGAGGGGAGTGGGGGAGGGGAGTTGCAGAGGGGAGTTGGGGAGGGGAGTTGGGGAGGGGAGTTGGGGAGGGAGTGTGGTATGGGGGTTTGTGAGGGGAGTAAGGGAGGAGCGTTGGGGAGGGGAGGTATGGAGGGGAGTGGGGGAGTGGAGTGGTGGAGGGGAGTGGGGGAGGGGAGTTGGGGACTGGGGTGGGGAGGGGAGTGGGGGAGGGGAGTGGGGGAGGGGAGTGAGGGAGGGGAGTGGGGTATGGGAGTTGGTGAGGGAAGTGGGGATTGGTGGTGATGCAGGGGAATGGTGGAGAGGAGTGGGGGAGGAGAGCGAGGTAGGGGAGGGGGTGAGGTGAGCGAGGTAGGGGAGGGGGACAGGGGAGTGTGGGAGGGGATATGGGGAGGGGAGTTGGGGAGGGGAGTTGGGGGGTGGAGTGCGGTAGGGCAGTTGTGGAGGGGAGTTTCGGAGGGGAGTGGGGTAGGGGAGTGAGGGAGGGGAGTTGGGGAAGGGAGTGGGGGAGGGGAGTGGGGGAGGGGAGATGAGGCTGGGATTGGGGGAGCGGAGTGATTGCGGGGTGTTGCGGTGGGGAGAGGGGGAGGGGAGTGGGGTAGAGGAATGGGGGAGGGCAGTGTGGGGGAGTCGGGGCGCGTAGTTGTTGAGGGAACTTGGGGAGTGGCGTGGGGGATGGGGGTGGGGGAGGGGAGTGGTGGAGGGGCGTTGCGGACTGGAGTGGGGAGGGGAGTGGGGGAGTGGATTGCGGTAGGGGTGTTGAGGAGGTGAGTGGGGGAGGGGAGTTGGGGATAGGAGTGGGTGTGCAGAGTGGGGTATGGGTGTGGGGTAGGGTAGTGGGGAAGGGGAGATGGGGAGGCGAAGGAGGGAGGGGAGTGGGGTAGGGGAGTGGCAAAGGTCTGTGCGGTTGGGGAGAGGGGAGTGGAGTGGGGGAGGGGCGAGGGGGGAGTGGGTATGGGAGTTGGTGAGGGGAGTGGGGGATGAGAGTTGGGGAAGAGGAGTGGGGAGGGGAGTGGGGGCGGGGAGTGAGGGAGGGGAGTGAGGGAGGGGAGTTGGTGAGGATTGTGGGGGAGGGGAGTGGGGGAGGGGAGTTGGGGATGGGAGTGCGGTATGGAGTGGGGGAGGGGAAAGAGGGAGGGGAGTGGGGGACAGGGAGTGGGGTAGGGGAGTGGATAGGTCAGTGGGGGTGGGGAGAGGGGAGTGGAGTGGGGGAGGGGAGTGGGGAGGGGAGTTGCTGGGGGAGCTTGGGAGGGGTGTGGGATGGGGAGTGGTGTGCGGAGTGGAGCAGGGGAGTTGGGTATGGGAGTTTGTGAGGGGAGTGGGGGCGGAGATTTGGGGAGGGGAGTTGGGAGAGGAGTGGGGGAGGGGAGAGCGGTAGGGGAGTTGGGGCGGGGAGTGAGGGAGGGGAGTTGAGAAGGGGTGTGTGGGAGGGGAGTGGGGTGGTAAGTGGATCAGGGGAGTTGGGTATGGGAGCTGATGAGGGGAGTGGGGGAGGGGTGTGAGGGAGGGGAATTGCGGAGGGGAGTGGGGGAGGGGAGTGGGGGAGGGGAGTGAGGGAGGGGAGTTGCGGAGGGGAGTGGGGAGGGGAGTGGGGGAGGGGAGTGGGGAGAGGAATGGTTGCGGAGAGTTGCGGAGAGGAGAGGGGGAGGAGAGTGGGTGAGAGGAGTGGTGGAGTTTCGTGGCGTGTGGGAGTGATATTGGGGAGTGGGGGAGGAGAGAGAGGGAGGGGAGTGGGGGAGGAGTGCGATGTAGGGGAGGGGGGCAAGGGAGTGGTGGAGGGGAGTTGGTTGAGTGGAGAGGGGAGTGGAAGCGGGGAGTTGGGGAGGAGAGTGGGGGAGGAGAGGTGGGGAGGAGAGTTGCAGTGGGGAGTTGGGGAGGGGAGTTGGGGAGGGGAGTTGGGGAGGGGAGTGGGGTAGGGGAGTGGGGTAGGGGAGTGGGGTAGGGAGTGGGGTAGGGGCGTGCGGTATGGCAGTTGGTGAGGGGAGTGGGGGAGGAGAGGTGGGGAGGAGAGTTGGGGTGGGGAGTTGGGGAGGGGTGTTGGGGAGGGGAGTTGGGGAGGGGAGTGGGGTAGTGGAGTGGGGTAGGGGTTGAGGCGGGGAGTGGGGGTTAGGAGTGGAGGAGGAATGTTGCGGAGAGGAGATGTGGCTGGGAGAGGGGAGTGGTGTGGGGGAGGGGAGTAGGGGAGGGGTGTGGGGGAGGGGTTTGGTAGGGGAGCTTGGGAGGGGAGTGGGGTAGGGGAATGGGGGAGGGTAATGGGGGAGTGGAGTGGTGTAGGGGAGAGCAGTAGGGTAAGGCTGTAAGGAGATGGAGGGAAGGGGAGTTGGGGAGGGGATTTGGAGTCGGCAATGGGGTAGGGGAGCAGGGGAGGGGAGTTGGATAGGGAGTGGGGGAGGGGATTTGGGAAGGTGTGTGGGGAGGGGTGTTTGTGCGGGGAGTAGGGGAGTGGAGTGGGGTAGGGTCGTGTGGGAGGGGAGTTGTGGAAGGTAGTGGGATAGGGGAGTGGGGTAGGGGAGAGCAGTGAGGAGGTGGAGGAAAGGGGAGAGGGGGAGGGGAATGGTGGAGGGGTGGGCAGTGAGGATTTGGAGGGAAGGGTAATGGGGAGGAAAATAGGGGAGGGGAGTTGGGGAGGGGTGTATGTTTTATGAGTGGGGTAGGGGAGTGGGGGAAGGGAGTGAGGTAGGGGAATGGGGGAGGGGTGTGGGGTATGGGAGATGGGAAGGGCAGTGCGTGAGGTGAGCGTGGGAGGGGAGTGGGGTAGGGGAGTTGGGTAGCGAAGGGCAGTGTGAAGGTGGAGGGAAGGGGCGTGGGGTGAGGAGTGGGGGAGGGAAGTGGGGTAGGGGAGTTGGGTAGGGGAAGGCAGTGAGGAGGATAAGGAAGGGGAGTAGCGGAGGGGAGTGGGGGAGGGTAGTGGGGGTGGTAACTGGGGGAGTGGAGTGAGGTAGGGCAGTGGGGGAGGCGTGTGGGGTCGGGAGTGGGGTAGGGGAGTGGCATAGGGTATGGCAGTGAGGAGGTGGAGTGAAGGGGAGTTGCTTGGGGAGTAGGAGAGGGCAGTGGCATAGGGGAGTTCGGTAGGGGAGGGCAGTGAGGAGGAGAAGGAATGGGAGCAGGGGAGGGGAGTGAAGTAGGGGTGTGGGGCACGGGAGTGGGGGAGGGAAGTGAGTTAGGGGAGTGGGGTAGGGGAGCGGGAAAGTGGAGTGAGATAGGGGCGTGGTGTAGGGGAGCGCAGTGAGGAGGTGGAGGGAAGGAGAGTGGGGGAGGGTAGTAGGATAGGTGAGTTGGGGAGCGGAGTGGGGTAGGGGAGTGGGGTAGGAGAGTGGGGGAGGTGTCTGGGGTAGGGGCGTTGGGTAGTGGAGGGCAGTGAGGAGATGGAGGGAAGGGGAGTAGGGGACGGGAGCAGGATAGGAGAGTTGGGGAGTGGAGTGGCAGAGGGGAGTGAGGGAGGGGAATGAGGGAGGGGAGATGTGGAGGGGTGTGGGGGAGGGGAATGAGGGAGGGGAGATGTGGAGGGGAGTGGGGGAGGAGAGAGGGGTAGGGGAGAGGGGTAGGGGAGAGGGGAAGGGGAGAGCGTGAGGGGAGTTGAGGAGGGGAGTGTGGCAGAGGTGTGGGGTAGGGGTGTTGCGGAGAGGGGAGGGGTGGGGAGTGAGGTAGGGCAGTGGTGGAGGGGAGTGGGGGAGGGGAGTGGGGTAGGGGAGGGCAGTGAGGAGGTGGGGTGAAGGGGAGTTGCATGGGGAGTGGGGGAGGGCACTGGCATAGGGGAGTTTGATAGGGGAGTGGGGAGGCAATGAGGAGGATAAGGAAGGGGAGTAGGTGAGGGGAGTTGGGGAGGGGAGTCTGGTAGGGGAGTGGGGTAGAGGAGTGTGGTAGGGGAGTGTGGTAAGGGAGTTATGGAGGCGAGTGGGGGAGTGGAGTGGGGTAGGAGAGGTGGGTAGGGGAGTAGGGAATGGGAGTGGGTTAGGGGAGGGGAGTACTGAGAGTGGGGTATTGGAGTTGTTGAGGGCAATGGGGGAGGGGAGTGAGGCAGGGGAGTTGGGGAGGAGAGTGGGGAGGGGAGTCTGGTAGGGGAGTGGGGTAGGGGAGTGTGGTAGGGGAGTGGGGTAGGGGAGTTATGGTTGCGAGTGGGGTAGTGGAGTCGGGTAGGAGAGGTGGGTAGGGGAGTAGGGAATGGGAGTGGGTTAGGGGATTGGGGCCGGGGAGTGGGTTAGGGGAGTGGGGGATGTGTTTGGGGAGGGGAGGGGAGAACTGAGAGTGGGGTATTGGAGTTGTTGAGGGAATGGGGGAGGGGAGTGAGGCAGGGGAGTTGGGGTTGGGAGTGGTGTAGTGGTGTAGAGGAGTTGGGTAGGGGAAGGCAGTGAGGAGGATAAGGAAGGGGAGTAGAGGAGGGGAGTGGGGGATGTGAGTGGGGTAGGGGAGTGGGGGAGGGGAGTGAGGGAGGGGAGTGAGGGAGGGGAGTGGGGTAGAGGAGTGGGGTAGGGGAGTGGGGGAGGGGAGTGAGGGAGGAGAGTGAGGGAGGGGAGTGGGGTAGGGGAGTTACTGAGAGGAGGGGGAGGGGAGTGAGTTGGGGAGTGGGGGAGGGGAGTTGGGGAGGGGAGTTGGGGAGGGTAGTAGTGGAGGGGATTGGGCGTGGGAAGTGGGGTAGGGGAGTGGGGGAGGGGAGTGGGTTGGGGAGGGGAGTCGGGAAGGGGAGTGAGGGACGGGGGTTGGGGAGGATTGTGGGGTAGGGGAGTGGGGGAGGGGAGTGGGAGAGGATTGTGGGGTAGGGTAGTGGGGGAGGTTAGAGGGGGAGGTTAGAGGGGGAGGGGAGTGGGGGAGGAGAGTTGGGGGTGGGAGTGGGGGACGGGTGTGAGGGAGGGGAGTTGAGAAGGGGTGTGGGGGAGGGGAGTGGGGTGGTAAGTGGAGCAGGGGTGTTGGGTATGGGAGTTGTTGAGGGGAGTGGGGGAGGAGATTTGGGGAGGGGAGTTGGGAGAAGAGTGGGGGAGGGGAGTGCGGTAGGGGAGTTGGAGAGGGCATTGAGGGAGAGGAGTTGAGAAGGGGTGTGTGGGAGGGGAGTGGGGTGGTAAGTGGATCAGGAGAGTTGCGTATGGGAGCTGGGGAGGGGAGTGGGGGACGAGAGTTGGTGGTGGAGTGGGGCGGTGGTGGTGGTGGAGTGGGGCGGTGGTGGTGGTGTGGGGCGGTGGTGTTGGTGGAGTGGGGCGGTGGTAATGGTGGAGTGGGGTGGTGGTGGTGGAGTGGGGCGATGGTGGTGGTGTGGGGCGGTGGTGTTGGTGGAGTGGGGCGGTGGTGGAGTGGAGTGGGGTGGTGGTGGTAGTGGAGTGGGGTGGTAAGTGGATCAGGGGAGTTGCGTATGGGAGCTGGGGAGGGGAGTGGGGGACGAGAGTTGGGGGTGGGAGTGGGAAGGGGAGTTGGGGAGGGGAGTGGGGGAGGGGAGTGGGGGAAGGGAGTGAGGGAGGGGAGTTGGGAGAGGAGTGGTTGCGGGGAGTTGCGGAGAGGAGAGGGGAGGGGAGTGGATGAGAGGAGTGGGGGAGTGTAGTGGGGTCGTGAGAGTGGGGTATGGGTGTGGGGTAGGGTAGTGGGGAAGGGGAGAGGGGGAGGCGAAGGAGGGAGGGGAGTGGGGTAGGGTAATGTGTAGGGGAGTTTGGGAGGGGAGTGCTGTGGGGAGTGGGGTGGGGTGTGGAGCAGGGAGTTGGATATGGGAGTTGGTGAGGGGAGTGGGGGATGAGAGTTGGGGAGAGGAGTGGGGGAGGGGTGTGGGGGAGGGGAGTGGGCTGGGGAGTTGGGGATGGGAGTGGGGGTATTTGTGTGAGGTAGGTGTGTGGGGTAGGGGAGTGGAGTAGGGGAGTTGGGTTTGGAGTGGGGGAGGGAAAAGAGTGAGGGGAATGGGGGACAGGGAGTGGGGTAGGGGAGTGGATAGGTCCGTGTGGGTGGGGAGAGGGGAGTGGAGTGGGGGAGGGGAGTGGGGAGGGGAGAGGCTAGGGGAGCTTGGGAGGGGTGTGGGGTGGGGTGTGGAGCAGGGGAGTTGGGTCTGGGAGTTTGTGAGGGGAGTGGGGGAGGAGATTTGGGGAGGGGAGTTGGGAGAGGAGTGGGGGAGGGGAGTGCGGTAGGGGAGTTGGGGAGGGCATTGAGGGAGGGGAGTTGAGAAGGGGTGTGTGGGAGGGGTGTGGGGTGGTAAGTAGATCAGGGGAGTTGGGTATGGGAGCTGGGGAGGGGAGTGGGGGACGAGAGTTGGGGGTGGGAGTGGGAAGGGGAGTTGCGGCGGGGAGTGGGGGAGGGGAGTGGGGGAGAGGTGTGGGGAGAGGAGTGACTGCGGGGAGTTGCGGAGAGGAGAGGGGAGGGGAGTGGGTGAGAGGAGTGTGGGTGTGTCGTGGGGTGTGGGAGTGAGGTTGGGGAGTGGGGGAGGAGAGAGTGGGAGGGGAGTGGGGGACAGGGTGTGGGGTAGGGGAGTGGCGTAATTCCGTGGGGGTGTGGAGAGGGGAGTGGAGTGGGGGAGGAGTGCGATGTAGGGGAGGGGGGCATGGGAGTGTTGGAGGGGAGTTGGTTGAGTGGAGTGGGAGAGGGGTGTGGGGGCGGGGAGTTGGGGAGGAGAGTGGGGTAGGGTAGTGCTGTATGGGAGTTGGTGAGGAGAGTGGGGGAGGAGAGGTGGGGAGGAGAGGTGGGGAGGGGAGTTGGGGCGGGGAGTTGGGGAGGGGAGTTGGGGAGGGGAGTTGGGGAGGGGAGTGGGGTAGGGGAGTGGGGTAGGGGAGTGGTGTAGGGGAGTGGGGAGGGGAGTTGAGGCGGGGAGTGGGGGAGAGGAGTGGAGGAAGGATGTTGCGGAGACGAGATGTGGCTGGGAGAGGGGAGTGGTGTGGGGGAGGGGAGTGGGGGAGGGGTTTTGTAGGGGAGTTTGGGAGGGGAGTGGGGTAGGGGTGTGGGGGAGGGTAGTGGGGGAGCGGAGTGGTGTCGGGGAGAGGGGTAGGGGAAGGCTGTAAGGAGATGGAGGGAAGGGGAGTTGGGGAGGGGATTTGGAGTGGGCAGTGGGGTAGGGGAGCAGTGGAGGGGAGTGGGATAGGGAGTGGGGGAGAGGAGTTGGGAAGGGGTGTGCAGAGGGGTGTGGGGACGGGGAGTAGGGGAGTGGAGTGGGGTAGGGTCGTGTGGGAGGGGTGTGCTGGAAGGGAGTGGAGTAGGGGAGTGGGGTAGGGGAGAGCAGTGAGGAGGTGGAGCAAAGGGGAGAGTGGAGGGGAGTGGTGGAGGGGAGGGCAGTGAGGATTTGGAGGGAAGGGTAGTGGGGGAGGAAAATAGGGGAGGGGAGTTGGGGAGGGGAGTGTCTTTGATGAGTGGGGTAGGGGAGTGGGGGAGGGGAGTGAGGTAGGGGAATGGGGGAGGGGAGTGGGGTAGGGGAGTGGTATAGTGGAGTGGGGTAGCGAAGGGCAGTGAGAAGGTGGAGGGAAGGGGCGTGGGGTGAGGAGTGGGGGAGGGAAGTGGGGTAGGGGAGTTGGGTAGGGGAAGGCAGTGAGGAGGATAAGGAAGGGGAGTAGGGGAGGGGAGTGGGGGAGGGTAGTGGGGGTGGTAACTCGGGGAGTGGAGTGAGGTAGGGCAGTGGGGGATGCGAGTGGGGTCGGGAGTGAGGTAGGGGAGTGGCATAGGGGATGGCAGTGAGGAGGTGGAGTGAAGGGGGGTGGCGTGGGGAGTAGGTGAGGGCAGTGGCGTAGGGGAGTTCGGTAGGGGAGGGCAGTGAGGAGGAGAAGGAATGGGAGCAGGGGAGGGGAGTGGGGGAGGGGTGTGGGGGAGTGGGGGAGGGGCGTGGGCGAGTGGAGTGGGGTAGGGGTGTGGGGCAGGGGAGTGGGGGAGGGATGTGAGTTAGGGGAGTGGGGTAGGGGAGCGGGAAAGTGGGGTGGGATAGGGGCGTGGGGTAGGGGAGCACAGTGAGGAGGTGGAGGGAAGGAGAGTGGGGGAGGGGAGTAGGATAGGTGAGTTGGGGAGCGGAGTGGGGTAGGGGAGTGGGGTAGGAGAGTGGGGGAGGTGTCTGGGGTAGGGGCGTTGGGTAGTGGAGGGCAGTGAGGAGATGGAGGGAAGGGGAGTGGGGGACGGGAGCCGTATAGGAGAGTTGGGGAGCGGAGTGGGGTAGGGGAGTGGGGTAGGGGAGTGGGGGTGCAGAGTGGGGAAGGGGAGTGTGGTCGGGGAGTGGGGTAAGGGTGTGGGGTGTGGGAGTTGTGGAGGGGAGTGCGGTAGGGGTGTGGGGGAGTGGAGTGGGTTAGGGAGGTAGGGTAGGGGAGCGAGGAGATGGAAAGAAGCGAAGTTGGTGGACTGGAGTGGGGAAGGGGAGTGGGGGAGGGGTTGGCGGAGGGGTGTGGGGGAGTGGGGGAGGGGAGTGCAGTAGGGAAGTTGGGGAGGGGAGTTGGGGTGGGGAGTTGGGGAGGGGAGTGGGGGAGGGGAATGAGGGAGGGGAGATGTGGAGGGGTGTGGGGGAGGGGAGTGGAGTAGCGAGTGGTGTTTGGGAGTTGGTAAGAGAGTGGGGGAGGAGAGTTGGGGAGGGGAGTTGGGGAGGGGAGTTGGGGAGGGGAGTTGGGGAGGGGAGTGGAGTAGGGGAGAGGGGTAGGGGAGAGGGGAAGGGGGAGAGGGGAGGGGTGTTGAGGCGGGGAGTGTGGCAGAGGAGTGGTGTAGGGGTGTTGCGGAGAGGAGAGGGGTGGGGAGTGAGGTAGGGAAGTGGTGGAGGGGAGTGGGGGAGGGGAGTGGGGTAGGGGAGGGCAGTGAGGAGGTGGAGTGAAGGGGAGTTGCATGGGGAGTGGGGGAGGGCACTGGCGTAGGGGAGTTTGGTAGGGGACGGCAATGAGGAGGATAAGGAAGGGGAGTAGGTGAGGGGAGTTGGGGAGGAGAGTGGGGAGGGGAGTCTGGTAGGGGAGTGGGGTAGGGGAGTGTGGTAGGGGAGTGGGGTAGGGGAGTTATGGAGGTGAGTGGGGTAGTGGAGTGGGGTAGGAGAGGTGGGTAGGGGAGTAGGGAATGGGAGTGGTGTAGGGGAGTGGGGTCGGGGAGTGGGTTAGGGGAGTGGGGGATGTGATTGGGGAGGGGAGGGGAGTACAGAGAGTGGGGTATTGGAGTTGTTGAGGGGAATGGGGGAGGGGAGTGAGGCAGGGGAGTTGGGGATGGGAGTGGGGTAGAGGAGTTGGGTAGGGGAAGGCAGTGAGGAGGATAAGGAAGGGGAGTAGGGGAGGGGAGTGGGGGAGGGTAGTGGGGGTGGTAACTGGGGGAGTGGAGTGAGGTAGGGCAGTGGGGGAGGCGAGTGGGGTCGGGGAGTGGGGTAGGGGAGTGGCATAGGGGACGGCAGTGAGGAGGTAGAGTGAAGGGGAGTGACGTGGGGAGTAGGGGAGGGAAGTGGGGTAGGGGAGTTGGGTAGGGGAGGGCAGTGAGGAGGAGAAGGAATGGGAGTAGGGGAGGGGAGTGGGGGAGGGGAGTGGGGGAGGGGAGTGGGTTGGGCAGTGGGGGAGGGGAGTGCTGTAGGGAATTTGGGGAGGGGAGTTGGGGAGAGGAGTTGCGGAGGGGAGTAGGGGAGGGGAGTTGGGGAGGGGAGTTTGTGAGGGGAGTGGGGTAGGGGAGTTGGGGAGGGGAGTTGGGGAGGGTAGTAGTGGAGGGGATTGGGGGTGAGGAGTGGGGGAGGGGCGTAGGATAGGGGAGTGCAGGAGGGGAGTTGCGGAGGGGTGTGGGGGAGGGGAGTGGAGTCGGGGAGCAGAGTAGGGGAGGCGGGTATGGGAGTTAGTGAGTGGAGTGGGGGAGGAGAGTTGGGAAGGGGAGTTGTGTAAGGGTGTGGTAACGGGGAGTGTTGGAGCGGAGTGAGGTAGGGGATATGTGGAGGGGAGTGCGGTAGGGGAGTAGAGTGGGGGAGGGTAGAGGGGGATGGGAGTGTGGTAGTGGAGGGCAGTGAGGAGGTGCAGGGATGCGGAGTGGTGGACGGGAGTAGGGGAGGGGAGTGGGGGAGGGGTTGGGGTAGGGGAGTGGGTGAAGGGGAGCGGGGTAGGGGTGTTGCGGTGGGGAATGGGATGGGGGGTTTGGGAGTGGAGTGCGGGAGGGAAGTTGCAGAGGGGAGTTGCTGAGGGGAGTGGGGTATGGGAGTTTGTCAGGGGAGTGAGGGAGGAGAGTTGGGGAGGGGAGTTAGTGAGGGGAGTGGGGGCGTGGAGCGGGGGATTGGAGTGAGGGAGGGGCGTGGAGGAGGGGAGTTGGGGACTGGAGTGGGGAGGGGAGTGGGGGAGGGGAGTGCTGTAGGGGAGTTGAGTGACGGAGGGGAGTTGGGGAGTGGAGTGGGTGAGGGGAGTGGAGTTGGGCTTTGGAGTAGGGGAGTGGAATATGGGAGTTGGTGATGGAAGTGGGGGCGGAGTGTTGGGGAGGGGAGCTGATGCGGGGAGTGGGGTAGGGGAGTGTGGTAGGAGAGTGGCGGAGGGGAGATGAGGCAGGGATTGGGGGAGCAGAGTGGTTGAGGGGAGTTGTGGAGAGGAGAGGAGGAGGGGGGTGGGGTAGAGAAATGGGGGAAGGCACGGTGGGGGAGTCGGGGCGCGTAGTTGGGGAGGGAACTTGGGGAGCGGCGTGGGGGATGGGAGTGGGGGAGGGGAGTGGGGGAGGGGAGTTGGGGACTGGAGTGGGGAGGGGAGTGGGGGAGGGGATTGCGGTATGGGGAGTTGGGGAGGTGAGTGGGGGAGGGGAGTTGGGGACTGGAATGGGGGAGGGGAGTGGGGTTGGGGAGTGAGGGAGGGGTGTTGGGGAGGTGAGCAAGGGAGGGGAGTGAGGGAGGGGAGTTGAGGAGGGGTGTGGGGAAAGGGAGTGTGGGAGGGGAGTGGGGAGGGGAGTGAGGGAGGGGAGTGGTGCAGGGGAGTGGGGTATGGGATTTGGTGAGGGAAGTGGGGGAGGACTGTTGGGGAGGGGAGTTGGAGACGGTAGTGGGGTAAGGGAGTGGGATAGGGCAGTGGAGGCAGGGGTTGAAGGAGCGTAGTGGTTGAGGGGAGTTGCGGAGAGGAGAGGGGGAGTGGAGTGGCGTACAGGAGAGGGGGAGGGCAGTGGGGGGAGTGTGGGGGAGGGGAGTGGGGAAGGGGAGTCGGGGAGGGGAGTGGGGGAGGGGATTGAGGGAGGGGAATGGGGAGGGGAGTGGGGAATGTGAGTAGCGTCGGGGAGTGGGGTAGGGGAGTTGGGGAGGTGATCTGGGGAGGGGAGTTGGGGAGTGGAGTGGGGTGGCTGTGCGGTAGGGGAGTTGGGGAGCAGAGTTGGGGAGGGGAGTTGGGGAGGGGAGTTGCGGAGAGGAGAGGGGGAGGGAAGTTGAGTGGGTGATATGGGGAGGGTAGTGGGGGACGGGAGTGTTGTAGGGGAGGGCAGTGAGGAGGTGCAGGGAAGCAAAGTGGTGGATGGAAGTGGGGGAGGGGAGTGGGGAGGGGGTGGGGTAGGGGAGTGGCCTAGGGGAGTGCGGAGGGGAGTGAGGGAGGGGAGTGAGGGAGGGGAGGGGGTAGGGGAGAAGGGGAGGGGAGTTACAGAGAGGAGGGGGAGGGGAGTGGGTTGGGGAGTGGGGGAGGGGAGTTGGGGAGGGGAGTTGGGGAGGGTAGTAGTGGAGGGGATTGGGGGTGGTAAGTGGGGTAGTGGTGTGGGGATTGGTTGTGATGTAGGGGAGTGGGGGAGGGGAGTAGGGGAGGAGAGCGAGGTAGGGGAGGTGGCAGGGGAGGGGGGCTGGGGAGTTGTTATAGATAAGTGGGGGAGGCGAGCGGGGGAGTGGATTGGGGGAGGGGAGTTCGGGAGTGGAGCAGTGGAGGGGAGTTGGGGTGTGGAGTTGTGGAGGGGAGTGGTGTAGGGGAGTGAGGGAGGCGAGTTGGGGAGGGGAGTTTGGGAGGGGAGTTGGGGAGGGGAGTTGGGGAGGGGAGTTGGTGAGGGGAGTGGGGTAGGGGAGTGAGGGAGGGGAGTTGGGGAGGGGAGTGGGGTAGGGGATTAAGGGAGGGGAGTTGCGGAGTGGAGTTGTGGAGTGGAGTGGGGTTTGGGAGTTGGTGAGGGGAGTGGGTGAGGAGAGTTGGGGAGGGGAGTTGGGAGGGGAGTGGGGTAGGGGAGTGAGGGAGGGGAGTTGGGGAGGATTGTGGGGTAGGGGAGTGGGGGAGGGGAGTGGGGGAGGGGATGGGGGGAGGGGAGCCGGGTGTGGGAGTTGGTGCGGGGAGTGGGGGAGGAGAGTTGGGGTGGGGAGTTGGGGAGGGGTGTTGGGGACGGGAGTGAGGGAGTGGAGTTGAGAAGGGGTGTGGGGGAGGGGAGTGGCGTTGTAAGTGGAGCAGGGGAGTTGGGTATGGGAGTTGGGGAAGGGTGTGCGGTAGGGGAGTGGGGGAAAGGTGTGTGGGAGGGGAGTGGGGAGAGGAGAGGGGGAGGGGAGAGGGTGATAGGAGTGGGGGAGTGTAGTGGGGCGTGGGAGTGGGGTAAGGGATTGGGGCAGGGGAGTTGCGGATGTGAGTGGGAGTGGGGAGTGGGGTATGGGTATGGGGTAGGGGAGTGGCAAAGGTCCGTAGGGGTGGGGAGAGGGGAGTGGAGTGGGGGAGGGGCGTGGGGAGGGGGTGGGTAAGGGAGTTTGGGAGGGGGTGGGGTGGGGAGTGGAGTGGGGTGTGGAGCAGGGGAGTTGGGTATGGGAGTTGGTAAATGGAGTGGGGAAGGAGAGTTGGGGAGAGGAGTGGGGGAGGGGAGTGGGGTAGGGTAGTGTGGTAGGGGAGTGAGGTAGGGGAGTGGGGTAGGGGAGTTGCGGAGGGGAGAGCGGTAGGGGAGTGGGGTCGGGGAGTGGCGTAGGGGAGAGTGGTAGGGGAGTGGGGTAGGAGAGTTGTGGAGGGGTCCGCGGTCGGGGTGTGAGGTCGGGGAGTGGGGCAGGGGAATGGGGGAGGGTAGTTGGGGATGTGATTGTCTTTGGTGAGGGCAGTGAAATAATGGAGGGAAACGGAGTGGTGGATCGGAGTGGGGGAGGGGATTGGTGGTGGGGTGTGGTCAGGGAGTGGTTTCTGCGAATGGGGTAGGGGTGTGCTGCAGCGGAGTTTGGGAGGCTAGTTGGTGAGGGGAGTGGGGAGGAGAGTGGGGGAAGTTAGTGTAGGAGGGGAATGGGCGAGGGGAGTGGGCGAGGGGAGCTGGGGCGGGGAGTGGGGGAGGGGAGTGGGGGATAGGAGATGCGCAGGGGATTGGGGAGGGGTGTGGGGGAGGGAAGTAGGGGAGGGATGTGGGGGAGGGCAGTTGGGGGGAATTGGGGAGGAGTGTGGGGGAGGGAAGTGAGGGAGGGGAGTTGGGGCGGGGAGTGGGGGAGGTAAGTTGGGGAGGGGAGTGGAGTACGGGCATGGGGTATGGGAGTTAGTGAGGGGAGTGGGGGAGGGGAGTGGGGTAGGGGTGTGGGGGAGGGGAGTTGAGGCGGGGAGTGGGGCAGAGGATTGGGGTAGGGGTGTTGCGGAGAGGAGAGGGGGAGGGGAGTGAGGTAGGGCAGTGGGGGAGGGGAGTGGGGGATGGGAGTGGGGTAGGGGAGGGCAGTGAGGAGGTGGAGTGAAGGGGAGTTGCGTGGGGAGTGGGGGAGGGCACTGGCGTAGGGGAGTTTGGTAGGGGAGGGCAATGAGGAGGATAAGGAAGGGGAGTAGGTGATGGGGGTGGGGGAGGGTAGTGGGGAGGGAAGTGTGGTAGGGGTGTGAGTAGGGGAGTGGTGTAGGGGAGTGGGTGAGGAGACTGAGGTAGGGGAGTGGCATAGGGGAGTGGGAAAGGGGATTGGGATAGCTGAGTGTGGTAGGGGAGTTGTGGAGGGAGTGGGGTAGGGGAGTGGGGTAGGAGAGGCGGGTAGGGGAGTAGGTGAGGGGTGTGGGGTAGGGGAGTGGGGGAGGGGATTGGGGTAGGGGAGTGGGGTCGGGGAGTGGGGTAGGGGAGTGGTGTAGGGGAGTGGGGTAGGGGAGTTGTCGAGGGGAGTGGGGTAGGGCAGTGTAGTAGAGGAATGGGGTAGGGGAGTTGGGGAGGGGAGTGGGGGAGGGGAGTGAGGCAGGGGAGTTGTGGAGGGGAGTGGGTTAGAGGAGTGGAGAATGGGAGTGGGGGAGGGGAGTTGGGGAGGGGAGTTGGAGAGGGGAGTGGGGTAGAGGAGTGGGGGATGGGAGTGGAGGAGGGGAATTGGTGAGGGGAGTGGGGAGGGGAGTGGGGGTCAGGGAGTGGGGTAGCGGAGTGATGTAGGGGAGTGGAGTGAGGGGAGTGAGGCAGGGGTGTGGGGTAGCGGACTGCAGTAGGGGAGTGGGAGAGGGGAGTGGGGGACAAGGAGTGGGGTAGGGGAGAGATGTAGTGGAGTGGGTGAGGGGATTTGGTGAGGGGAGTGGGGTAGGGGAGTGAGGGAGGGCAGTGGGGGAGGGGAGAGGTGGAGGGGAGTGAGGTAGGGAAGTGGGGAAGGGGAGTGGGATAGGGGAGCGCAGTGAGGATCTGCCGGGAAGGGGAGTGGGGAAGGGGCGTGGTAGGAGAGGTGGGTAGGGGGTAGGGGAGGTGAATGAGGTATGGGAGTTGTGGAGGGGAGTGGGGTAGGGGAGTGGTGGTGCGGAGTGGGGGAGCGGAGTGGTGTAGGGGAGAGGGGTAGGGGAAGGCTGTAAGGAGATGGAGGGAAGGGGAGTTGGGAAGGGGATTTGGAGTGGGCAGTGGGGTAGGGGAGCAGGGGAGTGGAGTGGGGTAGGGACGTGTGGGAGGGGAGTGGTGGAAGGGAGTGGGGTAGGCGAGTGGGGTAGGGGAGAGCAGTGAGGAGCTGGAGGAAAGGGGAGAGGGGAGGGGAGTGGTGGAGGGGAGTGAGGTAGGGAAGTGGGGAAGGGGAGTGGGATAGGGGAGCGCAGTGAGGAGCTGCCGGGAAGGGGAGTGGGGAAGGGGCGTGGTAGGAGAGGTGGGTAGGGGGTAGGGCAGGTGAATGAGGTATGGGAGTTGTGGAGGGGAGTGGGGTAGGGGAGTGGTGGTGCGGAGTGGGGGAGCGGAGTGGTGTAGGGGAGAGGGGTAGGGGAAGGCTGTAAGGAGATGGAGGGAAGGGGAGTTGGGAAGGGGATTTGGAGTGGGCAGTGGGGTAGGGGAGCAGTGGAGTGGAGTGGGGTAGGGTCGTGTGGAGGGGAGTGGTGGAAGGGAGTGGGGTAGGCGAGTGGGGTAGGGGAGAGCAGTGAGGAGCTGGAGGAAAGGGGAGAGGGGAGGGGAGTGGCGGAGGGGAGGGCAGTGAGGATTTGGAAGGAATGGTAGTGGGGGAGGAAAATAGGGGAGGGGAATTGGGGAGGGGAGTGTGTTTAATGAGTGGGGTAGGGGTGTGGGGGAGGGGAGTGAGGTAGGGGAATGGGGGAGGGGTGTGGGGTATGGGAGAAGGGAAGGGCATTGTGTGAGGTGAGTGTGGGAGGGGAGTGGGGTAGGGGAGTTGGGTAGGTGAAGGCAGTGAGGAGGATAAGGAAGGGGAGTAGGGGAGGGGAGTGGGGGAGGGTAGTGGGGGTGGTAACTGGGGGAGTGGAGTGAGGTAGGGCAGTGGGTGAGGCGAGTGGGGTCGGGAGTGGGGTAGGGGAGTGGCATAGGGGATGGCAGTGAGGAGGTGGAGTGAAGGGGAGTGGCGTGGGGAGTAGGTGAGGGCAGTGGCACAGGGGAGTTCGGTAGGGGAGGGCAGTGAGGAGGAGAAGGAATGGGAGCAGGGAAGGGGTGTGGGGGAGGGGTGTGGTGGAGGGGAGTGGGAAAGGGGAGTGGGATAGTGGAGTTGGATAGTGGAGTGGGGTCGGGACGTTGCGTATTGCAGGGCAGTGAGGAAGTGGAGGGAAGGAGATTGGGGAGGGGAGTAGGATAGGTGAGTTCGGGAGCGGAGTGGGGTAGGGGAGTGGGGGATGTGAGTTGGGGAGGGGAGTGGGTGACAGGGAGTGGGGACAGGGCGTGAGGTAGGGGAGTGAGGTAGGGGAGTGGGGGAGGCGAGTGGGGGAGGGGAGTGGGGTAGGGGAGTGGGAAAGGGGAGTGGGATAGTGGAGTTGGATAGTGGAGTGGGGTCGGGACGTTGCGTATTGCAGGGCAGTGAGGAGGTGGAGAGAAGGTGAGTGGGGGATGGGGTGGGGTAGGAGAGGTGGGTAGGGGTGTAGGGGAGGGGAGTCAGGAGGGGAGTGGGGGAGGGGAGTGGAGGAGAGGAGTGGGGTAGGGGAGTGTGGTAGGGGAGTGGGGTAGGAGGAGTGGGGTAGGGGAGTTGTGGAGGGGAGTGCGGTAGGGGAGTGGGGTCGGGGAGTCGCGTAGGGGAGTGTAGTAGGGGAGTGGGGTAGGGGAGTGGGGGAGGGGAGTGGGGTAGGGGAGTGGGAAAGGGGAGTGGGATAGTGGAGTTGGATAGTGGAGTGGGGTCGGGACGTTGCGTATTGCAGGGCAGTGAGGAGGTGGAGAGAAGGTGAGTGGGGGATGGGGTGGGGTAGGAGAGGTGGGTAGGGGTGTAGGGGAGGGGAGTCAGGAGGGGAGTGGGGGAGGGGAGTGGAGGAGAGGAGTGGGGTAGGGGAGTGTGGTAGGGGAGTGGGGTAGGAGGAGTGGGGTAGGGGAGTTGTGGAGGGGAGTGCGGTAGGGGAGTGGGGTCGGGGAGTCGCGTAGGGGAGTGTAGTAGGGGAGTGGGGTAGGGGAGTTGTGGATGGGACTGCGGTCGGGTTTGGGGTCGGGGAGTGGGGCAGGAGAGTGGGGTAGGGTAGTAGGGGATGGGATTGTCTTAGGTGAGGGCAGTGAAGAGGTGGAGGGAATCGGAGTGGTGGAGGGGAGTGGGGGAGGTGATTGGAGGAGGGGGTGTGGTAAGGGAGTGAGGTAGGGGAGTGGGGTAGGAGAATGGGGTAGGGGATGGGGTCGGGGAGTTTGGGAGGGGAGTGGGGAGGAGAGTTGGGCCGGGGGGTGGGGGAGGGGAGTTGGGAGGAGTTGGGGAGGGGAGTGGGGGAAGGAAGTGAGGCAGGGGTGTTGGGGAGGGGAGTGGGTATGTAAGTGGGGTAGGGGAGTGGGGTATGGGAGTTGGTAAGGGGATATGGGGAGGGGAGTTGGGGAGGGGAGTGGGATAGGGGTGTTGGGGTGGGGAGCGGGGTAGGGGAGTGGGGGAGAGGAATTGGTGAGGGGACTTGGGGAGGGGAGTGGGGTAGAGGAGTGTGGGATGGAAGTGGGGGAGGGGAGTGGGTGACAGGGAGTGGGGACAGGGCGTGGGGTATGGGAATGATGTAGGGGAGTGGGGGAGGCGAGTGGGGGAGGGGAGTGGGGGAGGGGAGTGGGGGACAGGGAGTGGGGACAGGGCGTGGGGTATGGGAATGATGTAGGGGAGTGGGGGAGGCGAGTGGGGGAGGGGAGTGGGGTAGGGGAGTGGGAAAGGGGAGTGGGATAGTGGAGTTGGATAGTGGAGTGGGGTCGGGACGTTGCGTATTGCAGGGCAGTGAGGAGGTGGAGAGAAGGTGAGTGGGGGATGGGGTGGGGTAGGAGAGGTGGGTAGGGGTGTAGGGGTGGGGAGTCAGGAGGGGAGTGGGGGAGGGGAGTGGAGGAGAGGAGTGGGGTAGGGGAGTGTGGGATGGGAGTTGGGGAGGGGAGTGGGGGTAGGGAGTGGGGACAGGGCGTGGGGTATGGGAATGATGTAGGGGAGTGGGGGAGGCGAGTGGGGGAGGGGAGTGGGGTAGGGGAGTGGGGGATGGGAGTTGGGGAGGGGAGTGGGGGACAGGGAGTGGGGACAGGGCGTGGGGTATGGGAATGATGTAGGGGAGTGGGGGAGCCGTGTGGGGGAGGGGAGTGGGGTAGGGGAGTGGGAAAGGGGAGTGGGATAGTGGAGTTGGATAGTGGAGTGGGGTCGGGACGTTGCGTATTGCAGGGCAGTGAGGAGGTGGAGAGAAGGTGAGTGGGGGATGGGGTGAGGTAGGAGAGGTGGGTAGGGGTGTAGGGGAGGGGAGTCAGGAGGGGAGTGGGGGAGGGGAGTGGAGGAGAGGAGTGGGGTAGGGGAGTGTGGTAGGGGAGTGGGGTAGGAGGAGTGGGGTAGGGGAGTTGTGGAGGGGAGTGCGGTAGGGGAGTGGGGTCGGGGAGTCGCGTAGGGGAGTGTAGTAGGGGAGTGGGGTAGGGGAGTTGTGGATGGGACTGTGGACAGGGTGTGGGGTCGGGGAGTGGGGCAGGAGAGTGGGATAGTGGAGTGGGATAGTGGAGTGGGGTCGGGGCGTTGGGTATTGGAGGGCAGTGAGGAGGTGGAGAGAAGGTGAGTGGGGGATGGGGTGGGGTAGGAGAGGTGGGTAGGGGTGTAGGGGAGGGGAGTGAGGTAGGGGAGTGGGGGAGGGGAGTGGAGGAGGGGAGTGGGGGAGGGGAGTGGGGTAGGGTAGTGTGGTAGGGGTGTGGGTTAGGGGAGTGGGGTAGGGGAGTTGCGGAGGGGAGAGCGGTAGGGGAGTGGGGTCGGGGAGTGGCGTAGGGGAGTGGGGGAGGGTAGTTGGGGATGTGATTGTCTTTGGTGAGGGCAGTGAAATAATGGAGGGAAACGGAGTGGTGGATCGGAGTGGGGGAGGGGATTGGTGGTGGGGTGTGGTAAGGGAGTGGTTTCTGCGAATGGGGTAGGGGTGTGCTGTAGCGGAGTTTGGGAGGCTAGTTGGTGAGGGGAGTGGGGAGGAGAGTGGGGGATGTTAGTGTAGGAGGGGAATGGGCGAGGGGAGTGGGCGAGGGGAGCTGGGGCGGGGAGTGGGGGAGGGGAGTGGGGGATAGGAGATGCGCAGGGGATTGGGGAGGGGTGTGGGGGAGGGAAGTAGGGGAGGGATGTGGGGGAGGGCAGTTGGGGGGAGTTGGGGAGGAGTGTGGCGGAGGGAAGTGAGGGAGGGGAGTTGGGGCGGGGAGTGGGGGAGGTAAGTTGGGGAGGGGAGTGGAGTACGGGCATGGGGTATGCGAGTTAGTGAGGGGAGTGGGGGAGGGGAGTGGGGTAGGGGTGTGGGGTAATGAGTTGGGGTGGGGAGTGGGGGAGTGGGGGAGGAGTGTGGGGGAGGGGAGTGGGGGAGAGGAGTTGGGGAGGGGAGTTGGGTAGAGGAGTGGGTTTGGGAGTGGGGTGGGGGAGTGGGGTAGGGGTGTGGGGGAGAGGCGTTGGGGAGGGGAGTGGGAGACAGGGATTGGGGGAAAGGGAGTGGGGGACAGGGAGATGGGTAGGGGAGTGATATAGGGGAGTGGGTAGGGGAGTGGGGGAGGGGAGTGGGGTAATGAGTTGGGGTGGGGAGTGGGGGAGTGGGGGAGGGGAGTGGGGGAGGGGAGTTGGGGAGAGGGGTTGGGTAGAGGAGTGGGTTTGGGAGGTAGGGGAGTGGGGGAGGGGAGTGGAGGCGGGGAGTGGGGGAGGGGAGTGGGGAGGAGAGTGGGTGAAGTTAGTGCGGGAGGGGAGTGGGCGAGGGGAGCTGGGGCGGGGAGTGGGGGAGGGGAGTGGAGGATAGGAGATGCGGAGGGGATTGGGGAGGGGTGTGGGGGAGGGAAGTAGGGGAGGGATGTGGGGGAGGGCAGTTGGGGGGAGTTGGGGAGGGGTGTGGGGGAGGGAAGTGAGGGAGGGGAGTTGGGGCGGGGAGTGGGGGAGGTAAGTTGGGGAGGGGAGTGGAGTACGGGCATGGGGTATGGGAGTTAGTGAGGGGAGTGGGGGAGGGGAGTGGGGTCGGGGTGTGGGGTAATGAGTTGGGTTGGGGAGTAGGGGAGTGGGGGAGGAGTGTGGGGAGGGGAGTGGGGGACAGGGAGTGGGGGAAAGGGTTTAGGGGACAGGGAGTGGGGTAGGGGAGTGGGGGAGGGGTGTTGGGGAGGGGAGTGGTGTAGGGGTGTGGGGTAATGAGTTGGGGTGGGGAGTGGGGGAGTGGGGGAGTGGAGTGGGGGAGGGGAGTTGGGGAGAGGAGTTGGGTAGAGGAGTGGGTTTGGGAGTGGGGTGGGGGAGTGGGGTACGGGTGTGGGGGAGGGACGTTGGTCAGGGGAGTGGGGGACAGGGAGTGTGGGAAAGGGAGTGGGGGACAGGGAGTGGGGTAGGGGAGTGGGGGAGGGGTGTTGGGGAGGGGAGTGGGGGACAGGGAGTTGGGGACAGGGAGTGGGGTAGGGGAGTGATAAAGTGGAGTGGGGTAGGAAAGTGGGGGAGGGGAGTGGGGTAGGGGAGTGGGATAGGGGAGTGAGGTAGGGGAGTGGGGGAGGCGAGTGGGGGACAGGGAGTGGGGGAGGGGTGTGATATATGGGAGTGGGGACAGGAGTGGGTGAGAGAAGTGGGGTAGGGGAGTGAGTGAAGGGAGTGGGGGAGGGAAGTGGGGGACAGGAAGTGGGGCAGGGGAGTGCGGTAGGTGAGTCGGGGCGGGGAGAGGGGTGTGGGGGAGGGGCGTGTGGCAGGGGAGTGTGGGAGGGGAGTTCGGTAGGGGGAGTGTGGGAAGGGAGTAGGGAAGGGGAGTGTGGTAGGGAAGTGGGGTGTAGGAGTGGGGTAGGGGAGTGGGGTAGGGGAGTGATGTAGGGGAGTGGGGGGGTGGAGTGATAAGGGGACTGGGGAGGGGAGTGGGGTAGGGGAGTGCCAGCAGGAATGGGGTAGGGGAGTGGGGGAGGGAAGTGGGCTGGGGAGTGAGGGCGGGTAGTGTGGGAGGGGAGGGGAGAGGGGAGTAGGGGAGGGGAGTTGGGGAGGAGAGTGGGGACGGGACTGGGGGAGGTGATTTGCGGAGGGGAGTTGGGGAGGGGAGTGTGGGAGGGGAGATGGTGGTGGAGTTGGGGCGTGGAGCGGTTGAGGGGAGTTGGGGAGGGGAGTGGGGGAGTGGGGTAGGAGAGTGGGGGAGGGCAGTGGGGGAAGCATTGGGATCGAGGAGTGTGGTTGGGGGAGTGGTTGGGGAGTGGGGGAGGGGAATGATGGAGGGAAGTTGGGAGGGGAGTGGGGAAGGGGATTGGGGGAGGGGTGGCTGGGTGGGATGTGGGATATGGGAGTGAGGGAGGGGTGTTACGGAGTAGTGGTATCGGGGAATGGTGTATGGGAGTCGGGATGGGGATTTGGGGAACAAAGTGATGAGCTCAAAGGAGGAGAAGGTGCAAGAGGAGTTGTGGGGGGAGAGAGAGAGCAAAATGTGAACGGGGCGATTTGGCTAGGGTGGAATATTAATACCTGACAGAGAACACAGATTAATATTAACACACTCACTGACACACTGTGTATATCATGACCCACAGTCAGATACACCCTGTGAAGTGTAAAACACCCCCACTGTCCTCAGGAATATTAACACACTGACAGAGAACACAGATTAATATTAACACACTCACTGACACACTATGTACATCATGACCCACAGTCAGATACACCCTGTGAAGTGTAAAACATCCCCACTGTCCTCAGTAATATTAACACACTGACAGAGAACACAGATTAATATTAACACACTCACTGACACACTGTGTATATCATGACCCAGAGTCAGATAAACCCTGTGAAGTGTAAAACATCCCCACTGTCCTCAGTAATATTAACACACTGACAGAGAACACAGATTAATATTAACACACTCACTGACACACTGTGTATATCATGACCCACAGTCAGATAAACCCTGTGAAGTGTAAAACATCCCCACTGTCCTCAGTAATATTAACACACTGACAGAGAACACAGATTAATATTAACACACTCACTGACACACTGTGTATATCATGACCCAAAGTCAGATACACCCTGTGAAGTGTAAAACATTATCACTGTCCTCAGGAATATTAACACACTGACAGAGAACACAGATTAATATTAACACACTCACTGACACACTGTGTACATCATGACCCACAGTCAGATACACCCTGTGAAGTGTAAAACATCCCCACTGTCCTCAGGAATATTAACACACTGACAGAGAACACAGATTAATATTAACACACTCACTGACACACTGTGTATATCATGACCCAGAGTCAGATACACCCTGTGAAGTGTAAAACACCCCCACTGTCCTCAGGAATATTAACACACTGACAGAGAACACAGATTAATATTAACACACTCACTGACACACTGTGTATATCATGACCCACAGTCAGATAAACCCTCTGAAGTGTAAAACATCCCCACTGTCCTCAGTAATATTAACACACTGACAGAGAACACAGATTAATATTAACACACTCACTGACACACTGTGTATATCATGACCCAGAGTCAGATACACCCTGTGAAGTGTAAAACACCCCCACTGTCCTCAGAAAGATTAACACACTGACAGAGGACACAGATTAATATTAACACACTCACTGACACACTGTGTATATGATGACACACAGTTAGATACACCCTGTGAAGTGTAAAACACCCCCACTGTCCTCAGGAATATTAACACACTGACAGAGAACACAGATTAATATTAACACACTCACTGACACACTGTGTATATCATGACTCACAGTTAGATACACCCTGTGAAGTGTAAAACACCCCCAATGTCCTCAGGAATATTAACACACTGACAGAGAACACAGATTAATATTAACACACTCACTGACACACTGTGTATATCATGACCCACAGTCAGATACACCCTGTGAAGTGTAAAACACCCCCACTGTCCTCAGGAATATTAACACACTGACAGAGAACACAGATTAATATTAACACACTCACTGACACACTGTGTATATCATGACTCACAGTTAGATACACCCTGTGAAGTGTAAAACACCCCCACTGTCCTCAGGAATATTAACACACTGACAGAGAACACAGATTAATATTAACACACTCACTGACACACTGTGTATATCATGACTCACAGTTAGATATACCCTGTGAAGTGTAAAACACCCCCACTGTCCTCAGTAATATTAACACACTGACAGAGAACACAGATTAATATTAACACACTCACTGACACACTGTGTATATCATGACCCACAGTCAGATACACCCTGTGAAGTGTAAAACACCCCCACTGTCATCAGGAATATTAACACACTGACAGAGAACACAGATTAATATTAACACACTCACTGACACACTGTGTATATCATGACCCACAGTCAGATAAACACTGTGAAGTGTAAAACACCCCCACTGTCCTCAGGAATATTAACACACTGACAGAGAACACAGATTAATATTAACACACTCACTGACACACTGTGTACATCATGACCCACAGTCAGATACACCCTGTGAAGTGTAAAACACCCCCACTGTCCTCAGGAATATTAACACACTGACAGAGAACACAGATTAATATTAACACACTCACTGACACACTGTGTATATCATGACCCACAGTCAGATAAACACTGTGAAGTGTAAAACACCCCCACTGTCCTCAGGAATATTAACACACTGACAGAGAACACAGATTAATATTAACACACTCACTGACACACTGTGTACATCATGACCCACAGTCAGATACACCCTGTGAAGTGTAAAACACCCCCACTGTCCTCAGGAATATTAACACACTGACAGAGAACACAGATTAATATTAACACACTCACTGACACACTGTGTATATCATGACCCACAGTCAGATACACCCTGTGAAGTGTAAAACACCCCCACTGTCCTCAGTAATATTAACACACTGACAGAGAACACAGATTAATATTAACACACTCACTGACACACTGTGTACATCATGACCCACAGTCAGATACACCCTGTGAAGTGTAAAACACCCCCACTGTCCTCAGGAATATTAACACACTGACAGAGAACACAGATTAATATTAACACACTCACTGACACACTGTGTATATCATGACCCACAGTCAGATACACCCTGTGAAGTGTAAAACACCCCCACTGTCCACAGGAATATTAACACACTAACAGAGAACAAAGATTAATATTAACACACTCACTGACACACTGTGTATATCATGACCCACAGTCAGATACACCCTGTGAAGTGTAAAACACCCCCACTGTCCTCAGGAATATTAACACACTGACAGAGAACACAGATTAATATTAACACACTCACTGACACAGTGTGTACATCATGACCCACAGTCAGATACACCCTGTGAAGTGTAAAACACCCCCACTGTCCTCAGGAATATTAACACACTGACAGAGAACACAGATTAATATTAACACACTCACTGACACACTATGTACATCATGACCCACAGTCAGATACACCCTGTGAAGTGTAAAACATCCCCACTGTCCTCAGTAATATTAACACACTGACAGAGAACACAGATTAATATTAACACACTCACTGACACACTGTGTATATCATGACCCAGAGTCAGATAAACCCTGTGAAGTGTAAAACATCCCCACTGTCCTCAGTAATATTAACACACTGACAGAGAACACAGATTAATATTAACACACTCACTGACACACTGTGTATATCATGACCCACAGTCAGATAAACCCTGTGAAGTGTAAAACATCCCCACTGTCCTCAGTAATATTAACACACTGACAGAGAACACAGATTAATATTAACACACTCACTGACACACTGTGTATATCATGACCCAAAGTCAGATACACCCTGTGAAGTGTAAAACATTATCACTGTCCTCAGGAATATTAACACACTGACAGAGAACACAGATTAATATTAACACACTCACTGACACACTGTGTACATCATGACCCACAGTCAGATACACCCTGTGAAGTGTAAAACATCCCCACTGTCCTCAGGAATATTAACACACTGACAGAGAACACAGATTAATATTAACACACTCACTGACACACTGTGTATATCATGACCCAGAGTCAGATACACCCTGTGAAGTGTAAAACACCCCCACTGTCCTCAGGAATATTAACACACTGACAGAGAACACAGATTAATATTAACACACTCACTGACACACTGTGTATATCATGACCCACAGTCAGATAAACCCTCTGAAGTGTAAAACATCCCCACTGTCCTCAGTAATATTAACACACTGACAGAGAACACAGATTAATATTAACACACTCACTGACACACTGTGTATATCATGACCCAGAGTCAGATACACCCTGTGAAGTGTAAAACACCCCCACTGTCCTCAGGAATATTAACACACTGACAGAGAACACAGATTAATATTAACACACTCACTGACACACTGTGTATATCATGACTCACAGTTAGATATACCCTGTGAAGTGTAAAACACCCCCACTGTCCTCAGTAATATTAACACACTGACAGAGAACACAGATTAATATTAACACACTCACTGACACACTGTGTATATCATGACCCACAGTCAGATACACCCTGTGAAGTGTAAAACACCCCCACTGTCATCAGGAATATTAACACACTGACAGAGAACACAGATTAATATTAACACACTCACTGACACACTGTGTATATCATGACCCACAGTCAGATAAACACTGTGAAGTGTAAAACACCCCCACTGTCCTCAGGAATATTAACACACTGACAGAGAACACAGATTAATATTAACACACTCACTGACACACTGTGTACATCATGACCCACAGTCAGATACACCCTGTGAAGTGTAAAACACCCCCACTGTCCTCAGGAATATTAACACACTGACAGAGAACACAGATTAATATTAACACACTCACTGACACACTGTGTATATCATGACCCACAGTCAGATAAACACTGTGAAGTGTAAAACACCCCCACTGTCCTCAGGAATATTAACACACTGACAGAGAACACAGATTAATATTAACACACTCACTGACACACTGTGTACATCATGACCCACAGTCAGATACACCCTGTGAAGTGTAAAACACCCCCACTGTCCTCAGGAATATTAACACACTGACAGAGAACACAGATTAATATTAACACACTCACTGACACACTGTGTATATCATGACCCACAGTCAGATACACCCTGTGAAGTGTAAAACACCCCCACTGTCCTCAGTAATATTAACACACTGACAGAGAACACAGATTAATATTAACACACTCACTGACACACTGTGTACATCATGACCCACAGTCAGATACACCCTGTGAAGTGTAAAACACCCCCACTGTCCTCAGGAATATTAACACACTGACAGAGAACACAGATTAATATTAACACACTCACTGACACACTGTGTATATCATGACCCACAGTCAGATACACCCTGTGAAGTGTAAAACACCCCCACTGTCCACAGGAATATTAACACACTAACAGAGAACAAAGATTAATATTAACACACTCACTGACACACTGTGTATATCATGACCCACAGTCAGATACACCCTGTGAAGTGTAAAACACCCCCACTGTCCTCAGGAATATTAACACACTGACAGAGAACACAGATTAATATTAACACACTCACTGACACAGTGTGTACATCATGACCCACAGTCAGATACACCCTGTGAAGTGTAAAACACCCCCACTGTCCTCAGGAATATTAACACACTGACAGAGAACACAGATTAATATTAACACACTCACTGACACACTGTGTATATCATGACCCACAGTCAGATACACCCTGTGAAGTATAAAACACCCCCACTGTCCACAGGAATATTAACACACTGACAGAGAACACAGATTAATATTAACACACTCACTGACACACTGTGTATATCATGACCCACAGTCAGATACACCCTGTGAAGTGTAAAACACCCCCACTGTCCTCAGGAATATTAGCACACTGACAGAGAACACAGATTAATATTAACACACTCACTGACACACTGTGTATATCATGACCAACAGTCAGATACACCCTGTGAAGTGTAAAACATCCCCACTGTCCTCAGGAATATTAACACACTGACAGAGAACACAGATTAATATTAACACACTCACTGACACAATGTGTACATCATGACCCACAGTCAGATACACCCTGTGAAGTGTAAAACACCCCCACTGTCCTCAGTAATATTAACACACTGACAGAGAACACAGATTAATATTAACACACTCACTGACACACTGTGTATATCATGACCCACAGTCAGATACACCCTGTGAAGTGTAAAACACCCCCACTGTCCTCAGTAATATTAACACACTGACAGAGAACACAGATTAATATTAACACACTCACTGACACACTGTGTACATCATGACCCACAGTCAGATACACCCTGTGAAGTGTAAAACACCCCCACTGTCCTCAGGAATATTAACACACTGACAGAGAACACAGATTAATATTAA
The DNA here is from genome assembly GCF_036365525.1 of Heterodontus francisci. Taxonomy (NCBI): domain Eukaryota; kingdom Metazoa; phylum Chordata; class Chondrichthyes; order Heterodontiformes; family Heterodontidae; genus Heterodontus; species Heterodontus francisci. Next base: position 1,015,214 of record NW_027140725.1, read on the forward strand.
CACACTCACTGACACACTGTGTATATCATGACCCACAGTCAGATAAACACTGTGAAGTGTAAAACACCCCCACTGTCCTCAGGAATATTAACACACTGACAGAGAACACAGATTAATATTAACACACTCACTGACACACTGTGTATATCATGACCCACAGTCAGATACACCCTGTGAAGTGTAAAACACCCCCACTGTCCTCAGTAATATTAACACACTGACAGAGAACACAGATTAATATTAACACACTCACTGACACACTGTGTACATCATGACCCACAGTCAGATACACCCTGTGAAGTGTAAAACACCCCCACTGTCCTCAGGAATATTAACACACTGACAGAGAACACAGATTAATATTAACACACTCACTGACACACTGTGTATATCATGACCCACAGTCAGATACACCCTGTGAAGTGTAAAACACCCCCACTGTCCACAGGAATATTAACACACTGACAGAGAACACAGATTAATATTAACACACTCACTGACACACTGTGTATATCATGACCCACAGTCAGATACACCCTGTGAAGTGTAAAACACCCCCACTGTCCTCAGGAATATTAACACACTGACAGAGAACACAGATTAATATTAACACACTCACTGACACACTGTGTATATCATGACCCACAGTCAGATACACCCTGTGAAGTGTAAAACATCCCCACTGTCCTCAGGAATATTAACACACTGACAGAGAACACAGATTAATATTAACACACTCACTGACATAATGTGTACATCATGACCCACAGTCAGATACACCCTGTGAAGTGTAAAACACCCCCACTGTCCTCAGTAATATTAACACACTGACAGAGAACACAGATTAATATTAACACACTCACTGACACACTGTGTATATCATGACCCACAGTCAGATACACCCTGTGAAGTGTAAAACACCCCCACTGTCCTCAGTAATATTAACACACTGACAGAGAACACAGATTAATATTAACACACTCACTGACACACTGTGTATATCATGACCCACAGTCAGATGCACCCTGTGAAGTGTAAAGCACTCCCACTGTCCTCAGTAATATTAACACACTGACAGAGAACACAGATTAATATTAACACACTCACTGACACACTGTGTATATCATGACCCACAGTCAGATACACCCTGTGAAGTGTAAAACACCCCCACTGTCCTCAGTAATATTAACACACTGACAGAGAACACAGATTAATATTAACACACTCACTGACACACTGTGTATATCATGACCCACAGTCAGATACACCCTGTGAAGTGTAAAACACCCCCACTGTCCTCAGTAATATTAACACACTGACAGAGAACACAGATTAATATTAACACACTCACTGACACACTGTGTATATCATGACCCACAGTCAGATACACCCTGTGAAGTGTAAAACACCCCCACTGTCCTCAGGAATATTAACACACTGACAGAGAACAAAGATTAATATTAACACACTCACTGACACACTGTGTACATCATGACTCACAGTCAGATACACCCTGTGAAGTGTAAAACACCCCCACTGTCCTCAGTAATATTAACACACTGACAGAGAACACAGATTAATATTAACACACTCACTGACACACTGTGTATATCATGACCCACAGTCAGATACACCTTGTGAAGTGTAAAACACCCCCACTGTCCTCAGTAATATTAACACACTGACAGAGAACACAGATTAATATGAACACACTCACTGACACACTGTGTATATCATGACCCACAGTCAGATACACCCTGTGAAGTGTAAAACACCCCCACTGTCCTCAGTAATATTAACACACTGACAGAGAACACAGATTAATATTAACACACTCACTGACACACTGTGTATATCATGACCCACAGTCAGATACACCCTGTGAAGTGTAAAACACCCCCACTGTCCACAGGAATATTAACACACTGACAGAGAACACAGATTAATATTAACACACTCACTGACACACTGTGTATATCATGACCCACAGTCAGATACACCCTGTGAAGTGTAAAACACCCCCACTGTCCTCAGGAATATTAACACACTGACAGAGAACAAAGATTAATATTAACACACTCACTGACACACTGTGTACATCATGACTCACAGTCAGATACACCCTGTGAAGTGTAAAACACCCCCACTGTCCTCAGTAATATTAACACACTGACAGAGAACACAGATTAATATTAACACACTCACTGACACACTGTGTATATCATGACCCACAGTCAGATACACCCTGTGAAGTGTAAAACACCCCCACTGTTCTCAGTAATATTAACACACTGACAGAGAACACAGATTAATATTAACACACTCACTGACACACTGTGTACATCATGACCCACAGTCAGATACACCCTGTGAAGTGTAAAACACCCCCACTGTCCTCAGTAATATTAACACACTGACAGAGAACACAGATTAATATTAACACACTCACTGACAAACTGTGTATATCATGACCCACAGTCAGATACCCCCTGTGAAATGTAAAACACCCCCACTGTCCTCAGGAATATTAACACACTGACAGAGAACACAGATTAATATTAACACACTCACTGACACACTGTGTATATCATGACCCACAGTCAGATACACCCTGTGAAGTGTAAAACACCCCCACTGTCCTCAGTAATATTAACACACTGACAGAGAACACAGATTAATATTAACACACTCACTGACACACTGTGTATATCATGACCCACAGTCAGATAAACCCTGTGAAGTGTAAAACACCCCCACTGTCCTCAGTAATATTAACACACTGACTGAGAACACAGATTAATATTAACACACTCACTGACACACTGTGTACATCATGACCCACAGTCAGATACACCCTGTGAAGTGTAAAACACCCCACTGTCCCCAGTAATATTAACACACTGACAGAGAACACAGATTAATATTAACACACTCACTGACACACTGTGTATATCATGAGCCACAGTCAGATACACCCTGTGAAGTGTAAAACACCCCCACTGTCCTCGGGAATAGTAACACACTGACAGAGAACACAGATTAATATTAACACACTCACTGACACACTGTGTATATCATGACCCACAGTCAGATACACCCTGTGAAGTGTAAAACACCCCCACTGTCCTCAGCAATATTAACACACTGACAGAGGACACAGATTAATATTAACACACTCACTGACACACTGTGTATATCATGACCCACAGTCAGATACACCCTGTGAAGTGTAAAACACCCCCACTGTCCTCAGGAATATTAACACACTGACAGAGAACACAGATTAATATTAACACACTCACTGACACACTGTGTATATCATGACCCACAGTCAGATACACCCAGTGAAGTGTAAAACACCCCCACTGTCCTCAGGAATATTAACACACTGACAGAGAACACAGATTAATATTAACACACTCACTGACACACTGTGTATATCATGACCCACAGTCAGATACACCCTGTGAAGTGTAAAACACCCCCACTGTCCTCAGTAATATTAACACACTGACAGAGAACACAGATTAATATTAACACACTCACTGACACACTGTGTACATCATGACCCACAGTCAGATACACCCTGTGAAGTGTAAAACACCCCACTGTCCTCAGTAATATTAACACACTGACAGAGAACACAGATTAATATTAACACACTCACTGACACACTGTGTACATCATGACCCACAGTCAGATACACCCGGTGAAGTGTAAAACACCCCCACTGTCCTCAGCAATATTAACACACTGACAGAGAACACAGATTAATATTAACACACTCACTGACACACTGTGTACATCATGACCCACTGTTAGATACACCCTGTGAAGTGTAAAACACCCCCACAGTCCTCAGCAATATTAACACACTGACAGAGAACACAGATTAATATTAACACACTCACTGACACACTGTGTACATCATGACCCACAGTCAGATACACCCTGTGAAGTGTAAAACACCCCCACTGTCCTCAGTAATATTAACACACTGACAGAGAACACAGATTAATATTAACACACTCACTGACACACTGTGTATATCATGACCCACAGTCAGATACACCCTGTGAAGTGTAAAACACCCCCACTGTCCTCAGGAATATTAACACACTGAGAGAGAACACAGATTAATATTAACACACTCACTGACACACTGTGTATATCATGACCCACAGTCAGATACACCCTGTGAAGTGTAAAACACCCCCACTGTCCTCAGTAATATTAACACACTGACAGAGAACACAGATTAATATTAACACACTCACTGACACACTGTGTACATCATGACCCACAGTCAGATACACCCTGTGAAGTGTAAAACACCCCACTGTCCTCAGTAATATTAACACACTGACAGAGAACACAGATTAATATTAACACACTCACTGACACACTGTGTACATCATGACCCACAGTCAGATACACCCTGTGAAGTGTAAAACACCCCACTGTCCTCAGCAATATTAACACACTGACAGAGAACACAGATTAATATTAACACACTCACTGACACACTGTGTACATCATGACCCACAGTCAGATACACCCTGTGAAGTGTAAAACACCCCCACTGTCCTCAGTAATATTAACACACTGACAGAGAACACAGATTAATATTAACACACTCACTGACACACTGTGTATATCATGACCCACAGTCAGATAAACCCTGTGAAGTGTAAAACACCCCCACTGTCCTCAGTAATATTAACACACTGACAGAGAACACAGATTAATATTAACACACTCACTGACACACTGTGTGTATCATGGCCCACAGTCAGATACACCCTGTGAAGTGTAAAACACCCCCACTGTCCTCAGGAATATTAACACACTGACAGAGAACACAGATTAATATTAACACACTCACTGACACACTGTGTATATCATGACCCACAGTCAGATAAACCCTGTGAAGTGTAAAACACCCCCACTGTCCTCAGGAATATTAACACACTGACAGAGAACACAGATTAATATTAACACACTCACTGACACACTGTGTATATCATGACCCACAGTCAGATAAACCCTGTGAAGTGTAAAACACCCCCACTGTCCTCAGGAATATTAACATACTGACAGAGAACACAGATTAATATTAACACACTCACTGACACACTGTGTACATCATGACCCACAGTCAGATACACCCTGTGAAGTGTAAAACACCCCCACTGTCCTCAGTAATATTAAAACACTGACAGAGAACACAGATTAATATTAACACACTCACTGACACACTGTGTGTATCATGACCCACAGTCAGATACACCCTGTGAAGTGTAAAACACCCCCACTGTCCTCAGGACTATTAACACACTGACAGAGAACACAGATTAATATTAACACACTCACTGACACACTGTGTATATCATGACCCACAGTCAGCTAAACCCTGTGAAGTGTAAAACACCCCCACTGTCCTCAGGAATATTAACACACTGACAGAGAACACAGATTAATATTAACACACTCACTGACACACTGTGTATATCATGACCCACAGTCAGATAAACCCTGTGAAGTGTAAAACACCCCCACTGTCCTCAGGAATATTAACATACTGACAGAGAACACAGATTAATATTAACACACTCACTGACACACTGTGTATATCATGACCCACAGTCAGATAAACCCTGTGAAGTGTAAAACACCCCCACTGTCCTCAGTAATATTAACACACTGACAGAGAACACAGATTAATATTAACACACTCACTGACACACTGTGTACATCATGACCCACAGTCAGATACACCCTGTGAAGTGTAAAACACCCCACTGTCCTCAGTAATATTAACACACTGACAGAGAACACAGATTAATATTAACACACTCAGTGACACACTGTGTATATCATGAGCCACAGTCAGATACACCCTGTGAAGTGTAAAACACCCCCACTGTCCTCAGGAATAGTAACACACTGACAGAGAACACAGATTAATATTAACACACTCACTGACACACTGTGTATATCATGACCCACAGTCAGATACACCCTGTGAAGTGTAAAACACCCCCACTGTCCTCAGCAATATTAACACACTGACAGAGGACACAGATTAATATTAACACACTCACTGACACACTGTGTATATCATGACCCACAGTCAGATACACCCTGTGAAGTGTAAAACACCCCCACTGTCCTCAGGAATATTAACACACTGACAGAGAACACAGATTAATATTAACACACTCACTGACACACTGTGTATATCATGACCCACAGTCAGATACACCCAGTGAAGTGTAAAACACCCCCACTGTCCTCAGGAATATTAACACACTGACAGAGAACACAGATTAATATTAACACACTCACTGACACACTGTGTATATCATGACCCACAGTCAGATACACCCTGTGAAGTGTAAAACACCCCCACTGTCCTCAGTAATATTAACACACTGACAGAGAACACAGATTAATATTAACACACTCACTGACACACTGTGTACATCATGACCCACAGTCAGATACACCCTGTGAAGTGTAAAACACCCCACTGTCCTCAGTAATATTAACACACTGACAGAGAACACAGATTAATATTAACACACTCACTGACACACTGTGTACATCATGACCCACAGTCAGATACACCCGGTGAAGTGTAAAACACCCCCACTGTCCTCAGCAATATTAACACACTGACAGAGAACACAGATTAATATTAACACACTCACTGACACACTGTGTACATCATGACCCACTGTTAGATACACCCTGTGAAGTGTAAAACACCCCCACAGTCCTCAGCAATATTAACACACTGACAGAGAACACAGATTAATATTAACACACTCACTGACACACTGTGTACATCATGACCCACAGTCAGATACACCCTGTGAAGTGTAAAACACCCCCACTGTCCTCAGTAATATTAACACACTGACAGAGAACACAGATTAATATTAACACACTCACTGACACACTGTGTATATCATGACCCACAGTCAGATACACCCTGTGAAGTGTAAAACACCCCCACTGTCCTCAGGAATATTAACACACTGAGAGAGAACACAGATTAATATTAACACACTCACTGACACACTGTGTATATCATGACCCACAGTCAGATACACCCTGTGAAGTGTAAAACACCCCCACTGTCCTCAGTAATATTAACACACTGACAGAGAACACAGATTAATATTAACACACTCACTGACACACTGTGTACATCATGACCCACAGTCAGATACACCCTGTGAAGTGTAAAACACCCCACTGTCCTCAGTAATATTAACACACTGACAGAGAACACAGATTAATATTAACACACTCACTGACACACTGTGTACATCATGACCCACAGTCAGATACACCCTGTGAAGTGTAAAACACCCCACTGTCCTCAGCAATATTAACACACTGACAGAGAACACAGATTAATATTAACACACTCACTGACACACTGTGTACATCATGACCCACAGTCAGATACACCCTGTGAAGTGTAAAACACCCCCACTGTCCTCAGTAATATTAACACACTGACAGAGAACACAGATTAATATTAACACACTCACTGACACACTGTGTATATCATGACCCACAGTCAGATAAACCCTGTGAAGTGTAAAACACCCCCACTGTCCTCAGTAATATTAACACACTGACAGAGAACACAGATTAATATTAACACACTCACTGACACACTGTGTGTATCATGGCCCACAGTCAGATACACCCTGTGAAGTGTAAAACACCCCCACTGTCCTCAGGAATATTAACACACTGACAGAGAACACAGATTAATATTAACACACTCACTGACACACTGTGTATATCATGACCCACAGTCAGATAAACCCTGTGAAGTGTAAAACACCCCCACTGTCCTCAGGAATATTAACACACTGACAGAGAACACAGATTAATATTAACACACTCACTGACACACTGTGTACATCATGACCCACAGTCAGATACACCCTGTGAAGTGTAAAACACCCCCACTGTCCTCAGTAATATTAACACACTGACAGAGAACACAGATTAATATTAACACACTCACTGACACACTGTGTATATCATGACCCACAGTCAGATAAACCCTGTGAAGTGTAAAACACCCCCACTGTCCTCAGTAATATTAACACACTGACAGAGAACACAGATTAATATTAACACACTCACTGACACACTGTGTGTATCATGGCCCACAGTCAGATACACCCTGTGAAGTGTAAAACACCCCCACTGTCCTCAGGAATATTAACACACTGACAGAGAACACAGATTAATATTAACACACTCATTGACACACTGTGTATATCATGACCCACAGTCAGATAAACCCTGTGAAGTGTAAAACACCCCCACTGTCCTCAGGAATATTAACACACTGACAGAGAACACAGATTAATATTAACACACTCACTGACACACTGTGTATATCATGACCCACAGTCAGATAAACCCTGTGAAGTGTAAAACACCCCCACTGTCCTCAGGAATATTAACATACTGACAGAGAACACAGATTAATATTAACACACTCACTGACACACTGTGTATATCATGACCCACAGTCAGATACACCCAGTGAAGTGTAAAACACCCCCACTGTCCTCAGGAATATTAACACACTGACAGAGAACACAGATTAATATTAACACACTCACTGACACACTGTGTATATCATGACCCACAGTCAGATACACCCTGTGAAGTGTAAAACACCCCCACTGTCCTCAGTAATATTAACACACTGACAGAGAACACAGATTAATATTAACACACTCACTGACACACTGTGTACATCATGACCCACAGTCAGATACACCCTGTGAAGTGTAAAACACCCCACTGTCCTCAGTAATATTAACACACTGACAGAGAACACAGATTAATATTAACACACTCACTGACACACTGTGTACATCATGACCCACAGTCAGATACACCCGGTGAAGTGTAAAACACCCCCACTGTCCTCAGCAATATTAACACACTGACAGAGAACACAGATTAATATTAACACACTCACTGACACACTGTGTACATCATGACCCACTGTTAGATACACCCTGTGAAGTGTAAAACACCCCCACAGTCCTCAGCAATATTAACACACTGACAGAGAACACAGATTAATATTAACACACTCACTGACACACTGTGTACATCATGACCCACAGTCAGATACACCCTGTGAAGTGTAAAACACCCCCACTGTCCTCAGTAATATTAACACACTGACAGAGAACACAGATTAATATTAACACACTCACTGACACACTGTGTATATCATGACCCACAGTCAGATACACCCTGTGAAGTGTAAAACACCCCCACTGTCCTCAGGAATATTAACACACTGACAGAGAACACAGATTAATATTAACACACTCACTGACACACTGTGTGTATCATGGCCCACAGTCAGATACACCCTGTGAAGTGTAAAACACCCCCACTGTCCTCAGGAATATTAACACACTGACAGAGAACACAGATTAATATTAACACACTCACTGACACACTGTGTATATCATGACCCACAGTCAGATAAACCCTGTGAAGTGTAAAACACCCCCACTGTCCTCAGGAATATTAACACACTGACAGAGAACACAGATTAATATTAACACACTCACTGACACACTGTGTATATCATGACCCACAGTCAGATAAACCCTGTGAAGTGTAAAACACCCCCACTGTCCTCAGGAATATTAACATACTGACAGAGAACACAGATTAATATTAACACACTCACTGACACACTGTGTGCATCATGACCCACAGTCAGATACACCCTGTGAAGTGTAAAACACCCCCACTGTCCTCAGTAATATCAAAACACTGACAGAGAACACAGATTAATATTAACACACTCACTGACACACTGTGTGTATCATGACCCACAGTCAGATACACCCTGTGAAGTGTAAAACACCCCCACTGTCCTCAGGACTATTAACACACTGACAGAGAACACAGATTAATATTAACACACTCACTGACACACTGTGTATATCATGACCCACAGTCAGCTAAACCCTGTGAAGTGTAAAACACCCCCACTGTCCTCAGGAATATTAACACACTGACAGAGAACACAGATTAATATTAACACACTCACTGACACACTGTGTATATCATGACCCACAGTCAGATAAACCCTGTGAAGTGTAAAACACCCCCACTGTCCTCAGGAATATTAACATACTGACAGAGAACACAGATTAATATTAACACACTCACTGACACACTGTGTATATCATGACCCACAGTCAGATACACCCTGTGAAGTGTAAAACACCCCCACTGTCCACAGGAATATTAACACACTGACAGAGAACACAGATTAATATTAACACACTCACTGACACACTGTGTATATCATGACCCACAGTCAGATACACCCTGTGAAGTGTAAAACACCCCCACTGTCCTCAGGAATATTAACACACTGACAGAGAACAAAGATTAATATTAACACACTCACTGACACACTGTGTACATCATGACTCACAGTCAGATACACCCTGTGAAGTGTAAAACACCCCCACTGTCCTCAGTAATATTAACACACTGACAGAGAACACAGATTAATATTAACACACTCACTGACACACTGTGTATATCATGACCCACAGTCAGATACACCCTGTGAAGTGTAAAACACCCCCACTGTTCTCAGTAATATTAACACACTGACAGAGAACACAGATTAATATTAACACACTCACTGACACACTGTGTACATCATGACCCACAGTCAGATACACCCTGTGAAGTGTAAAACACCCCCACTGTCCTCAGTAATATTAACACACTGACAGAGAACACAGATTAATATTAACACACTCACTGACAAACTGTGTATATCATGACCCACAGTCAGATACCCCCTGTGAAATGTAAAACACCCCCACTGTCCTCAGGAATATTAACACACTGACAGAGAACACAGATTAATATTAACACACTCACTGACACACTGTGTATATCATGACCCACAGTCAGATACACCCTGTGAAGTGTAAAACACCCCCACTGTCCTCAGTAATATTAACACACTGACAGAGAACACAGATTAATATTAACACACTCACTGACACACTGTGTATATCATGACCCACAGTCAGATAAACCCTGTGAAGTGTAAAACACCCCCACTGTCCTCAGTAATATTAACACACTGACTGAGAACACAGATTAATATTAACACACTCACTGACACACTGTGTACATCATGACCCACAGTCAGATACACCCTGTGAAGTGTAAAACACCCCACTGTCCCCAGTAATATTAACACACTGACAGAGAACACAGATTAATATTAACACACTCACTGACACACTGTGTATATCATGAGCCACAGTCAGATACACCCTGTGAAGTGTAAAACACCCCCACTGTCCTCGGGAATAGTAACACACTGACAGAGAACACAGATTAATATTAACACACTCACTGACACACTGTGTATATCATGACCCACAGTCAGATACACCCTGTGAAGTGTAAAACACCCCCACTGTCCTCAGCAATATTAACACACTGACAGAGGACACAGATTAATATTAACACACTCACTGACACACTGTGTATATCATGACCCACAGTCAGATACACCCTGTGAAGTGTAAAACACCCCCACTGTCCTCAGGAATATTAACACACTGACAGAGAACACAGATTAATATTAACACACTCACTGACACACTGTGTACATCATGACCCACTGTTAGATACACCCTGTGAAGTGTAAAACACCCCCACAGTCCTCAGCAATATTAACACACTGACAGAGAACACAGATTAATATTAACACACTCACTGACACACTGTGTACATCATGACCCACAGTCAGATACACCCTGTGAAGTGTAAAACACCCCCACTGTCCTCAGTAATATTAACACACTGACAGAGAACACAGATTAATATTAACACACTCACTGACACACTGTGTATATCATGACCCACAGTCAGATACACCCTGTGAAGTGTAAAACACCCCCACTGTCCTCAGGAATATTAACACACTGACAGAGAACACAGATTAATATTAACACACTCACTGACACACTGTGTGTATCATGGCCCACAGTCAGATACACCCTGTGAAGTGTAAAACACCCCCACTGTCCTCAGGAATATTAACACACTGACAGAGAACACAGATTAATATTAACACACTCACTGACACACTGTGTATATCATGACCCACAGTCAGATAAACCCTGTGAAGTGTAAAACACCCCCACTGTCCTCAGGAATATTAACACACTGACAGAGAACACAGATTAATATTAACACACTCACTGACACACTGTGTATATCATGACCCACAGTCAGATAAACCCTGTGAAGTGTAAAACACCCCCACTGTCCTCAGGAATATTAACATACTGACAGAGAACACAGATTAATATTAACACACTCACTGACACACTGTGTGCATCATGACCCACAGTCAGATACACCCTGTGAAGTGTAAAACACCCCCACTGTCCTCAGTAATATCAAAACACTGACAGAGAACACAGATTAATATTAACACACTCACTGACACACTGTGTGTATCATGACCCACAGTCAGATACACCCTGTGAAGTGTAAAACACCCCCACTGTCCTCAGGACTATTAACACACTGACAGAGAACACAGATTAATATTAACACACTCACTGACACACTGTGTATATCATGACCCACAGTCAGCTAAACCCTGTGAAGTGTAAAACACCCCCACTGTCCTCAGGAATATTAACACACTGACAGAGAACACAGATTAATATTAACACACTCACTGACACACTGTGTATATCATGACCCACAGTCAGATAAACCCTGTGAAGTGTAAAACACCCCCACTGTCCTCAGGAATATTAACATACTGACAGAGAACACAGATTAATATTAACACACTCACTGACACACTGTGTATATCATGACCCACAGTCAGATACACCCTGTGAAGTGTAAAACACCCCCACTGTCCACAGGAATATTAACACACTGACAGAGAACACAGATTAATATTAACACACTCACTGACACACTGTGTATATCATGACCCACAGTCAGATACACCCTGTGAAGTGTAAAACACCCCCACTGTCCTCAGGAATATTAACACACTGACAGAGAACAAAGATTAATATTAACACACTCACTGACACACTGTGTACATCATGACTCACAGTCAGATACACCCTGTGAAGTGTAAAACACCCCCACTGTCCTCAGTAATATTAACACACTGACAGAGAACACAGATTAATATTAACACACTCACTGACACACTGTGTATATCATGACCCACAGTCAGATACACCCTGTGAAGTGTAAAACACCCCCACTGTTCTCAGTAATATTAACACACTGACAGAGAACACAGATTAATATTAACACACTCACTGACACACTGTGTACATCATGACCCACAGTCAGATACACCCTGTGAAGTGTAAAACACCCCCACTGTCCTCAGTAATATTAACACACTGACAGAGAACACAGATTAATATTAACACACTCACTGACAAACTGTGTATATCATGACCCACAGTCAGATACCCCCTGTGAAATGTAAAACACCCCCACTGTCCTCAGGAATATTAACACACTGACAGAGAACACAGATTAATATTAACACACTCACTGACACACTGTGTATATCATGACCCACAGTCAGATACACCCTGTGAAGTGTAAAACACCCCCACTGTCCTCAGTAATATTAACACACTGACAGAGAACACAGATTAATATTAACACACTCACTGACACACTGTGTATATCATGACCCACAGTCAGATAAACCCTGTGAAGTGTAAAACACCCCCACTGTCCTCAGTAATATTAACACACTGACTGAGAACACAGATTAATATTAACACACTCACTGACACACTGTGTACATCATGACCCACAGTCAGATACACCCTGTGAAGTGTAAAACACCCCACTGTCCCCAGTAATATTAACACACTGACAGAGAACACAGATTAATATTAACACACTCACTGACACACTGTGTATATCATGAGCCACAGTCAGATACACCCTGTGAAGTGTAAAACACCCCCACTGTCCTCGGGAATAGTAACACACTGACAGAGAACACAGATTAATATTAACACACTCACTGACACACTGTGTATATCATGACCCACAGTCAGATACACCCTGTGAAGTGTAAAACACCCCCACTGTCCTCAGCAATATTAACACACTGACAGAGGACACAGATTAATATTAACACACTCACTGACACACTGTGTATATCATGACCCACAGTCAGATACACCCTGTGAAGTGTAAAACACCCCCACTGTCCTCAGGAATATTAACACACTGACAGAGAACACAGATTAATATTAACACACTCACTGACACACTGTGTATATCATGACCCACAGTCAGATACACCCAGTGAAGTGTAAAACACCCCCACTGTCCTCAGGAATATTAACACACTGACAGAGAACACAGATTAATATTAACACACTCACTGACACACTGTGTATATCATGACCCACAGTCAGATACACCCTGTGAAGTGTAAAACACCCCCACTGTCCTCAGTAATATTAACACACTGACAGAGAACACAGATTAATATTAACACACTCACTGACACACTGTGTACATCATGACCCACAGTCAGATACACCCTGTGAAGTGTAAAACACCCCACTGTCCTCAGTAATATTAACACACTGACAGAGAACACAGATTAATATTAACACACTCACTGACACACTGTGTACATCATGACCCACAGTCAGATACACCCGGTGAAGTGTAAAACACCCCCACTGTCCTCAGCAATATTAACACACTGACAGAGAACACAGATTAATATTAACACACTCACTGACACACTGTGTACATCATGACCCACTGTTAGATACACCCTGTGAAGTGTAAAACACCCCCACAGTCCTCAGCAATATTAACACACTGACAGAGAACACAGATTAATATTAACACACTCACTGACACACTGTGTACATCATGACCCACAGTCAGATACACCCTGTGAAGTGTAAAACACCCCCACTGTCCTCAGTAATATTAACACACTGACAGAGAACACAGATTAATATTAACACACTCACTGACACACTGTGTATATCATGACCCACAGTCAGATACACCCTGTGAAGTGTAAAACACCCCCACTGTCCTCAGGAATATTAACACACTGAGAGAGAACACAGATTAATATTAACACACTCACTGACACACTGTGTATATCATGACCCACAGTCAGATACACCCTGTGAAGTGTAAAACACCCCCACTGTCCTCAGTAATATTAACACACTGACAGAGAACACAGATTAATATTAACACACTCACTGACACACTGTGTACATCATGACCCACAGTCAGATACACCCTGTGAAGTGTAAAACACCCCACTGTCCTCAGTAATATTAACACACTGACAGAGAACACAGATTAATATTAACACACTCACTGACACACTGTGTACATCATGACCCACAGTCAGATACACCCTGTGAAGTGTAAAACACCCCACTGTCCTCAGCAATATTAACACACTGACAGAGAACACAGATTAATATTAACACACTCACTGACACACTGTGTACATCATGACCCACAGTCAGATACACCCTGTGAAGTGTAAAACACCCCCACTGTCCTCAGTAATATTAACACACTGACAGAGAACACAGATTAATATTAACACACTCACTGACACACTGTGTATATCATGACCCACAGTCAGATAAACCCTGTGAAGTGTAAAACACCCCCACTGTCCTCAGTAATATTAACACACTGACAGAGAACACAGATTAATATTAACACACTCACTGACACACTGTGTGTATCATGGCCCACAGTCAGATACACCCTGTGAAGTGTAAAACACCCCCACTGTCCTCAGGAATATTAACACACTGACAGAGAACACAGATTAATATTAACACACTCACTGACACACTGTGTATATCATGACCCACAGTCAGATAAACCCTGTGAAGTGTAAAACACCCCCACTGTCCTCAGGAATATTAACACACTGACAGAGAACACAGATTAATATTAACACACTCACTGACACACTGTGTATATCATGACCCACAGTCAGATAAACCCTGTGAAGTGTAAAACACCCCCACTGTCCTCAGGAATATTAACATACTGACAGAGAACACAGATTAATATTAACACACTCACTGACACACTGTGTACATCATGACCCACAGTCAGATACACCCTGTGAAGTGTAAAACACCCCCACTGTCCTCAGTAATATTAAAACACTGACAGAGAACACAGATTAATATTAACACACTCACTGACACACTGTGTGTATCATGACCCACAGTCAGATACACCCTGTGAAGTGTAAAACACCCCCACTGTCCTCAGGACTATTAACACACTGACAGAGAACACAGATTAATATTAACACACTCACTGACACACTGTGTATATCATGACCCACAGTCAGCTAAACCCTGTGAAGTGTAAAACACCCCCACTGTCCTCAGGAATATTAACACACTGACAGAGAACACAGATTAATATTAACACACTCACTGACACACTGTGTATATCATGACCCACAGTCAGATAAACCCTGTGAAGTGTAAAACACCCCCACTGTCCTCAGGAATATTAACATACTGACAGAGAACACAGATTAATATTAACACACTCACTGACACACTGTGTATATCATGACCCACAGTCAGATAAACCCTGTGAAGTGTAAAACACCCCCACTGTCCTCAGTAATATTAACACACTGACAGAGAACACAGATTAATATTAACACACTCACTGACACACTGTGTACATCATGACCCACAGTCAGATACAACCTGTGAAGTGTAAAACACCCCACTGTCCTCAGTAATATTAACACACTGACAGAGAACACAGATTAATATTAACACACTCAGTGACACACTGTGTATATCATGAGCCACAGTCAGATACACCCTGTGAAGTGTAAAACACCCCCACTGTCCTCAGGAATAGTAACACACTGACAGAGAACACAGATTAATATTAACACACTCACTGACACACTGTGTATATCATGACCCACAGTCAGATACACCCTGTGAAGTGTAAAACACCCCCACTGTCCTCAGCAATATTAACACACTGACAGAGGACACAGATTAATATTAACACACTCACTGACACACTGTGTATATCATGACCCACAGTCAGATACACCCTGTGAAGTGTAAAACACCCCCACTGTCCTCAGGAATATTAACACACTGACAGAGAACACAGATTAATATTAACACACTCACTGACACACTGTGTATATCATGACCCACAGTCAGATACACCCAGTGAAGTGTAAAACACCCCCACTGTCCTCAGGAATATTAACACACTGACAGAGAACACAGATTAATATTAACACACTCACTGACACACTGTGTATATCATGACCCACAGTCAGATACACCCTGTGAAGTGTAAAACACCCCCACTGTCCTCAGTAATATTAACACACTGACAGAGAACACAGATTAATATTAACACACTCACTGACACACTGTGTACATCATGACCCACAGTCAGATACACCCTGTGAAGTGTAAAACACCCCACTGTCCTCAGTAATATTAACACACTGACAGAGAACACAGATTAATATTAACACACTCACTGACACACTGTGTACATCATGACCCACAGTCAGATACACCCGGTGAAGTGTAAAACACCCCCACTGTCCTCAGCAATATTAACACACTGACAGAGAACACAGATTAATATTAACACACTCACTGACACACTGTGTACATCATGACCCACTGTTAGATACACCCTGTGAAGTGTAAAACACCCCCACAGTCCTCAGCAATATTAACACACTGACAGAGAACACAGATTAATATTAACACACTCACTGACACACTGTGTACATCATGACCCACAGTCAGATACACCCTGTGAAGTGTAAAACACCCCCACTGTCCTCAGTAATATTAACACACTGACAGAGAACACAGATTAATATTAACACACTCACTGACACACTGTGTATATCATGACCCACAGTCAGATACACCCTGTGAAGTGTAAAACACCCCCACTGTCCTCAGTAATATTAACACACTGACAGAGAACACAGATTAATATTAACACACTCACTGACACACTGTGTATATCATGACCCACAGTCAGATACACCCTGTGAAGTGTAAAACACCCCCACTGTCCTCAGGAATATTAACACACTGAGAGAGAACACAGATTAATATTAACACACTCACTGACACACTGTGTATATCATGACCCACAGTCAGATACACCCTGTGAAGTGTAAAACACCCCCACTGTCCTCAGTAATATTAACACACTGACAGAGAACACAGATTAATATTAACACACTCACTGACACACTGTGTACATCATGACCCACAGTCAGATACACCCTGTGAAGTGTAAAACACCCCACTGTCCTCAGTAATATTAACACACTGACAGAGAACACAGATTAATATTAACACACTCACTGACACACTGTGTACATCATGACCCACAGTCAGATACACCCTGTGAAGTGTAAAACACCCCACTGTCCTCAGCAATATTAACACACTGACAGAGAACACAGATTAATATTAACACACTCACTGACACACTGTGTACATCATGACCCACAGTCAGATACACCCTGTGAAGTGTAAAACACCCCCACTGTCCTCAGTAATATTAACACACTGACAGAGAACACAGATTAATATTAACACACTCACTGACACACTGTGTATATCATGACCCACAGTCAGATAAACCCTGTGAAGTGTAAAACACCCCCACTGTCCTCAGTAATATTAACACACTGACAGAGAACACAGATTAATATTAACACACTCACTGACACACTGTGTGTATCATGGCCCACAGTCAGATACACCCTGTGAAGTGTAAAACACCCCCACTGTCCTCAGGAATATTAACACACTGACAGAGAACACAGATTAATATTAACACACTCACTGACACACTGTGTATATCATGACCCACAGTCAGATAAACCCTGTGAAGTGTAAAACACCCCCACTGTCCTCAGGAATATTAACACACTGACAGAGAACACAGATTAATATTAACACACTCACTGACACACTGTGTACATCATGACCCACAGTCAGATACACCCTGTGAAGTGTAAAACACCCCCACTGTCCTCAGTAATATTAACACACTGACAGAGAACACAGATTAATATTAACACACTCACTGACACACTGTGTATATCATGACCCACAGTCAGATAAACCCTGTGAAGTGTAAAACACCCCCACTGTCCTCAGTAATATTAACACACTGACAGAGAACACAGATTAATATTAACACACTCACTGACACACTGTGTGTATCATGGCCCACAGTCAGATACACCCTGTGAAGTGTAAAACACCCCCACTGTCCTCAGGAATATTAACACACTGACAGAGAACACAGATTAATATTAACACACTCACTGACACACTGTGTATATCATGACCCACAGTCAGATAAACCCTGTGAAGTGTAAAACACCCCCACTGTCCTCAGGAATATTAACACACTGACAGAGAACACAGATTAATATTAACACACTCACTGACACACTGTGTATATCATGACCCACAGTCAGATAAACCCTGTGAAGTGTAAAACACCCCCACTGTCCTCAGGAATATTAACATACTGACAGAGAACACAGATTAATATTAACACACTCACTGACACACTGTGTATATCATGACCCACAGTCAGATACACCCAGTGAAGTGTAAAACACCCCCACTGTCCTCAGGAATATTAACACACTGACAGAGAACACAGATTAATATTAACACACTCACTGACACACTGTGTATATCATGACCCACAGTCAGATACACCCTGTGAAGTGTAAAACACCCCCACTGTCCTCAGTAATATTAACACACTGACAGAGAACACAGATTAATATTAACACACTCACTGACACACTGTGTACATCATGACCCACAGTCAGATACACCCTGTGAAGTGTAAAACACCCCACTGTCCTCAGTAATATTAACACACTGACAGAGAACACAGATTAATATTAACACACTCACTGACACACTGTGTACATCATGACCCACAGTCAGATACACCCGGTGAAGTGTAAAACACCCCCACTGTCCTCAGCAATATTAACACACTGACAGAGAACACAGATTAATATTAACACACTCACTGACACACTGTGTACATCATGACCCACTGTTAGATACACCCTGTGAAGTGTAAAACACCCCCACAGTCCTCAGCAATATTAACACACTGACAGAGAACACAGATTAATATTAACACACTCACTGACACACTGTGTACATCATGACCCACAGTCAGATACACCCTGTGAAGTGTAAAACACCCCCACTGTCCTCAGTAATATTAACACACTGACAGAGAACACAGATTAATATTAACACACTCACTGACACACTGTGTATATCATGACCCACAGTCAGATACACCCTGTGAAGTGTAAAACACCCCCACTGTCCTCAGGAATATTAACACACTGACAGAGAACACAGATTAATATTAACACACTCACTGACACACTGTGTGTATCATGGCCCACAGTCAGATACACCCTGTGAAGTGTAAAACACCCCCACTGTCCTCAGGAATATTAACACACTGACAGAGAACACAGATTAATATTAACACACTCACTGACACACTGTGTATATCATGACCCACAGTCAGATAAACCCTGTGAAGTGTAAAACACCCCCACTGTCCTCAGGAATATTAACACACTGACAGAGAACACAGATTAATATTAACACACTCACTGACACACTGTGTATATCATGACCCACAGTCAGATAAACCCTGTGAAGTGTAAAACACCCCCACTGTCCTCAGGAATATTAACATACTGACAGAGAACACAGATTAATATTAACACACTCACTGACACACTGTGTGCATCATGACCCACAGTCAGATACACCCTGTGAAGTGTAAAACACCCCCACTGTCCTCAGTAATATCAAAACACTGACAGAGAACACAGATTAATATTAACACACTCACTGACACACTGTGTGTATCATGACCCACAGTCAGATACACCCTGTGAAGTGTAAAACACCCCCACTGTCCTCAGGACTATTAACACACTGACAGAGAACACAGATTAATATTAACACACTCACTGACACACTGTGTATATCATGACCCACAGTCAGCTAAACCCTGTGAAGTGTAAAACACCCCCACTGTCCTCAGGAATATTAACACACTGACAGAGAACACAGATTAATATTAACACACTCACTGACACACTGTGTATATCATGACCCACAGTCAGATAAACCCTGTGAAGTGTAAAACACCCCCACTGTCCTCAGGAATATTAACATACTGACAGAGAACACAGATTAATATTAACACACTCACTGACACACTGTGTACATCATGACCCACAGTCAGATACACCCTGTGAAGTGTAAAACACCCCCACTGTCCTCAGGAATATTAACACACTGACAGAGAACACAGATTAATATTAACACACTCACTGACACACTGTGTATATCATGACCCACAGTCAGATACACCCTGTGAAGTGTAAAACACCCCCACTGTCCTCAGTAATATTAACACACTGACAGATAACACAGATTAATATTAACACACTCACTGACACACTGTGTACATCATGACCCACAGTCAGATACACCCTGTGAAGTGTAAAACACCCCCACGGTCCTCAGGAATATTAACACACTGACAGAGAACACAGATTAATATTAACACACTCACTGACACACTGTGTATATCATGACCCACAGTCAGATAAACCCTGTGAAGTGTAAAACACCCCCACTGTCCTCAGGAATATTAACACACTGACAGAGAACACAGATTAATATTAACAGACTCACTGACACACTGTGTAAATCATGACTCACAGTCAGATAAACCCTGTGAAGTGTAAAACACCCCCACTGTCCTCAGTAATATTAACACACTGACAGAGAACACAGATTAATATTAACACACTCACTGACACACTGTGTACATCATGACCCACAGTTAGATACACCCTGTGAAGTGTAAAACACCCCCACTGTCCTCAGTAATATTAACACACTGACAGAGAACACAGATTAATATTAACACACTCACTGACACACTGTGGACATCATGACCCACAGTCAGATACACCCTGTGAAGTGTAAAACACCCCCACTGTCCTCAGGAATATTAACACACTGACAGAGAACACAGATTAATATTAACACACTCACTGACACACTGTGTACATCATGACCCACAGTCAGATACACCCTGTGAAGTGTAAAACACCCCCACTGTCCTCAGTAATATGAACACACTGACAGAGAACACAGATTAATATTAACACACTCACTGACACACTGTGTACATCATGACCCACAGTCAGATAAACCCTGTGAAGTGTAAAACACCCCCAGAGTACTCAGGAATATTAACACACTGACAGAGAACACAGATTAATATTAACATACTCACTGACACACTGTGTATATCATGACCCACAGTCAGATAAACCCTGTGAAGTGTAAAACACCCCCACTGTCCTCAGGAATATTAACACACTGACAGAGAACACAGATTAATATTAACAGACTCACCGACACACTGTGTAAATCATGACTCACAGTCAGATAAACCCTGTGAAGTGTAAAACACCCCCACTGTCCTCAGTAATATTAACACACTGACAGAGAACACAGATTAATATTAACACACTCACTGACACACTGTCTATATCATGACCCACAGTCAGATACAGCCTGTGAAGTGTAAAACACCCCCACTGTTCTCAGTAATATTAACACACTGACAGAGAACACAGATTAATATTAACACACTCACTGACACACTGTGTATGTCATGACTCACAGTCAGATAAACCCTGTGAAGTGTAAAACACCCCCACTGTCCTCAGTAATATTAACACACTGACAGAGAACACAGATTAATATTAACACACTCACTGACACACTGTGTACATCATGACCCACAGTCAGATACACCCTGTGAAGTGTAAAACACCCCCACTGTCCTCAGGAATATTAACACACTGACAGAGAACACAGATTAATATTAACACACTCACTGACACACTGTGTATATCATGATCCACAGTCAGATACACCCTGTGAAGTGTAAAACAACCCCACTGTCCTCAGTAATATTAACACACTGACAGAGAACACAGATTAATATTAACACACTCACTGACACACTGTGTATATCATGACCCACAGTCAGATACACCCTGTGAAGTGTAAAACACCCCCACTGTCCTCAGTAATATTAACACACTGACAGAGAACACAGATTAATATTAACACACTCACTGACACACTGTGTATATCATGACCCAGAGTCAGATACACCCTGTGAAGTGTAAAACACCCCCACTGTCCTCAGGAATATTAACGCACTGACAGAGAACACAGATTAATATTAACACACTCACTGACACACTGTGTATATCATGACCCACAGTCAGATACACCCGGTGAAGTGCAAAACACCCCCACTGTCCTCAGGAATATTAACACACTGACAGAGAACACAGATTAATATTAACACACTCACTGACACACTGTGTATATCATGACCCACAGTCAGATAACCCTGTGAAGTGTAAAACACCCCCACTGTCCTCAGGAATATTAACACACTGACAGAGAACACAGATTAATATTAACACACTCACTGACACACTGTGTATATCATGACCCACAGTCAGATACACCCGGTGAAGTGCAAAACAACCCCACTGTCCTCAGGAATATTAACACACTGACAGAGAACACAGATTAATATTAACACACTCACTGACACACTGTGTATATCATGACCCACAGTCAGATACACCCTGTGAAGTGTAAAACATCCCCACTGTCCTCAGTAATATTAACACACTGACAGAGAACACAGATTAATATTAACACACTCACTGACACACTGTGCACATCATGACCCACAGTCAGATACACCCTGTGAAGTGTAAAACACCCCCACTGTCCTCAGGAATATTAACACACTGACAGAGAACACAGATTAATATTAACACACTCACTGACACACTGTGTATATCATGACCCACAGTCAGATAAACCCTGTGAAGTGTAAAACACCCCCACTGTCCTCAGTAATATTAACACACTGACAGAGAACACAGATTAATATTAACACACTCACTGACACACTGTGTGTATCATGACCCACAGTCAGATAAACCCTGAGAAGTGTAAAACACCCCCACTGTCCTCAGGAATATTAACATACTGACAGAGAACACAGATTAATATTAACACACTCACTGACACACTGTGTACATCATGACCCACAGTCAGATACACCCTGTGAAGTGTAAAACACCCCCACTGTCCTCAGGAATATTAACACACTGACAGAGAACACAGATTAATATTAACACACTCACTGACACACTGTGTATATCATGACTCACAGTCAGATACACCCTGTGAAGTGTAAAACACCCCACTTTCCTCAGGAATATTAACACACTGACAGAGAACACAGATTAATATTAACATCCTCACTGACACACTGTGTACATCATGACCCACAGTCAGATACACCCTGTGAAGTGTAAAACATCCCCACTGTCCTCAGTAATATTAACACACTGACAGAGAACACAGATTAATATTAACACACTCACTGACACACTGTGTATATCATGACCCACAGTCAGATACACCCTGTGAAGTGTAAAACATCCCCACTGTCCTCAGGAATATTAACACACTGACAGAGAACACAGATTAATATTAACACACTCACTGACACACTGTGTATATCATGACCCACAGTCAGATACACCCTGTGAAGTGTAAAACACCCCCACTGTCCTCAGGAATATTAACACACTGACAGAGAACACAGATTAATATTAACACACTCACTGACACACTGTGTATATCATGACCCACAGTCAGATACACCCTGTGAAGTGTAAAACACCCCCACTGTCCTCAGTAATATTAACACACTGACAGAGAACACAGATTAATATTAACACACTCACTGACACACTGTGTATATCATGACCCACAGTCAGATACACCCTGTGAAGTGTAAAACACCCCCACTGTCCTCAGTAATATTAACACACTGACAGAGAACACAGATTAATATTAACACACTCACTGACACACTGTGTATATCATGACCCACAGTCAGATACACCCTGTGAAGTGTAAAACACCCCCACTGTCCTCAGTAATATTAACACACTGACAGAGAACACAGATTAATATTAACACACTCACTGACACACTGTGTACATCATGACCCACAGTCAGATACACTATGTGAAGTGTAAAACACCCCCACTGTCCTCAGGAATATTAACACACTGACAGAGAACACAGATTAATATTAACACACTCACTGACACACTGTGTATATCATGACCCACAGTCAGATACACCCTGTGAAGTGTAAAACACCCCCACTGTCCTCAGGAATATTAACACACTGACAGAGAACACAGATTAATATTAACACACTCACTGACACACTGTGTATATCATGACCCACAGTCAGATAAACCCTGTGAAGTGTAAAACACCCCCACTGTCCTCAGGAATATTAACACACTGACAGAGAACACAGATTAATATTAACACACTCACTGACACACTGTGTATATCATGACCCACAGTCAGATAAACCCTGTGAAGTGTAAAACACCCCCACTGTCCTCAGGAATATTAACACACTGACAGAGAACACAGATTAATATTAACACACTCACTGACACACTGTGTATATCATGACCCACAGTCAGATACACCCTGTGAAGTGTAAAACACTCCCACTGTCCTCAGGAATATTAACACACTGACAGAGAACACAGATTAATATTAACACACTCACTGACACACTGTGTATATCATGACCCACAGTCAGATACACCCTGTGAAGTGTAAAACACCCCCACTGTCCTCAGGAATATTAACACACTGACAGAGAACACAGATTAATATTAACACACTCACTGACACACTGTGTATATCATGACCCACAGTCAGATAAACCCTGTGAAGTGTAAAACACCCCCACTGTCCTCAGTAATATTAACACACTGACAGAGAACACAGATTAATATTAACACACTCACTGACACACTGTGTATATCATGACCCACAGTCAGATACACCCGGTGAAGTGTAAAACACCCCCACTGTCCTCAGGAATATTAACACACTGACAGAGAACACAGATTAATATTAACACACTCGCTGACACACTGTGTACATCATGACCCACAGTCAGATAAACCCTGTGAAGTGTAAAACACCCCCACTGCCCTCAGTAATATTAACACACTGACAGAGAACACAGATTAATATTAACACACTCACTGACACACTGTGTATATCATGACTCACAGTCAGATAAACCCTGTGAAGTGTAAAACACCCCCACTGTCCTCAGTAATATTAACACACTGACAGAGAACACAGATTAATATTAACACACTCACTGAAACACTGTGTATATCATGACCCACAGTCAGATACACCCTGTGAAGTGTAAAACACCCCCACTGTCCTCAGTAATATTAACACACTGACAGAGAACACAGATTAATATTAACACACTCACTGACACACTGTGTATATCATGACCCACTGTCAGATACACCCTGTGAAGTGTAAAACACCCCCACTGTCCTCAGTAATATTAACACACTGACAGAGAACACAGATTAATATTAACACACTCACTGACACACTGTCTATATCATGACCCAGAGTCAGATACACCCTGTGAAGTGTAAAACACCCCCACTGTTCTCAGTAATATTAACACACTGACAGAGAACACAGATTAATATTAACACACTCACTGACACACTGTGTCTCTCATGACCCACAGTCAGATTCACCCTGTGAAGTGTAAAACACCCCCACTGTCCTCAGGAATATTAACACACTGTCTGAGAACACAGATTAATATTAACACACTCACTGACACACTTTGTATATCATGACCCACAGTCAGATACACCCTGTGAAGTGTAAAACACCCCCACTGTCCTCAGGAATATTAACACACTGACAGAGAACACAGATTAATATTAACACACTCACTGACACACTATGTATATCATGACCCACAGTCAGATAAACCCTGTGAAGTGTAAAACACCCCCACTGTCCTCAGTAATATTAACACACTGACAGAGTACACAGATTAATATTAACACACTCACTGACACACTGTGTACATCATGACTCACAGTCAGATACACCCTGTGAAGTGTAAAACATCCCCACTGTCCTCAGTAATATTAACACACTGACAGAGAACACAGATTAATATTAACACACTCACTGACACACTGTGTATATCATGACCCACAGTCAGATACACCCTGTGAAGTGTAAAACACCCCCACTGTCCTCAGGAATATTAACACACTGACAGAGAACACAGATTAATCTTAACACACTCACTGACACACTGTGTATATCATGACCCACAGTCAGATACACCCTGTGAAGTGTAAAATACCCCCACTGTCCTCAGGAATATTAACACACTGACAGAGAACACAGATTAATATTAACACACTCACTGACACACTGTGTATATCATGACCCACAGTCAGATACTCCCAGTGAAGTGTAAAACACCACCACTGTCCTCAGGAATATTAACACACTGACAGAGAACACAGATTAATATTAACACACTCACTGACACACTGTGTATATCATGACCCACAGTCAGATACACCCGGTGAAGTGTAAAACACCCCCACTGTCCTCAGGAATGTTAACACACTGACAGAGAACACAGATTAATATTAACACACTCACTGACACACTGTGTATATCATGACCCAGAGTCAGATACACCCTGTGAAGTGTAAAACACCCCCACTGTCCTCAGGAATATTAACACACTGACAGAGAACACAGATTAATATTAACACACTCACTGACACACTGTGTATATCATGACCCACAGTCAGATACACCCTGTGAAGTGTAAAACATCCCCACTGTCCTCAGTAATGTTAACACACTGACAGAGAACACAGATTAATATTAACACACTCACTGACACACTGTGTATATCATGACCCACAGTCAGATACACTCTGTGAAGTGTAAAACACCCCCACTGTCCTCAGTAATATTAACACACTGACAGAGAACACAGATTAATATTAACACACTCACTGATACACTGTGTACATCATGACCCACAGTCAGATACACCCTGTGAACTGTAAAACACCCCCACTGTCCTCAGTAATATTAACACACTGACAGAGAACACAGATTAATATTAACACACTCACTGACACACTCTGTATATCATGACCCAGAGTCAGATACACCCTGTGAAGTGTAAAACACCCCCACTGTACTCAGGAATATTAACACACTGACAGAGAACACAGATTAATATTAAAACACTCACTGACACACTGTGTATATCATGACCCACAGTCAGATACACCCGGTGAAGTGTAAAACACCCCCACTGTCCTCAGGAATATTAACACACTGACAGAGAACACAGATTAATATTAACACACTCACTGACACACTGTGTATATCATGACCCACAGTCAGATAACCCTGTGAAGTGTAAAACACCCCCACTGTCCTCAGTAATATTAACACACTGACAGAGAACACAGATTAATATTAACACACTCACTGACACACTGTGTATATCATGACCCACAGTCAGATACACCCTGTGAAGTGTAATACACCCCCACTGTCCTCAGGAATATTAACACACTGACAGAGAACATAGATTAATATTAACACACTCACTGACACACTGTGTATATCATGACCCACAGCCAGATACACCCTGTGAAGTGTAAAACACCCCCACTGTCCTCAGGAATATTAACACACTGACAGAGAACACAGATTAATATTAACACACTCACTGACACACTGTGTATATCATGACCCACAGTCAGATACACCCTGTGAAGTGTAAAACACCCCCACTGTCCTCAGTAATATTAACACACTGACAGAGAACACAGATTAATATTAACACACTCACTGACACACTGTGTACATCATGACCCAGAGTCAGATACACCCTGTGAAGTGTAAAACACCCCCACTGTCCTCAGTAATATTAACACACTGACAGAGAACACAGATTAATATTAACACACTCACTGACACACTGTGTATATCATGACCAACAGTCAGATACACCCTGTGAAGTGTAAAACACCCCCACTGTCCTCAGTAATATTAACACACTGACAGAGAACACAGATTAATATTAACACACTCACTGACACACTGTGTATATCATGACCCACAGTCAGCTACATCCTGTGAAGTGTAAAACACCCCCACTGTCCTCAGGAATATTAACACACTGACAGAGAACACAGATTAATATTAACACACTCACTGACACACTGTGTATATCATGACCCACAGTCAGATACACCCTGTGAAGTGTAAAACACCCCCACTGTCCTCAGTAATATTAACACACTGACAGAGAACACAGATTAATATTAACACACTCACTGACACACTGTGTATATCATGACCCACAGTCAGATACACCCTGTGAAGTGTAAAACACCCCACTGTCCTCAGCAATATTAACACACTGACAGAGAACACAGATTAATATTAACACACTCACTGACACACTGTGTACATCATGACCCACAGTCAGATACACCCTGTGAAGTGTAAAACATTCCCACTGTCCTCAGGAATATTAACACACTGACAGAGAACACAGATTAATATTAACACACTCACTGACACACTGTGTATATCATGACCCACAGTCAGAAACACCCTGTGAAGTGTAAAACATCCCCACTGTCCTCAGGAATATTAACACACTGACAGAGAACACAGATTAATATTAACACACTCACTGACACACTGTGTATATCATGACCCACAGTCAGATACACCCTGTGAAGTGTAAAACACCCCCACTGTCCTCAGTAATATTAACACACTGACAGAGAACACAGATTAATATTAACACACTCACTGACACACTGTGTACATCATGACCCACAGTCAGATACACCCTCTGAAGTGTAAAACATTCCCACTGTCCTCAGGAATATTAACACACTGACAGAGAACACAGATTAATATTAACACACTCACTGACACACTGTGTACATCATGACCCACAGTCAGATGCACCCTGTGAAGTGTAAAACACCCCCACTGTCCTCAGTAATATTAACACACTGACAGAGAACACAGATTAATATTAACACACTCTCTGACACACTGTGTACATCATGACCCACAGTCAGATAAACCCTGTGAAGTGTAAAACATCCCCACTGTCCTCAGTAATATTAACACACTGACAGAGAACACAGATTAATATTAACACACTCACTGACACACTGTGTACATCATGACCCACAGTCAGATACACCCTGTGAAGTGTAAAACACCCCCACTGTCCTCAGTAATATTAACACACTGACAGAGAACACAGATTAATATTAACACTCTCACTGACACACTGTGTACATCATGACCCACAGTCAGATACACCCTGTGAATTGTAAAACATCCCCACTGACCTCAGTAATATTAACACACTGACAGAGAACACAGATTAATATTAACACACTCACTGACACACTGTGTGTATCATGACCCACAGTCAGATACACCCTGTGAAGTGTAAAACACCCCCACTGTCCTCAGTAATATTAACACACTGACAGAGAACACAGATTAATATTAACACACACACTGACACACTGTGTATATCATCACCCACAGTCAGATAAACCCTGTGAAGTGTAAAACACCCCCACTGTCCTCAGGAATATTAACACACTGACAGAGAACACAGATTGATATTAACACACTCACTGACACACTGTGTACATCATGACCCACAGTCAGATACACCCTGTGAAGTGTAAAATACCCACACTGTCCTCAGTAATATTAACACACTGACAGAGAACACAGATTAATATTAACACACTCACTGACACACTGTGTATATCATGACCCACAGCCAGATACGCCCTGTGAAGTGTAAAACACCCCCACTGTCCTCAGTAATATTAACACACTGACAGAGAACACAGATTAATATTAACACACTCACTGACACACTGTGTATATCATGACCCAGAGTCAGATACACCCTGTGAAGTGTAAAACATCCCCACTGTCCTCAGGAATATTAACACACTGACAGAGAACACAGATTAATATTAACACACTCACTGACACACTGTGTATATCATGACCCACAGTCAGATACACCCTGTGAAGTGTAAAACACCCCCACTGTCCTCAGTAATATTAACACACTGACAGAGAACACAGATTAATATTAACACACTCACTGACACACTGTGCATATCATGACCCAGAGTCAGATACACCCTGTGAAGTGTAAAACACCACCACTGTCCTCAGTAATATTAACACACTGACAGAGAACACAGATTAATATTAACACACTCACTGACACACTGTGTATATCATGACCCACAGTCAGATACACCCTGTGAAGTGTAAAATACCCCCACTGTCCTCAGGAATATTAACACACTGACAGAGAACACAGATTAATATTAACACACTCACTGACACACTGTGTATATCATGACCCACAGTCAGATACACCCTGTGAAGTGTAAAACACCCCCACTGTCCTCAGGAATATTAACACACTGACAGAGAACACAGATTAATATTAACACACTCACTGACACACTGTGTATATCATGACCCAGAGTCAGATAAACCCTGTGAAGTGTAAAACACCCCCACTGTCCACAGGAATATTAACACACTGACAGAGAACACAAATTAATATTAACACACTCACTGACACACTATGTACATCATGACCCACAGTCAGATACACCCTGTGAAGTGTAAAACACCCCCACTGTCCTCAGTAATATTAACACACTGACAGAGAACACAGATTAATATTAACACACTCACTGACACACTGTGTATATCATGACCCACAGTCAGATACACCCTGTGAAGTGTAAAACACCCCCACTGTCCTCAGTAATATTAACACACTGATAGAGAACACAGATTAATATTAACACACTCACTGACACACTGTGTATATCATGACCCACAGTCAGATACACCCTGTGAAGTGTAAAACACTCCCACTGTCCTCAGGAATATTAACACACTGACAGAGAACACAGATTAATATTAACACACTCACTGACACACTGTGTATATCATGACCCACAGTCAGATACACCCTGTGAAGTGTAAAACACCCCCACTGTCCTCAGTAATATTAACACACTGACAGAGAACACAGATTAATATTAACACACTCACTGACACACTGTGCATATCATGACCCAGAGTCAGATACACCCTGTGAAGTGTAAAACACCACCACTGTCCTCAGTAATATTAACACACTGACAGAGAACACAGATTAATATTAACACACTCACTGACACACTGTGTATATCATGACCCACAGTCAGATACACCCTGTGAAGTGTAAAATACCCCCACTGTCCTCAGGAATATTAACACACTGACAGAGAACACAGATTAATATTAACACACTCACTGACACACTGTGTATATCATGACCCACAGTCAGATACACCCTGTGAAGTGTAAAACACCCCCACTGTCCTCAGGAATATTAACACACTGACAGAGAACACAGATTAATATTAACACACTCACTGACACACTGTGTATATCATGACCCAGAGTGAGATAAACCCTGTGAAGTGTAAAACACCCCCACTGTCCACAGGAATATTAACACACTGACAGAGAACACAAATTAATATTAACACACTCACTGACACACTATGTACATCATGACCCACAGTCAGATACACCCTGTGAAGTGTAAAACACCCCCACTGTCCTCAGTAATATTAACACACTGACAGAGAACACAGATTAATATTAACACACTCACTGACACACTGTGTATATCATGACCCACAGTCAGATACACCCTGTGAAGTGTAAAACACCCCCACTGTCCTCAGTAATATTAACACACTGATAGAGAACACAGATTAATATTAACACACTCACTGACACACTGTGTATATCATGACCCACAGTCAGATACACCCTGTGAAGTGTAAAACACTCCCACTGTCCTCAGGAATATTAACACACTGACAGAGAACACAGATTAATATTAACACACTCACTGACACACTGTGTATATCATGACCCACAGTCAGATACACCCTGTGAAGTGTAAAACACCCCCACTGTCCTCAGTAATATTAACACACTGACAGAGAACACAGATTAATATTAACACACTCACTGACACACTGTGTACATCATGACCCACAGTCAGATAAACCCTGTGAAGTGTAAAACAGCCCCACTGTCCTCAGTAATATTAACACACTGACAGAGAACACAGATTAATATTAACACACTCACTGACACACTGTGTATATCATGACCCACAGTCAGATAAACCCTGTGAAGTGTAAAACATCCCCAATGTCCTCAGTAATATTAACACACTGACAGAGAACACAGATTAATATTAACACACTCACTGACACACTGTGTATTTCATGACCCACAGTCAGATAAACCCTGTGAAGTGTAAAACACCCCCACTGTCCTCAGTAATATTAACACACTGACAGAGAACACAGATTACTATTAACACACTCACTGACACACTGTGTACATCATGACCCACAGTCAGATACACCCTGTGAAGTGTAAAACACCCCCACTGTCCTCAGGAATATTAACACACTGACAGAGTACACAGATTAATATTAACACACTCACTGACACACTGTGTATATCATGACCCACAGTCAGATACACCCTGTGAAGTGTAAAACACCCCCACTGTCCTCAGTAATATTAACACACTGACAGAGAACACAGATTAATATTAACACACTCACTGACACACTGTGTATATCATGACCCACAGTCAGATACACCCTGTGAAGTGTAAAACACCCCCACTGTCCTCAGTAATATTAACACACTGACAGAGAACACAGATTAATATTAACAAACTCACTGACACACTGTGTATATCATGAACCAGAGTCAGATACAGCCTGTGAAGTGTAAAACACCCCCACTGTCCTCAGTAATATTAACACACTGACAGAGAACACAGATTAATATTAACACACTCACTGACACACTGTGTATATCATGACCCACAGCCAGATACACCCTGTGAAGTGTAAAACACCCCCACTGTCCTGAGCAATATTAACACACTGACAGAGAACACAGATTAATATTAACACACTCACTGACACACTGTGTATATCATGACTCACAGTCAGATACACCCGGTGAAGTGTAAAACACCCCCACTGTCCTCAGTAATATTAACACACTGACAGAGAACACAGATTAATATTAACACACTCACTGACACACTGTGTACATCATGACCCACAGTCAGATACACCCTGTGAAGTGTAAAACATCCCCACTGTCCTCAGGAATATTAACACACTGACAGAGAACACAGATTAATATTAACACACTCACTGACACAATGTGTATATCATGACCCACAGTCAGATACACCCTGTGAAGTGTAAAACACCCCCACTGTCCTCAGCAATATTAACACACTGACAGAGAACACAGATTAATATTAACACACTCACTGACACACTGTGTATATCATGACCCGCAGTCAGATACACCCTGTGAAGTGTAAAACACCCCCACTGTCCTCAGTAATATTAACACACTGACAGAGAACACAGATTAATATTAACACACTCACTGACACACTGTGTACATCATGACCCACAGTCAGATACACCCTGTGAAGTGTAAAACATCCCCACTGTCCTCAGTAATATTAACACACTGACAGAGAACACAGATTAATGTTCACACAATCACTGACACACTGTGTATATCATGACCCACAGTCAGATACACCCTGTGAAGTGTAAAACACCCCCACTGTCCTCAGGAATATTAACACACTGACAGAGAACACAGATTAATATTAACACACTCACTGACACACTGTGTACATCATGACCCACAGTCAGATGCACCCGGTGAAGTGTAAAACACCCCCACTGTCCTCAGTAATATTAACACACTGACAGAGAACACAGATTAATATTAACACACTCACTGACACACTGTGTATATCATGACTCACAGTCAGATACACCCTGTGAAGTGTAAAACATCCCCACTGTCCTCAGTAATATTAACACACTGACAGAGAACACAGATTAATATTAACACACTCACTGACACACTGTGTATATCATGACCCACAGTCAGATACACCCTGTGAAGTGTAAAACACCCCCACTGTCCTCAGTAATATTAACACACTGACAGAGAACACAGATTAATATTAACACACTCACTGACACACTGTGTATATCATGACTCACAGTCAGATACACCCTGTGAAGTGTAAAACATCCCCACTGTCCTCAGTAATATTAACACACTGACAGAGAACACAGATTAATATTAACACACTCACTGACACACTGTGTATATCATGACCCACAGTCAGATACACCCTGTGAAGTGTAAAACACCCCCACTGTCCTCAGTAATATTAACACACTGACAGAGAACACAGATTAATATTAACACACTCACTGACACACTGTGTACATCATGACCCACAGTCAGATACACCCGGTGAAGTGTAAAACATCCCCACTGTCCTCAGGAATATTAACACACTGACAGAGAACACAGATTAATATTAACACACTCACTGACACACTGTGTACATCATGACCCACATTCAGATAAACTCTGTGAAGTGTAAAACACCCCCACTGTCCTCAGTAATATTAACATACTGACAGAGAACACAGATTAATATTAACACACTCACTGACACACTGTGTATATCATGACCCACAGTCAGATACACCCTGTGAAGTGTAAAACACCCCCACTGTCCTCAGTAATATTAACATACTGACAGAGAACACAGATTAATATTAACACACTCACTGACACACTGTGTA
The DNA here is from genome assembly GCF_036365525.1 of Heterodontus francisci. Taxonomy (NCBI): domain Eukaryota; kingdom Metazoa; phylum Chordata; class Chondrichthyes; order Heterodontiformes; family Heterodontidae; genus Heterodontus; species Heterodontus francisci. Next base: position 1,051,326 of record NW_027140725.1, read on the forward strand.
TATCATGACCCACAGTCAGATACACCCTGTGAAGTGTAAAACACCCCCACTGTCCTCAGTAATATTAACACACTGACACAGAACACAGATTAATATTAACACACTCACTGACACACTGTGTATATCATGACCCACAGTCAGATACACCCTGTGAAGTGTAAAACACCCCCACTGTCCTCAGGAATATTAACACACTGACAGAGAACACAGATTAATATTAACACACTCACTGACACACTGTGTATATCATGACCCACAGTCAGATACACCCTGTGAAGTGTAAAACACCCCCACTGTCCTCAGTAATATTAACACACTGACAGAGAACACAGATTAATATTAACACACTCACTGACACACTGTGTACATCATGACCCACAGTCAGATACACCCTGTGAAGTGTTAAACACCCCCACTGTCCTCAGTAATATTAACACACTGACAGAGAACACAGATTAATATTAACACACTCACTGACACACTGTGTATATCATGACTCACAGTCAGATAAACTCTGTGAAGTGTAAAACACCCCCACTGTCCTCAGGAATATTAACACACTGACAGAGAACACAGATTAATATTAACACACTCACTGACACACTGTGTATATCATGACCCACAGTCAGATACACCCTGTGAAGTGTAAAACACCCCCACTGTCCTCAGGAATATTAACACACTGACAGAGAACACAGATTAATATTAACACACTCACTGACACACTGTGTATATCATGACCCACAGTCAGATACACCCTGTGAAGTGTAAAACATTCCCACTGTCCTCAGTAATATTAACACACTGACAGAGAACACAGATTAATATTAACACACTCACTGACACACTGTGTATATCATGACTCACAGTCAGATAAACCCTGTGAAGTGTAAAACACCCCCACTGTCCTCAGTAATATTAACACACTGACAGAGAACACAGATTAATATTAACACACTCACTGACACACTGTGTACATCATGACCCACAGTCAGATACACCCTGTGAAGTGTAAAAAAACCCCACTGTCCTCAGTAATATTAACACACTGACAGAGAACACAGATTAATATTAACACACTCACTGACACACTGTGTATATCATGACCCACAGTCAGATACACCCTGTGAAGTGTAAAACACCCCCACTGTCCTCAGGAATATTAACACACTGACAGAGAACACAGATTAATATTAACACACTCACTGACACACTGTGTATATCATGACCCACAGTCAGATACACCCTGTGAAGTGTAAAACACCCCCACTGTCCTCAGTAATATTAACACACTGACAGAGAACACAGATTAATATTAACACACTCACTGACACACTGTGTATATCATGATTCACAGTCAGATAAACCCTGTGAAGTGTAAAACACCCCCACTGTCCTCAGTAATATTAACACACTGACAGAGAACACAGATTAATATTAACACACTCACTGACACACTGTGTATATCATGACCCAGAGTCAGACACACCCTGTGAAGTGTAAAACAGCCCCACTGTACTCAGTAATATTAACACACTGACAGAGAACACAGATTAATATTAACACACTCACTGACACACTGTGTACATCATGATCCACAGTCAGATACACCCTGTGAAGTGTAAAACACCCCCACTGTCCTCAGCAATATTAACACACTGACAGAGAACACAGATTAATATTAACTCACTCACTGACACACTGTGTATATCATGACCCAGAGTCAGATACACCCTGTGAAGTGTAAAACACCCCCACTGTCCTCAGTAATATTAACACACTGACAGAGAACACAGATTAATATTAACACACTCACTGACACACTGTGTATCTCATGACCCACAGTCAGATACACCCTGTGAAGTGTAAAACACCCCCACTGTCGTCAGCAATATTATCACACTGACAGAGAACACAGATTAATATTAACACACTCACTGACACACTGTGCATATCATGACCCACAGTCAGATACACCCTGTGAAGTGTAAAACACCCCCACTGTCCTCAGTAATATTAACACACTGACAGAGAACACAGATTAATATTAACACACTCACTGACACACTATGTACATCATGACCCACAGTCAGATACACCCTGTGAAGTGTAAAACACCCCCACTGTCCTCAGTAATATTAACACACTGACAGAGAACACAGATTAATATTAACACACTCACTGACACACTGTGTATATCATGACCCACAGTCAGATACACCCTGTGAAGTGTAAAACACCCGCACTGTCCTCAGTAATATTAACACACTGACAGAGAACACAGATTAATATTAACACACTCACTGACACACTGTGTACATCATGACCCACAGTCAGATACACTCTGTGAAGTGTAAAACACCCCCACTGTCCTCAGGAATATTAACACACTGACAGAGAACACAGATTAATATTAACACACTCACTGACACACTGTGTATATCATGACCCACAGTCAGATACACCCTGTGAAGTGTAAAACACCCCCACTGTCCTCAGGAATATTAACACACTGACAGAGAACACAGATTAATATTAACACACTCACTGACACACTGTGTATATCATGACCCACAGTCAGATACACCCTGTGAAGTGTAAAACACCCCCACTGTCCTCAGGAATATTAACACACTGACAGAGAACACAGATTAATATTAACACACTCACTGACACACTGTGTATATCATGACCCACAGTCAGATACACCCTGTGAAGTGTAAAACACCCCACTGTCCTCGGTAATATTAACACACTGACAGAGAACACAGATTAATATTAACACACTCACTGACACACTGTGTACATCATGACCCACAGTCAGATACACCCTGTGAAGTGTAAAACACCCCCACTGTCGTCAGCAGTATTATGACACTGAAAGAGAACACAGATTAATATTAACACACTCACTGACACACTGTGTATATCATGACCCACAGTCAGATACACCCTGTGAAGTGTAAAACACCCCCACTGTCCTCAGGAATATTAACACACTGACAGAGAACACAGATTAATATTAACACACTCACTGACACACTGTGTACATCATGACCCACAGTCAGATACACCCTGTGAAGTGTAAAACACCCCCACTGTCCTCAGTAAGATTAACACACTGACAGAGAACACAGATTAATATTAACACACTCACTGACACACTGTGTATATCATGACCCACAGTCAGATACACCCTGTGAAGTGTAAAACACCCCCACTGTCCTCAGGAATATTAACACACTGACAGAGAACACAGATTAATATTAACACACTCACTGACACACTGTGTATATCATGACCCACAGTCAGATACACCCTGTGAAGTGTAAAACACCCCCACTGTCGTCAGCAATATTATCACACTGACAGAGAACACAGATTAATATTAACACACTCACTGACACACTGTGCACATCATGACCCACAGTCAGATACACCCTGTGAAGTGTAAAACACCCCCACTGTCCTCAGTAATATTAACACACTGACAGAGAACACAGATTAATATTAACACACTCACTGACACACTGTGTATATCATGACCCACAGTCAGATACACCCTGTGAAGTGTAAAACACCCCCACTGTCCTCAGTAATATTAACACACTGACAGAGAACACAGATTAATATTAACACACTCACTGACACACTGTGTATATCATGACCCTCAGTCAGATACACCCTGTGAAGTGTAAAACACCCCCACTGTCCTCAGTAATATTAACACACTGACAGAGAACACAGATTAATATTAACACACTCACTGACACACTGTGTACATCATGACCCACAGTCAGATACACCCTGTGAAGTGTAAAACACCCCCACTGTCCTCAGTAATATTAACACACTGACAGAGAACACAGATTAATATTAACACACTCACTGACACACTGTGTATATCATGACCCACAGTCAGATACACTCTGTGAAGTGTAAAACACTCCCCACTGTCCTCAGTAATATTAGCACACTGACAGAGAACACAGATTAATATTAACACACTCACTGACACACTGTGTATATCATGACCCACAGTCAGATACACCCTGTGAAGTGTAAAACACCCCCACTGTCCTCAGTAATATTAACACACTGACAGAGAACACAGATTAATATTAACACACTCACTGACACACTGTGTACATCATGAACCACAGTCAGATACACCCTGTGAAGTGTAGAACACCCCCACTGACCTCAGTAATATTAACACACTGACAGAGGACACAGATTAATATTAACACACTCACTGACACACTGTGTATATCATGACCCACAGTCAGATACACCCTGTGAAGTGTAAAACACCCCCACTGTCCTCAGTAATATTAACACACTGACAGAGAACACAGATTAATATTAACACACTCACTGACACACTGTGTACATCATGACCCACAGACAGATAAACCCTGTGAAGTGTAAAACACCCCCACTGTCCTCAGTAATATTAACACACTGACAGAGGACACAGATTAATATTAACACACTCACTGACACACTGTGTATATCATGACCCACAGTCAGATACACCCTGTGAAGTGTAAAACACCCCCACTGTCCTCAGTAATATTAACACACTGACAGAGAACACAGATTAATATTAACACACTCACTGACACACTGTGTACATCATGACCCACAGTCAGATACACCCTGTGAAGTGTAAAACACCCCCTCTGTCCTCAGTAATATTAACACACTGACAGAGAACACAGATTAATATTAACACACTCACTGACACACTGTGTATATCATGACCCACAGTCAGATACACCCTGTGAAGTGTAAAACACCCCCACTGTCCTCAGTAATATTAACACACTGACAGAGAACACAGATTAATATTAACACACTCACTGACACACTGTGTATATCATGACCCACAGTCAGATACACCCTGTGAAGTGTAAAACACCCCCACTGTCCTCAGGAATATTAACACATTGACAGAGAACACAGATTAATATTAACACACTCACTGACACACTGTGTATATCATGACCCACAGTCAGATAAACCCTGTGAAGTGTAAAACATCCCCACTGTCCTCAGTAATATTAACACACTGACAGAGAACACAGATTAATATTAACACACTCACTGACACACTGTGTATATCATGACCCACAGTCAGATACACCCTGTGAAGTGTAAAACACCCCACTGTCCTCGGTAATATTAACACACTGACAGAGAACACAGATTAATATTAACACACTCACTGACACACTGTGTACATCATGACCCACAGTCAGATACACCCTGTGAAGTGTAAAACACCCCCAGTGTCCTCAGTAATATTAACACACTGACAGAGAACACAGATTAATATTAACACACTCACTGACACACTGTGTACATCATGACCCACAGTCAGATACACCCTGTGAAGTGTAAAACACCCTCACTGTCCTCAGGAATATTAGCACACTGACAGAGAACACAGATTAATATTAACACACTCACTGACACACTGTGTATATCATGACCCACAGTCAGATACACCCGGTGAAGTGTAAAACACCCCCACTGTCCTCAGGAATATTAACACACTGACAGAGAACACAGATTAATATTAACACACTCACTGACACACTGTGTATATCATGACCCACAGTCAGATACACCCTGTGAAGTGTAAAACACCCCCACTGTCCTCAGGAATATTAACACACTGACAGAGAACACAGATTAATATTAACACACTCACTGACACACTGTGTATATCATGACCCACAGTCAGATACACCCTGTGAAGTGTAAAACACCCCCACTGTCCTCAGGAAGATTAAAACACTGACAGAGAACACAGATTAATATTAACACACTCACTGACACACTGTGTATATCATGACCCACAGTCAGATACACCCTGTGAAGTGTAAAACACCCCCACTGTCCTCAGGAATATTAACACACTGACAGAGAACACAGATTAATATTAACACACTCACTGACACACTGTGTATATCATGACCCACAGTCAGATACACCCTGTGAAGTGTAAAACACCCCCACTGTCCTCAGGAATATTAACACACTGACAGAGAACACAGATTAATATTAACACACTCACTGACACACTGTGTATATCATGACCCACAGTCAGATACACCCTGTGAAGTGTAAAACACCCCCACTGTCCTCAGTAATATTAACACACTGACAGAGAACACAGATTAATATTAACACACTCACTGACACACTGTGCATATCATGACACACAGTCAGATACACCCTGTGAAGTGTAAAACACCCCCACTGTCCTCAGGAATAATAACACACGGACAGAGAACACAGATTAATATTAACACACTCACTGACACACTGTGTACATCATGACCCACAGTCAGATACACCCTGTGAAGTGTAAAACACCCCCACTGTCCTCATTAATATTAACACACTGACAGAGAACACAGGTAAATATTAACACACTCACTGACACACTGTGTACATCATGACCCACAGTCAGATACACCCTGTGAAGTGTAAAACATCCCCACTGTCATCAGGAATATTAACACACTGACAGAGAACACAGATTAATATTAACACACTCACCGACACACTGTGTACATCATGACCCACAGTCAGATACACCCTGTGAAGTGTAAAACATCCCCACTGTCCTCAGGAATATTAACACACTGACAGAGAACACAGATTAATATTAACACACTCACTGACACACTGTGTATATCATGACCCACAGTCAGATACACCCTGTGAAGTGTAAAACACCCCCACTGTCCTCAGTAATATTAACACACTGACAGAGAACACAGATTAATATTAACACACTCACTGACACACTATGTACATCATGACCCACAGTCAGATACACCCTGTGAAGTGTAAAACACCCCCACTGTCCTCAGTAATATTAACACACTGACAGAGAACACAGATTAATATTAACACACTCACTGACACACTGTGTATATCATGACCCACAGTCAGATACACCCTGTGAAGTGTAAAACACCCGCACTGTCCTCAGTAATATTAACACACTGACAGAGAACACAGATTAATATTAACACACTCACTGACACACTGTGTACATCATGACCCACAGTCAGATACACTCTGTGAAGTGTAAAACACCCCCACTGTCCTCAGGAATATTAACACACTGACAGAGAACACAGATTAATATTAACACACTCACTGACACACTGTGTATATCATGACCCACAGTCAGATACACCCTGTGAAGTGTAAAACACCCCCACTGTCCTCAGGAATATTAACACACTGACAGAGAACACAGATTAATATTAACACACTCACTGACACACTGTGTATATCATGACCCACAGTCAGATACACCCTGTGAAGTGTAAAACACCCCCACTGTCCTCAGCAATATTAACACACTGACAGAGAACACAGATTAATATTAACACACTCACTGACACACTGTGTATATCATGATCCACAGTCAGATACACCCTGTGAAGTGTAAAACACCCCCACTATCCTCAGTAATATTAAAACACTGACAGAGAACACAGATTAATATTAACACACTCACTGACACACTGTGTACATCATGACCCACAGTCAGATACACCCTGTGAAGTGTAAAACACCCCCACTGTCCTCAGGAATATTAACACACTGACAGAGAACACAGATTAATATTAACACACTCACTGAAACACTGTGTATATCATGAACCACAGTCAGATACACCCTGTGAAGTGTAAAACACCCCCACTGTCCTCAGTAATATTAACACACTGACAGAGAACACAGATTAATATTAACACACTCACTGACACACTGTGTACATCATGACCCACAGTCAGATACACCCTGTGAAGTGTAAAACACCCCCACTGTCCTCAGTAATATTAACACACTGACAGAGAACACAGATTAATATTAACACACTCACTGACACACTGTGTACATCATGACCCACAGTCAGATACACCCTGTGAAGTGTAAAACACCCCCACTGTCCTCAGGAATGTTAACACACTGACAGAGAACACAGATTAATATTAACACACTCACTGACACACTGTGTATATCATGACCCACAGTCAGATAAATCCTGTGAAGTGTAAAACACGCCCACTGTCCTCAGCAATATTATCACAATGACAGAGAACACAGATTAATATTAACACACTCACTGACACACTGTGTATATCATGACCCACAGTCAGATACACCCTGTGAAGTGTAAAACATTCCCACTGTCCTCAGCAATATTAACACACTGACAGAGAACACAGATTAATATTAACACACTCACTGACACACTGTGTATATCATGACCCACAGTCAGATACACCCTGTGAAGTGTAAAACATCCCCACTGTCCTCAGTAATATTAACACACTGACAGAGAACACAGATTAATATTAACACACTCACTGACACACTGTGTATATCATGACCCACAGTCAGATACACCCTGTGAAGTGTAAAACACCCCACTGTCCTCGGTAATATTAACACACTGACAGAGAACACAGATTAATATTAACACACTCACTGACACACTGTGTACATCATGACCCACAGTCAGATACACCCTGTGAAGTGTAAAACACCCCCAGTGTCCTCAGTAATATTAACACACTGACAGAGAACACAGATTAATATTAACACACTCACTGACACACTGTGTACATCATGACCCACAGTCAGATACACCCTGTGAAGTGTAAAACACCCTCACTGTCCTCAGGAATATTAGCACACTGACAGAGAACACAGATTAATATTAACACACTCACTGACACACTGTGTATATCATGACCCACAGTCAGATACACCCGGTGAAGTGTAAAACACCCCCACTGTCCTCAGGAATATTAACACACTGACAGAGAACACAGATTAATATTAACACACTCACTGACACACTGTGTATATCATGACCCACAGTCAGATACACCCTGTGAAGTGTAAAACACCCCCACTGTCCTCAGGAATATTAACACACTGACAGAGAACACAGATTAATATTAACACACTCACTGACACACTGTGTATATCATGACCCACAGTCAGATACACCCTGTGAAGTGTAAAACACCCCCACTGTCCTCAGGAAGATTAAAACACTGACAGAGAACACAGATTAATATTAACACACTCACTGACACACTGTGTATATCATGACCCACAGTCAGATACACCCTGTGAAGTGTAAAACACCCCCACTGTCCTCAGGAATATTAACACACTGACAGAGAACACAGATTAATATTAACACACTCACTGACACACTGTGTATATCATGACCCACAGTCAGATACACCCTGTGAAGTGTAAAACACCCCCACTGTCCTCAGGAATATTAACACACTGACAGAGAACACAGATTAATATTAACACACTCACTGACACACTGTGTATATCATGACCCACAGTCAGATACACCCTGTGAAGTGTAAAACACCCCCACTGTCCTCAGTAATATTAACACACTGACAGAGAACACAGATTAATATTAACACACTCACTGACACACTGTGCATATCATGACACACAGTCAGATACACCCTGTGAAGTGTAAAACACCCCCACTGTCCTCAGGAATAATAACACACGGACAGAGAACACAGATTAATATTAACACACTCACTGACACACTGTGTACATCATGACCCACAGTCAGATACACCCTGTGAAGTGTAAAACACCCCCACTGTCCTCATTAATATTAACACACTGACAGAGAACACAGGTAAATATTAACACACTCACTGACACACTGTGTACATCATGACCCACAGTCAGATACACCCTGTGAAGTGTAAAACATCCCCACTGTCATCAGGAATATTAACACACTGACAGAGAACACAGATTAATATTAACACACTCACCGACACACTGTGTACATCATGACCCACAGTCAGATACACCCTGTGAAGTGTAAAACATCCCCACTGTCCTCAGGAATATTAACACACTGACAGAGAACACAGATTAATATTAACACACTCACTGACACACTGTGTATATCATGACCCACAGTCAGATACACCCTGTGAAGTGTAAAACACCCCCACTGTCCTCAGTAATATTAACACACTGACAGAGAACACAGATTAATATTAACACACTCACTGACACACTATGTACATCATGACCCACAGTCAGATACACCCTGTGAAGTGTAAAACACCCCCACTGTCCTCAGTAATATTAACACACTGACAGAGAACACAGATTAATATTAACACACTCACTGACACACTGTGTATATCATGACCCACAGTCAGATACACCCTGTGAAGTGTAAAACACCCGCACTGTCCTCAGTAATATTAACACACTGACAGAGAACACAGATTAATATTAACACACTCACTGACACACTGTGTACATCATGACCCACAGTCAGATACACTCTGTGAAGTGTAAAACACCCCCACTGTCCTCAGGAATATTAACACACTGACAGAGAACACAGATTAATATTAACACACTCACTGACACACTGTGTATATCATGACCCACAGTCAGATACACCCTGTGAAGTGTAAAACACCCCCACTGTCCTCAGGAATATTAACACACTGACAGAGAACACAGATTAATATTAACACACTCACTGACACACTGTGTATATCATGACCCACAGTCAGATACACCCTGTGAAGTGTAAAACACCCCCACTGTCCTCAGCAATATTAACACACTGACAGAGAACACAGATTAATATTAACACACTCACTGACACACTGTGTATATCATGATCCACAGTCAGATACACCCTGTGAAGTGTAAAACACCCCCACTATCCTCAGTAATATTAAAACACTGACAGAGAACACAGATTAATATTAACACACTCACTGACACACTGTGTACATCATGACCCACAGTCAGATACACCCTGTGAAGTGTAAAACACCCCCACTGTCCTCAGGAATATTAACACACTGACAGAGAACACAGATTAATATTAACACACTCACTGAAACACTGTGTATATCATGAACCACAGTCAGATACACCCTGTGAAGTGTAAAACACCCCCACTGTCCTCAGTAATATTAACACACTGACAGAGAACACAGATTAATATTAACACACTCACTGACACACTGTGTACATCATGACCCACAGTCAGATACACCCTGTGAAGTGTAAAACACCCCCACTGTCCTCAGTAATATTAACACACTGACAGAGAACACAGATTAATATTAACACACTCACTGACACACTGTGTACATCATGACCCACAGTCAGATACACCCTGTGAAGTGTAAAACACCCCCACTGTCCTCAGGAATGTTAACACACTGACAGAGAACACAGATTAATATTAACACACTCACTGACACACTGTGTATATCATGACCCACAGTCAGATAAATCCTGTGAAGTGTAAAACACGCCCACTGTCCTCAGCAATATTATCACAATGACAGAGAACACAGATTAATATTAACACACTCACTGACACACTGTGTATATCATGACCCACAGTCAGATACACCCTGTGAAGTGTAAAACATTCCCACTGTCCTCAGCAATATTAACACACTGACAGAGAACACAGATTAATATTAACACACTCACTGACACACTGTGTATATCATGACCCACAGTCAGATACACCCTGTGAGGTGTAAAACACCCCACTGTCCTCGGTAATATTAACACACTGACAGAGAACACAGATTAATATTAACACACTCACTGACACACTGTGTACATCATGACCCACAGTCAGATACACCCTGTGAAGTGTAAAACACCCCCACTGTCCTCAGGAATATTAACACACTGACAGAGAACACAGATTAATATTAACACACTCACTGACACACTGTGTATATCATGACCCACAGTCAGATACACCCTGTGAAGTGTAAAACACCCCCACTGTCCTCAGGAATATTAACACACTGACAGAGAACACAGATTAATATTAACACACTCACTGACACACTGTGTACATCATGACCCACAGTCAGATACACCCTGTGAAGTGTAAAACACCCCCACTGTCCTCAGGAATATTAACACACTGACAGAGAACACAGATTAATATTAACACACTCACTGACACACTGTGTATATCATGACCCACAGTCAGATACACCCTGTGAAGTGTAAAACACCCCCACTGTCCTCAGGAATATTAACACACTGACAGAGAACACAGATTAATATTAACACACTCACTGACACACTGTGTATATCATGACCCACAGTCAGATACACCCTGTGAAGTGTAAAACACCCCCACTGTCGTCAGCAATATTATCACACTGACAGAGAACACAGATTAATATTAACACACTCACTGACACACTGTGCACATCATGACCCACAGTCAGATACACCCTGTGAAGTGTAAAACACCCCCACTGTCCTCAGTAATATTAACACACTGACAGAGAACACAGATTAATATTAACACACTCACTGACACACTGTGTATATCATGACCCACAGTCAGATACACCCTGTGAAGTGTAAAACATTCCCACTGTCCTCAGCAATATTAACACACTGACAGAGAACACAGATTAATATTAACACACTCACTGACACACTGTGTATATCATGACCCACAGTCAGATACACCCTGTGAAGTGTAAAACACCCCACTGTCCTCGGTAATATTAACACACTGACAGAGAACACAGATTAATATTAACACACTCACTGACACACTGTGTATATCATGACCCACAGTCAGATACACCCTGTGAAGTGTAAAACACCCCACTGTCCTCGGTAATATTAACACACTGACAGAGAACACAGATTAATATTAACACACTCACTGACACACTGTGTATATCATGACCCACAGTCAGATACACCCTGTGAAGTGTAAAACACCCCCACTGTCGTCAGCAGTATTATGACACAGAAAGAGAACACAGATTAATATTAACACACTCACTGACACACTGTGTATATCATGACCCACAGTCAGATACACCCTGTGAAGTGTAAAACACCCCCACTGTCCTCAGGAATATTAACACACTGACAGAGAACACAGATTAATATTAACACACTCACTGACACACTGTGTACATCATGACCCACAGTCAGATACACCCTGTGAAGTGTAAAACACCCCCACTGTCCTCAGTAAGATTAACACACTGACAGAGAACACAGATTAATATTAACACACTCACTGACACACTGTGTATATCATGACCCACAGTCAGATACACCCTGTGAAGTGTAAAACACCCCCACTGTCCTCAGGAATATTAACACACTGACAGAGAACACAGATTAATATTAACACACTCACTGACACACTGTGTATATCATGACCCACAGTCAGATACACCCTGTGAAGTGTAAAACACCCCCACTGTCCTCAGTAATATTAACACACTGACAGAGAACACAGATTAATATTAACACACTCACTGACACACTGTGTATATCATGACCCACAGTCAGATACACCCTGTGAAGTGTAAAACACCCCCACTGTCCTCAGTAATATTAACACACTGACAGAGAACACAGATTAATATTAACACACTCACTGACACACTGTGTACATCATGACCCACAGTCAGATACACCCTGTGAAGTGTAAAACACCCCCACTGTCCTCAGTAATATTAACACACTGACAGAGAACACAGATTAATATTAACACACTCACTGACACACTGTGTATATCATGACCCACAGTCAGATACACTCTGTGAAGTGTAAAACACTCCCCACTGTCCTCAGTAATATTAGCACACTGACAGAGAACACAGATTAATATTAACACACTCACTGACACACTGTGTATATCATGACCCACAGTCAGATACACCCTGTGAAGTGTAAAACACCCCCACTGTCCTCAGTAATATTAACACACTGACAGAGAACACAGATTAATATTAACACACTCACTGACACACTGTGTACATCATGAACCACAGTCAGATACACCCTGTGAAGTGTAGAACACCCCCACTGTCCTCAGTAATATTAACACACTGACAGAGGACACAGATTAATATTAACACACTCACTGACACACTGTGTATATCATGACCCACAGTCAGATACACCCTGTGAAGTGTAAAACACCCCCACTGTCCTCAGTAATATTAACACACTGACAGAGAACACAGATTAATATTAACACACTCACTGACACACTGTGTACATCATGACCCACAGTCAGATACACCCTGTGAAGTGTAAAACACCCCCTCTGTCCTCAGGAATATTAACACACTGACAGAGAACACAGATTAATATTAACAGACTCACTGACACACTGTGTATATCATGACCCACAGTCAGATACACCCTGTGAAGTGTAAAACACCCCCACTGTCCTCAGTAATATTAACACACTGACAGAGAACACAGATTAATATTAACACACTCACTGACACACTGTGTATATCATGACCCACAGTCAGATACACCCTGTGAAGTGTAAAACACCCCCACTGTCCTCAGTAATATTAACACACTGACAGAGAACACAGATTAATATTAACACACTCACTGACACACTGTGTATATCATGACCCACAGTCAGATACACCCTGTGAAGTGTAAAACACCCCCACTGTCCTCAGGAATATTAACACACTGACAGAGAACACAGATTAATATTAACACACTCACTGACACACTGTGTATATCATGACCCACAGTCAGATACACCCTGTGAAGTGTAAAACACCCCCACTGGCCTCAGTAATATTAACACACTGACAGAGAACACAGATTAATATTAACACACTCACTGACACACTGTGCATATCATGACACACAGTCAGATACACCCTGTGAAGTGTAAAACACCCCCACTGTCCTCAGGAATAATAACACACGGACAGAGAACACAGATTAATATTAACACACTCACTGACACACTGTGTACATCATGACCCACAGTCAGATACACCCTGTGAAGTGTAAAACACCCCCACTGTCCTCATTAATATTAACACACTGACAGAGAACACAGGTAAATATTAACACACTCACTGACACACTGTGTACATCATGACCCACAGTCAGATACACCCTGTGAAGTGTAAAACATCCCCACTGTCCTCAGGAATATTAACACACTGACAGAGAACACAGATTAATATTAACACACTCACCGACACACTGTGTACATCATGACCCACAGTCAGATACACCCTGTGAAGTGTAAAACATCCCCACTGTCCTCAGGAATATTAACACACTGACAGAGAACACAGATTAATATTAACACACTCACTGACACACTGTGTATATCATGACCCACAGTCAGATACACCCTGTGAAGTGTAAAACACCCCCACTGTCCTCAGGAATATTAACACACTGACAGAGAACACAGATTAATATTAACACACTCACTGACACACTGTGTATATCATGACCCACAGTCAGATACACCCTGTGAAGTGTAAAACACCCCCACTGTCCTCAGTAATATTAACACACTGACAGAGAACACAGATTAATATTAACACACTCACTGACACACTGTGTATATCATGACCCACAGTCAGATACACCCTGTGAAGTGTAAAACACCCCCACTGTCCTCAGGAATATTAACACACTGACAGAGAACACAGATTAATATTAACACACTCACTGACACACTGTGTATATCATGACCCACAGTCAGATACACCCTGTGAAGTGTAAAACACCCCCACTGTCCTCAGTAATATTAACACACTGACAGAGAACACAGATTAATATTAACACACTCACTGACACACTGTGCATATCATGACACACAGTCAGATACACCCTGTGAAGTGTAAAACACCCCCACTGTCCTCAGGAATAATAACACACGGACAGAGAACACAGATTAATATTAACACACTCACTGACACACTGTGTACATCATGACCCACAGTCAGATACACCCTGTGAAGTGTAAAACACCCCCACTGTCCTCATTAATATTAACACACTGACAGAGAACACAGGTAAATATTAACACACTCACTGACACACTGTGTACATCATGACCCACAGTCAGATACACCCTGTGAAGTGTAAAACATCCCCACTGTCCTCAGGAATATTAACACACTGACAGAGAACACAGATTAATATTAACACACTCACCGACACACTGTGTACATCATGACCCACAGTCAGATACACCCTGTGAAGTGTAAAACATCCCCACTGTCCTCAGGAATATTAACACACTGACAGAGAACACAGATTAATATTAACACACTCACTGACACACTGTGTATATCATGACCCACAGTCAGATACACCCTGTGAAGTGTAAAACACCCCCACTGTCCTCAGGAATATTAACACACTGACAGAGAACACAGATTAATATTAACACACTCACTGACACACTGTGTATATCATGACCCACAGTCAGATACACCCTGTGAAGTGTAAAACACCCCCACTGTCCTCAGTAATATTAACACACTGACAGAGAACACAGATTAATATTAACACACTCACTGACACACTGTGTATATCATGACCCACAGTCAGATACACCCTGTGAAGTGTAAAACACCCCCACTGTCCTCAGTAATATTAACACACTGACAGAGAACACAGATTAATATTAACACACTCACTGACACACTGTGTACATCATGACCCACAGTCAGATACACCCTGTGAAGTGTAAAACACCCCCACTGTCCTCAGTAATATTAACACACTGACAGAGAACACAGATTAATATTAACACACTCACTGACACACTGTGTATATCATGACCCACAGTCAGATACACTCTGTGAAGTGTAAAACACTCCCCACTGTCCTCAGTAATATTAGCACACTGACAGAGAACACAGATTAATATTAACACACTCACTGACACACTGTGTATATCATGACCCACAGTCAGATACACCCTGTGAAGTGTAAAACACCCCCACTGTCCTCAGTAATATTAACACACTGACAGAGAACACAGATTAATATTAACACACTCACTGACACACTGTGTACATCATGAACCACAGTCAGATACACCCTGTGAAGTGTAGAACACCCCCACTGTCCTCAGTAATATTAACACACTGACAGAGGACACAGATTAATATTAACACACTCACTGACACACTGTGTATATCATGACCCACAGTCAGATACACCCTGTGAAGTGTAAAACACCCCCACTGTCCTCAGTAATATTAACACACTGACAGAGAACACAGATTAATATTAACACACTCACTGACACACTGTGTACATCATGACCCACAGTCAGATACACCCTGTGAAGTGTAAAACACCCCCTCTGTCCTCAGTAATATTAACACACTGACAGAGAACACAGATTAATATTAACACACTCACTGACACACTGTGTATATCATGACCCACAGTCAGATACACCCTGTGAAGTGTAAAACACCCCCACTGTCCTCAGTAATATTAACACACTGACAGAGAACACAGATTAATATTAACACACTCACTGACACACTGTGTATATCATGACCCACAGTCAGATACACCCTGTGAAGTGTAAAACACCCCCACTGTCCTCAGGAATATTAACACATTGACAGAGAACACAGATTAATATTAACACACTCACTGACACACTGTGTATATCATGACCCACAGTCAGATAAACCCTGTGAAGTGTAAAACATCCCCACTGTCCTCAGTAATATTAACACACTGACAGAGAACACAGATTAATATTAACACACTCACTGACACACTGTGTATATCATGACCCACAGTCAGATACACCCTGTGAAGTGTAAAACACCCCACTGTCCTCGGTAATATTAACACACTGACAGAGAACACAGATTAATATTAACACACTCACTGACACACTGTGTACATCATGACCCACAGTCAGATACACCCTGTGAAGTGTAAAACACCCCCAGTGTCCTCAGTAATATTAACACACTGACAGAGAACACAGATCAATATTAACACACTCACTGACACACTGTGTACATCATGACCCACAGTCAGATACACCCTGTGAAGTGTAAAACACCCCCACCGTCCTCAGGAATATTAGCACACTGACAGAGAACACAGATTAATATTAACACACTCACTGACACACTGTGTATATCATGACCCACAGTCAGATACACCCTGTGAAGTGTAAAACACCCCCACTGTCCTCAGGAATATTAACACACTGACAGAGAACACAGATTAATATTAACACACTCACTGACACACTGTGTATATCTTGACCCACAGTCAGATACACCCTGTGAAGTGTAAAACACCCCCACTGTCCTCAGGAATATTAACACACTGACAGAGAACACAGATTAATATTAACACACTCACTGACACACTGTGTATATCATGACCCACAGTCAGATACACCCTGTGAAGTGTAAAACACCCCCACTGTCCTCAGGAAGATTAAAACACTGACAGAGAACACAGATTAATATTAACACACTCACTGACACACTGTGTATATCATGACCCACAGTCAGATACACCCTGTGAAGTGTAAAACACCCCCACTGTCCTCAGGAATATTAACACACTGACAGAGAACACAGATTAATATTAACACACTCACTGACACACTGTGTATATCATGACCCACAGTCAGATACACCCTGTGAAGTGTAAAACACCCCCACTGTCCTCAGTAATATTAACACACTGACAGAGAACACAGATTAATATTAACACACTCACTGACACACTGTGTATATCATGACCCACAGTCAGATACACCCTGTGAAGTGTAAAACACCCCCACTGTCCTCAGTAATATTAACACACTGACAGAGAACACAGATTAATATTAACACACTCACTGACACACTGTGTATATCATGACCCACAGTCAGATACACCCTGTGAAGTGTAAAACACCCCCACTGTCCTCAGGAATATTAACACACTGACAGAGAACACAGATTAATATTAACACACTCACTGACACACTGTGTATATCATGACCCACAGTCAGATACACCCTGTGAAGTGTAAAACACCCCCACTGTCCTCAGTAATATTAACACACTGACAGAAAACACAGATTAATATTAACACACTCACTGACACACTGTGCATATCATGACACACAGTCAGATACACCCTGTGAAGTGTAAAACACCCCCACTGTCCTCAGGAATAATAACACACGGACAGAGAACACAGATTAATATTAACACACTCACTGACACACTGTGTACATCATGACCCACAGTCAGATACACCCTGTGAAGTGTAAAACACCCCCACTGTCCTCATTAATATTAACACACTGACAGAGAACACAGGTAAATATTAACACACTCACTGACACACTGTGTACATCATGACCCACAGTCAGATACACCCTGTGAAGTGTAAAACATCCCCACTGTCCTCAGGAATATTAACACACTGACAGAGAACACAGATTAATATTAACACACTCACCGACACACTGTGTACATCATGACCCACAGTCAGATACACCCTGTGAAGTGTAAAACATCCCCACTGTCCTCAGGAATATTAACACACTGACAGAGAACACAGATTAATATTAACACACTCACTGACACACTGTGTATATCATGACCCACAGTCAGATACACCCTGTGAAGTGTAAAACACCCCCACTGTCCTCAGTAATATTAACACACTGACAGAGAACACAGATTAATATTAACACACTCACTGACACACTATGTACATCATGACCCACAGTCAGATACACCCTGTGAAGTGTAAAACACCCCCACTGTCCTCAGTAATATTAACACACTGACAGAGAACACAGATTAATATTAACACACTCACTGACACACTGTGTATATCATGACCCACAGTCAGATACACCCTGTGAAGTGTAAAACACCCCCACTGTCCTCAGTAATATTAACACACTGACAGAGAACACAGATTAATATTAACACACTCACTGACACACTGTGTACATCATGACCCACAGTCAGATACACTCTGTGAAGTGTAAAACACCCCCACTGTCCTCAGTAATATTAACACACTGACAGAGAACACAGATTAATATTAACACACTCACTGACACACTGTGTATATCATGACCCACAGTCAGATACACCCTGTGAAGTGTAAAACACCCCCACTGTCCTCAGTAATATTAACACACTGACAGAGAACACAGATTAATATTAACACACTCACTGACACACTGTGTATATCATGACCCACAGTCAGATACACCCTGTGAAGTGTAAAACACCCCCACTGTCCTCAGGAATATTAACACACTGACAGAGAACACAGATTAATATTAACACACTCACTGACACACTGTGTATATCATGACCCACAGTCAGATACACCCTGTGAAGTGTAAAACACCCCCACTGTCCTCAGGAATATTAACACACTGACAGAGAACACAGATTAATATTAACACACTCACTGACACACTGTGTATATCATGACTCACAGTCAGATACACCCTGTAAAGTGTAAAACACCCCCACTGTCCTCAGTAATATTAACACACTGACAGAGAACACAGATTAATATTAACACACTCACTGACACACTGTGTATATCATGACCCACAGTCAGATACACCCTGTGAAGTGTAAAACACCCCCACTATCCTCAGTAATATTAAAACACTGACAGAGAACACAGATTAATATTAACACACTCACTGACACACTGTGTATATCATGACCCACAGTCAGATACACCCTGTGAAGTGTAAAACACCCCCACTGTCCTCAGGAATATTAACACACTGACAGAGAACACAGATTAATATTAACACACTCACTGACACACTGTGTATATCATGACCCACAGTCAGATACACCCTGTGAAGTGTAAAACACCCCCACTGTCCTCAGTAATATTAACACACTGACAGAGAACACAGATTAATATTAACACACTCACTGACACACTGTGTACATCATGACCCACAGTCAGATACACCCTGTGAAGTGTAAAACACCCCCACTGTCCTCAGGAATATTAACACACTGACAGAGAACACTGATTAATATTAACACACTCACTGACACACTGTGTATATCATGACCCACAGTCAGATAAATCCTGTGAAGTGTAAAACACCCCCACTGTCGTCAGCAATATTATCACACTGACAGAGAACACAGATTAATATTAACACATTCACTGACACACTGTGTATATCATGACCCACAGTCAGATACACCCTGTGAAGTGTAAAACACCCCCACTGTCCTCAGTAATATTAACACACTGACAGAGAACACAGATTAATATTAACACACTCACTGACACACTGTGTATATCATGACCCACAGTCAGATACACCCTGTGAAGTGTAAAACACCCCACTGTCCTCGGTAATATTAACACACTGACAGAGAACACAGATTAATATTAACACACTCACTGACACACTGTGTACATCATGACCAGCAGTCAGATACACCCTGTGAAGTGTAAAACACCCCACTGTCCTCGGTAATATTAACACACTGAAAGAGAACACAGATTAATATTAACACACTCATTGACACACTGTGTATATCTTGACCCACAGTCAGATACACCCTGTGAAGTGTAAAACACCCCCACTGTCCTCAGGAATATTAACACACTGACAGAGAACACAGATTAATATTAACACACTCACTGACACACTGTGTATATCATGACCCACAGTCAGATACACCCTGTGAAGTGTAAAACACCCCCACTGTCCTCAGGAATATTAACACACTGACAGAGAACACAGATTAATATTAACACACTCACTGACACACTGTGTATATCATGACCCACAGTCAGATACACCCTGTGAAGTGTAAAACACCCCCACTGTCCTCAGTAATATTAACACACTGACAGAGAACACAGATTAATATTAACACACTCACTGACACACTGTGTATATCATGACCCACAGTCAGATACACCCTGTGAAGTGTAAAACACCCCCACTGTCCTCAGTAATATTAACACACTGACAGAGAACACAGATTAATATTAACACACTCACTGACACACTGTGTATATCATGACCCACAGTCAGATAAACCCTGTGAAGTGTAAAACACCCCCACTGTCCTCAGTAATATTAACACACTGACAGAGAACACAGATTAATATTAACACACTCACTGACACACTGTGTACATCATGACCCACAGTCAGATACACCCTGTGAAGTGTAAAACACCCCCACTGTCCTCAGTAATATTAACACACTGACAGAGAACACAGATTAATATTAACACACTCACTGACACACTGTGTACATCATGACTCACAGTCAGATACACCCTGTGAAGTGTAAAACACCCCCACTGTCCTCAGGAAGATTAAAACACTGACAGAGAACATAGATTAATATTAACACACTCACTGACACACTGTGTATATCATGACCCACAGTCAGATACACCCGGTGAAGTGTAAAACACCCCCACTGTCCTCAGTAATATTAACACACTGACAGAGAACACAGATTAATATTAACACACTCACTGACACACTGTGTATATCATGACCCACAGTCAGATACACCCTGTGAAGTGTAAAACACCCCCACTGTCCTCAGGAATATTAACACACTGTCTGAGAACACAGATTAATATTAACACACTCACTGACACACAGTGTATATCATGACCCACAGTCAGATACACCCTGTGAAGTGTAAAACACCCCCACTGTCCTCAGGAATATTAACACACTGTCTGAGAACACAGATTAATATTAACACACTCACTGACACACTGTGAACATCACGACCCACAGTCAGATAAACCCTGTGAAGTGTAAAACACCCCCACTGTCCTCAGCAATATTAACACACTGACAGAGAACACAGATAAATATTAACAGACTCACTGACACACTGTGTATATCATGACCCACAGTCAGATACACCCTGTGAAGTGTAAAACACCCCCACTGTCCTCAGGAATATTAACACACTGTCTGAGAACACAGATTAATATTAACACACTCACTGACACACTGTGTATATCATGACCCACAGTCAGATACACCCTGTGAAGTGTAAAACACCCCCACTGTCCTCAGTAATATTAACACACTGACAGAGAACACAGATTAATATTAACACACTCACTGACACACTGTGTATATCATGACTCACAGTCAGATACACCCTGTAAAGTGTAAAACACCCCCACTGTCCTCAGTAATATTAACACACTGACAGAGAACACAGATTAATATTAACACACTCACTGACACACTGTGTATATCATGACCCACAGTCAGATACACCCTGTGAAGTGTAAAACACCCCCACTATCCTCAGTAATATTAAAACACTGACAGAGAACACAGATTAATATTAACACACTCACTGACACATTGTGTATATCATGACCCACAGTCAGATACACCCTGTGAAGTGTAAAACACCCCCACTGTCCTCAGGAATATTAACACACTGACAGAGAACACAGATTAATATTAACACACTCACTGACACACTGTGTATATCATGACCCACAGTCAGATACACCCTGTGAAGTGTAAAACACCCCCACTGTCCTCAGTAATATTAACACACTGACAGAGAACACAGATTAATATTAACACACTCACTGACACACTGTGTACATCATGACCCACAGTCAGATACACCCTGTGAAGTGTAAAACACCCCCACTGTCCTCAGGAATATTAACACACTGACAGAGAACACAGATTAATATTAACACACTCACTGACACACTGTGTATATCATGACCCACAGTCAGATAAATCCTGTGAAGTGTAAAACACCCCCACTGTCGTCAGCAATATTATCACACTGACAGAGAACACAGATTAATATTAACACATTCACTGACACACTGTGTATATCATGACCCACAGTCAGATACACCCTGTGAAGTGTAAAACATTCCCACTGTCCTCAGCAATATTAACACACTGACAGAGAACACAGATTAATATTAACACACTCACTGACACACCGTGTATATCATGACCCACAGTCAGATACACCCTGTGAAGTGTAAAACACCCCACTGTCCTCGGTAATATTAACACACTGACAGAGAACACAGATTAATATTAACACACTCACTGACACACTGTGTACATCATGACCCACAGTCAGATACACCCTGTGAAGTGTAAAACACCCCACTGTCCTCGGTAATATTAACACACTGAAAGAGAACACAGATTAATATTAACACACTCACTGACACACTGTGTATATCATGACCCACAGTCAGATACACCCTGTGAAGTGTAAAACACCCCCACTATCCTCAGTAATATTAAAACACTGACAGAGAACACAGATTAATATTAACACACTCACTGACACACTGTGTATATCATGACCCACAGTCAGATACACCCTGTGAAGTGTAAAACACCCCCACTGTCCTCAGGAATATTAACACACTGACAGAGAACACAGATTAATATTAACACACTCACTGACACACTGTGTATCTCATGACCCACAGTCAGATAAACCCTGTGAAGTGTAAAACACCCCCACTGTCCTCAGTAATATTAACACACTGACAGAGAACACAGATTAATATTAACACACTCACTGACACACTGTGTACATCATGACCCACAGTCAGATACACCCTGTGAAGTGTAAAACACCCCCACTGTCCTCAGTAATATTAACACACTGACAGAGAACACAGATTAATATTAACACACTCACTGACACACTGTGTACATCATGACTCACAGTCAGATACACCCTGTGAAGTGTAAAACACCCCCACTGTCCTCAGGAAGATTAAAACACTGACAGAGAACATAGATTAATATTAACACACTCATCTGACACACTGTGTATATCATGACCCACAGTCAGATACACCCGGTGAAGTGTAAAACACCCCCACTGTCCTCAGTAATATTAACACACTGACAGAGAACACAGATTAATATTAACACACTCACTGACACACTGTGTATATCATGACCCACAGTCAGATACACCCTGTGAAGTGTAAAACACCCCCACTGTCCTCAGGAATATTAACACACTGTCTGAGAACACAGATTAATATTAACACACTCACTGACACACAGTGTATATCATGACCCACAGTCAGATACACCCTGTGAAGTGTAAAACACCCCCACTGTCCTCAGGAATATTAACACACTGTCTGAGAACACAGATTAATATTAACACACTCACTGACACACTGTGAACATCACGACCCACAGTCAGATAAACCCTGTGAAGTGTAAAACACCCCCACTGTCCTCAGCAATATTAACACACTGACAGAGAACACAGATAAATATTAACAGACTCACTGACACACTGTGTATATCATGACCCACAGTCAGATACACCCTGTGAAGTGTAAAACACCCCCACTGTCCTCAGTAATATTAACACACTGACAGAGAACACAGATTAATATTAACACACTCACTGACACACTGTGTATATCATGACCCACAGTCAGATACCCCCTGTGAAGTGTAAAACACCCCCACTGTCCTCAGGAATATTAACACACTGACAGAGAACACAGATTAATATTAACACACTCACTGACACACTGTGTATATCATGACCCACAGTCAGATACACCCTGTGAAGTGTAAAACACCCCCACTGTCCTCAGTAATATTAACACACTGACAGAGAACACAGATTAATATTAACACACTCACTGACACACTGTGTATATCATGACCCACAGTCAGATACACCCTGTGAAGTGTAAAACACCCCCACTGTCCTCAGTAATATTAACACACTGACAGAGAACACAGATTAATATTAACACACTCACTGACACACTGTGTACATCATGACCCACAGTCAGATGCACCCTGTGAAGTGTAAAACATCCCCACTGTCCTCAGTAATATTAACACACTGACAGAGAACACAGATTAATATTAACACACTCACTGACACACTGTGTATATCATGACCCACAGTCAGATACACCCTGTGAAGTGTAAAACACCCCCACTGTCCTCAGCAATATTAACACACTGACAGAGAACACAGATTAATATTAACACACTCACTGACACACTGTGTATATCATGACCCACAGTCAGATACACCCTGTGAAGTGTAAAACACCCCTCTGTCCTCGGTAATATTAACACACTGACAGAGAACACAGATTAATATTAACACACTCACTGACACACTGTGTACATCATGACCCACAGTCAGATACACCCTGTGAAGTGTAAAACACCCCCACTGTCCTCAGTAATATTAACACACTGACAGAGAACACAGATTAATATTCACACACTCACTGACACACTGTGTACATCATGACCCACAGTCAGATACACCCTGTGAAGTGTAAAACACCCCCACTGTCCTCAGGAATATTAACACACTGACAGAGAACACAGATTAATATTAACACACTCACTGACACACTGTGTATATCATGACCCACAGTCAGATACACCCTGTGAAGTGTAAAACACCCCCACTGTCCTCAGGAATATTAACACACTGACAGAGAACACAGATTAATATTAACACACTCACTGACACACTGTGTATATCATGACCCACAGTCAGATACACCCTGTGAAGTGTAAAACACCCCCACCGTCCTCAGGAAGATTAAAACACTGACAGAGAACACAGATTAATATTAACACACTCACTGACACACTGTGTATATCATGACCCACAGTCAGATACACCCTGTGAAGTGTAAAACACCCCCACTGTCCTCAGGAATATTAACACACTGACAGAGAACACAGATTAATATTAACACACTCACTGACACACTGTGTATATCATGACCCACAGTCAGATACACCCTGTGAAGTGTAAAACACCCCCACTGTCCTCAGGAATATTAACACACTGACAGAGAACACAGATTAATATTAACACACTCACTGACACACTGTGTATATCATGACCCACAGTCAGATACACCCTGTGAAGTGTAAAACAACCCCACTGTCCTCAGTAATATTAACACACTGACAGAGAACACAGATTAATATTAACACACTCACTGACACACTGTGCATATCCTGACCCACAGTCAGATACACCCTGTGAAGTGTAAAACACCCCCACTGTCCTCAGGAATATTAACACACTGACAGAGAACACAGATTAATATTAACACACTCACTGACACACTGTGTACATCATGACCCACAGTCAGATACACCCTGTGAAGTGTAAAACACCCCCACTGTCCTCATTAATATTAACACACTGACAGAGAACACAGATTAATATTAACACACTCACTGACACACTGTGTACATCATGACCCACAGTCAGATACACCCTGTGAAGTGTAAAACACCCCCACTGTCCTCAGTAATATTAACACACTGACAGAGAACACAGATTAATATTAACACACACACTGACACACTATGTACATCATGACCCACAGTCAGATACACCCTGTGAAGTGTAAAACACCCCCACTGTCCTCAGTAATATTAACACACTGACAGAGAACACAGATTAATATTAACACACTCACTGACACACTGTGTATATCATGACCCACAGTCAGATACACCCTGTGAAGTGTAAAACACCCCCACTGTCCTCAGTAATATTAACACACTGACAGAGAACACAGATTAATATTAACACACTCACTGACACACTGTGTATATCATGACCCACAGTCAGATACACCCTGTGAAGTGTAAAACACCCCCACTGTCCTCAGGAATATTAACACACTGACAGAGAACACAGATTAATATTAACACACTCACTGACACACTGTGTATATCATGACCCACAGTCAGATACACCCTGTGAAGTGTAAAACACCCCCACTGTCCTCAGTAATATTAACACACTGACAGAGAACACAGATTAATATTAACACACTCACTGACACACTGTGTATATCATGACTCACAGTCAGATACACCCTGTAAAGTGTAAAACACCCCCACTGTCCTCAGTAATATTAACACACTGACAGAGAACACAGATTAATATTAACACACTCACTGACACACTGTGTATATCATGACCCACAGTCAGATACACCCTGTGAAGTGTAAAACACCCCCACTATCCTCAGTAATATTAAAACACTGACAGAGAACACAGATTAATATTAACACACTCACTGACACACTGTGTATATCATGACCCACAGTCAGATACACCCTGTGAAGTGTAAAACACCCCCACTGTCCTCAGTAATATTAACACACTGACAGAGAACACAGATTAATATTAACACACTCACTGACACACTGTGTATATCATGACCCACAGTCAGATACACCCTGTGAAGTGTAAAACACCCCCACAGTCCTCAGGAATATTAACACACTGACAGAGAACACAGATTAATATTAACACACTCACTGACACACTGTGTATATCATGACCCACAGTCAGATAAATCCTGTGAAGTGTAAAACACCCCCACTGTCGTCAGCAATATTATCACACTGACAGAGAACACAGATTAATATTAACACATTCACTGACACACTGTGTATATCATGACCCACAGTCAGATACACCCTGTGAAGTGTAAAACATTCCCACGGTCCTCAGCAATATTAACACACTGACAGAGAACACAGATTAATATTAACACACTCACTGACACACTGTGTATATCATGACCCACAGTCAGATACACCCTGTGAAGTGTAAAACACCCCACTGTCCTCGGTAATATTAACACACTGACAGAGAACACAGATTAATATTAACACACTCACTGACACACTGTGCACATCATGACCCACAGTCAGATACACCCTGTGAAGTGTAAAACACCCCCACTGTCCTCAGGAATATTAACACACTGACAGAGAACACAGATTAATATTAACACACTCACTGACACACTGTGTATATCATGACCCAGAGTCAGATAAACCCTGTGAAGTGTAAAACACCCCCACTGTCCTCAGGAATATTAACACACTGACAGAGAACACAGATTAATATTAACACACTCACTGACACACTGTGTATATCATGACCCACAGTCAGATACACCCTGTGAAGTGTAAAACACCCCCACTATCCTCAGTAATATTAAAACACTGACAGAGAACACAGATTAATATTAACACACTCACTGACACACTGTGTATATCATGACCCACAGTCAGATACACCCTGTGAAGTGTAAAACACCCCCACTGTCCTCAGGAATATTAACACACTGACAGAGAACACAGATTAATATTAACACACTCACTGACACACTGTGTATATCATGACCCACAGTCAGATACACCCTGTGAAGTGTAAAACACCCCCACTGTCCTCAGGAATATTAACACACTGACAGAGAACACAGATTAATATTAACACACTCACTGACACACTGTGTATATCATGACTACAGTCAGATACACCCTGTGAAGTGTAAAACATCCCCACTGTCCTCAGTAATATTAACACACTGACAGAGAACACAGATTAATATTAACACACTCACTGACACACTGTGTACATCATGACCCACAGTCAGATGCACCCTGTGAAGTGTAAAACATCCCCACTGTCCTCAGTAATATTAACACACTGACAGAGAACACAGATTAATATTAACACACTCACTGACACACTGTGTATATCATGACCCACAGTCAGATACACCCTGTGAAGTGTAAAACACCCCCACTGTCCTCAGCAATATTAACACACTGACAGAGAACACAGATTAATATTAACACACTCACTGACACACTGTGTATATCATGACCCACAGTCAGATACACCCTGTGAAGTGTAAAACACCCCTCTGTCCTCGGTAATATTAACACACTGACAGAGAACACAGATTAATATTAACACACTCACTGACACACTGTGTACATCATGACCCACAGTCAGATACACCCTGTGAAGTGTAAAACACCCCCACTGTCCTCAGGAATATTAGCACACTGACAGAGAACACAGATTAATATTAACACACTCACTGACACACTGTGTATATCATGACCCACAGTCAGATACACCCTGTGAAGTGTAAAACACCCCCACTGTCCTCAGGAATATTAACACACTGACAGCGAACACAGATTAATATTAACACACTCACTGACACACTGTGTATATCATGACCCACAGTCAGATCCACCCTGTGAAGTGTAAAATACCCCCACTGTCCTCAGGAATATTAACACACTGACAGAGAACACAGATTAATATTAACACACTCACTGACACACTGTGTATATCATGACCCACAGTCAGATACACCCTGTGAAGTGTAAAACACCCCCACCGTCCTCAGGAAGATTAAAACACTGACAGAGAACACAGATTAATATTAACACACTCACTGACACACTGTGTATATCATGACCCACAGTCAGATACACCCTGTGAAGTGTAAAACACCCCCACTGTCCTCAGGAATATTAACACACTGACAGAGAACACAGATTAATATTAACACACTCACTGACACACTGTGTATATCATGACCCACAGTCAGATACACCCTGTGAAGTGTAAAACACCCCCACTGTCCTCAGGAATATTAACACACTGACAGAGAACACAGATTAATATTAACACACTCACTGACACACTGTGTATATCATGACCCAGAGTCAGATAAACCCTGTGAAGTGTAAAACACCCCCACTGTCCTCAGGAATATTAACACACTGACAGAGAACACAGATTAATATTAACACACTCACTGACACACTGTGTATATCATGACCCACAGTCAGATACACCCTGTGAAGTGTAAAACACCCCACTGTCCTCGGTAATATTAACACACTGAAAGAGAACACAGATTAATATTAACACACTCACTGACACACTGTGTATATCATGACCCACAGTCAGATACACCCTGTGAAGTGTAAAACACCCCCACTATCCTCAGTAATATTAAAACACTGACAGAGAACACAGATTAATATTAACACACTCACTGACACACTGTGTATATCATGACCCACAGTCAGATACACCCTGTGAAGTGTAAAACACCCCCACTGTCCTCAGGAATATTAACACACTGACAGAGAACACAGATTAATATTAACACACTCACTGACACACTGTGTATATCATGACCCACAGTCAGATACACCCTGTGAAGTGTAAAACACCCCCACTGTCCTCAGGAATATTAACACACTGACAGAGAACACAGATTAATATTAACACACTCACTGACACACTGTGTATATCATGACTACAGTCAGATACACCCTGTGAAGTGTAAAACATCCCCACTGTCCTCAGTAATATTAACACACTGACAGAGAACACAGATTAATATTAACACACTCACTGACACACTGTGTACATCATGACCCACAGTCAGATGCACCCTGTGAAGTGTAAAACATCCCCACTGTCCTCAGTAATATTAACACACTGACAGAGAACACAGATTAATATTAACACACTCACTGACACACTGTGTATATCATGACCCACAGTCAGATACACCCTGTGAAGTGTAAAACACCCCCACTGTCCTCAGCAATATTAACACACTGACAGAGAACACAGATTAATATTAACACACTCACTGACACACTGTGTATATCATGACCCACAGTCAGATACACCCTGTGAAGTGTAAAACACCCCTCTGTCCTCGGTAATATTAACACACTGACAGAGAACACAGATTAATATTAACACACTCACTGACACACTGTGTACATCATGACCCACAGTCAGATACACCCTGTGAAGTGTAAAACACCCCCACTGTCCTCAGGAATATTAGCACACTGACAGAGAACACAGATTAATATTAACACACTCACTGACACACTGTGTATATCATGACCCACAGTCAGATACACCCTGTGAAGTGTAAAACACCCCCACTGTCCTCAGGAATATTAACACACTGACAGCGAACACAGATTAATATTAACACACTCACTGACACACTGTGTATATCATGACCCACAGTCAGATCCACCCTGTGAAGTGTAAAATACCCCCACTGTCCTCAGGAATATTAACACACTGACAGAGAACACAGATTAATATTAACACACTCACTGACGCACTGTGTATATCATGACCCACAGTCAGATACACCCTGTGAAGTGTAAAACACCCCCACCGTCCTCAGGAAGATTAAAACACTGACAGAGAACACAGATTAATATTAACACACTCACTGACACACTGTGTATATCATGACCCACAGTCAGATACACCCTGTGAATTGTAAAACACCCCCACTGTCCTCAGGAATATTAACACACTGACAGAGAACACAGATTAATATTAACACACTCACTGACACACTGTGTATATCATGACCCACAGTCAGATACACCCTGTGAAGTGTAAAACACCCCCACTGTCCTCAGGAATATTAACACACTGACAGAGAACACAGATTAATATTAACACACTCACTGACACACTGTGTATATCATGACCCACAGTCAGATACACCCTGTGAAGTGTAAAACACCCCCACTGTCCTCAGTAATATTAACACACTGACAGAGAACACAGATTAATATTAACACACTCACTGACACACTGTGCATATCCTGATCCACAGTCAGATACACCCTGAGAAGTGTAAAACACCCCCACTGTCCTCAGGAATATTAACACACTGACAGAGAACACAGATTAATATTAACACACTCACTGACACACTGTGTACATCATGACCCACAGTCAGATACACCCTGTGAAGTGTAAAACACCCCCACTGTCCTCATTAATATTAACACACTGACAGAGAACACAGATTAATATTAACACACTCACTGACACACAGTGTACATCATGACCCACAGTCAGATACACCCTGTGAAGTGTAAAACACCCCCACTGTCCTCAGTAATATTAACACACTGACAGAGAACACAGATTAATATTAACACACTCACTGACACACTATGTACATCATGACCCACAGTCAGATACACCCTGTGAAGTGTAAAACACCCCCACTGTCCTCAGTAATATTAACACACTGACAGAGAACACAGATTAATATTAACACACTCACTGACACACTGTGTATATCATGACCCACAGTCAGATACACCCTGTGAAGTGTAAAACACCCCCACTGTCCTCAGTAATATTAACACACTGACAGAGAACACAGATTAATATTAACACACTCACTGACACACTGTGTATATCATGACCCACAGTCAGATACACCCTGTGAAGTGTAAAACATTCCCACGGTCCTCAGCAATATTAACACACTGACAGAGAACACAGATTAATATTAACACACTCACTGACACACTGTGTATATCATGACCCACAGTCAGATACACCCTGTGAAGTGTAAAACACCCCACTGTCCTCGGTAATATTAACACACTGACAGAGAACACAGATTAATATTAACACACTCACTGACACACTGTGCACATCATGACCCACAGTCAGATACACCCTGTGAAGTGTAAAACACCCCCACTGTCCTCAGGAATATTAACACACTGACAGAGAACACAGATTAATATTAACACACTCACTGACACACTGTGTATATCATGACCCAGAGTCAGATAAACCCTGTGAAGTGTAAAACACCCCCACTGTCCTCAGGAATATTAACACACTGACAGAGAACACAGATTAATATTAACACACTCACTGACACACTGTGTATATCATGACCCACAGTCAGATACACCCTGTGAAGTGTAAAACACCCCACTGTCCTCGGTAATATTAACACACTGAAAGAGAACACAGATTAATATTAACACACTCACTGACACACTGTGTATATCATGACCCACAGTCAGATACACCCTGTGAAGTGTAAAACACCCCCACTATCCTCAGTAATATTAAAACACTGACAGAGAACACAGATTAATATTAACACACTCACTGACACACTGTGTATATCATGACCCACAGTCAGATACACCCTGTGAAGTGTAAAACACCCCCACTGTCCTCAGGAATATTAACACACTGACAGAGAACACAGATTAATATTAACACACTCACTGACACACTGTGTATATCATGACCCACAGTCAGATACACCCTGTGAAGTGTAAAACACCCCCACTGTCCTCAGGAATATTAACACACTGACAGAGAACACAGATTAATATTAACACACTCACTGACACACTGTGTATATCATGACTACAGTCAGATACACCCTGTGAAGTGTAAAACATCCCCACTGTCCTCAGTAATATTAACACACTGACAGAGAACACAGATTAATATTAACACACTCACTGACACACTGTGTACATCATGACCCACAGTCAGATGCACCCTGTGAAGTGTAAAACATCCCCACTGTCCTCAGTAATATTAACACACTGACAGAGAACACAGATTAATATTAACACACTCACTGACACACTGTGTATATCATGACCCACAGTCAGATACACCCTGTGAAGTGTAAAACACCCCCACTGTCCTCAGCAATATTAACACACTGACAGAGAACACAGATTAATATTAACACACTCACTGACACACTGTGTATATCATGACCCACAGTCAGATACACCCTGTGAAGTGTAAAACACCCCTCTGTCCTCGGTAATATTAACACACTGACAGAGAACACAGATTAATATTAACACACTCACTGACACACTGTGTACATCATGACCCACAGTCAGATACACCCTGTGAAGTGTAAAACACCCCCACTGTCCTCAGGAATATTAGCACACTGACAGAGAACACAGATTAATATTAACACACTCACTGACACACTGTGTATATCATGACCCACAGTCAGATACACCCTGTGAAGTGTAAAACACCCCCACTGTCCTCAGGAATATTAACACACTGACAGCGAACACAGATTAATATTAACACACTCACTGACACACTGTGTATATCATGACCCACAGTCAGATCCACCCTGTGAAGTGTAAAATACCCCCACTGTCCTCAGGAATATTAACACACTGACAGAGAACACAGATTAATATTAACACACTCACTGACACACTGTGTATATCATGACCCACAGTCAGATACACCCTGTGAAGTGTAAAACACCCCCACCGTCCTCAGGAAGATTAAAACACTGACAGAGAACACAGATTAATATTAACACACTCACTGACACACTGTGTATATCATGACCCACAGTCAGATACACCCTGTGAAGTGTAAAACACCCCCACTGTCCTCAGGAATATTAACACACTGACAGAGAACACAGATTAATATTAACACACTCACTGACACACTGTGTATATCATGACCCACAGTCAGATACACCCTGTGAAGTGTAAAACACCCCCACTGTCCTCAGGAATATTAACACACTGACAGAGAACACAGATTAATATTAACACACTCACTGACACACTGTGTATATCATGACCCACAGTCAGATACACCCTGTGAAGTGTAAAACACCCCCACTGTCCTCAGTAATATTAACACACTGACAGAGAACACAGATTAATATTAACACACTCACTGACACACTGTGCATATCCTGACCCACAGTCAGATACACCCTGAGAAGTGTAAAACACCCCCACTGTCCTCAGGAATATTAACACACTGACAGAGAACACAGATTAATATTAACACACTCACTGACACACTGTGTACATCATGACCCACAGTCAGATACACCCTGTGAAGTGTAAAACACCCCCACTGTCCTCATTAATATTAACACACTGACAGAGAACACAGATTAATATTAACACACGCACTGACACACAGTGTACATCATGACCCACAGTCAGATACACCCTGTGAAGTGTAAAACACCCCCACTGTCCTCAGTAATATTAACACACTGACAGAGAACACAGATTAATATTAACACACTCACTGACACACTATGTACATCATGACCCACAGTCAGATACACCCTGTGAAGTGTAAAACACCCCCACTGTCCTCAGTAATATTAACACACTGACAGAGAACACAGATTAATATTAACACACTCACTGACACACTGTGTATATCATGACCCACAGTCAGATACACCCTGTGAAGTGTAAAACACCCCCACTGTCCTCAGTAATATTAACACACTGACAGAGAACACAGATTAATATTAACACACTCACTGACACACTGTGTATATCATGACCCACAGTCAGATACACCCTGTGAAGTGTAAAACACCCCCACTGTCCTCAGGAATATTAACACACTGACAGAGAACACAGATTAATATTAACACACTCACTGACACACTGTGTATATCATGACCCACAGTCAGATAAACCCTGTGAAGTGTAAAACACCCCCACTGTCCTCAGTAATATTAACACACTGACAGAGAACACAGATTAATATTAACACACTCACTGACACACTGTGTATATCATGACTCACAGTCAGATACACCCTGTAAAGTGTAAAACACCCCCACTGTCCTCAGTAATATTAACACACTGACAGAGAACACAGATTAATATTAACACACTCACTGACACACTGTGTATATCATGACCCACAGTCAGATACACCCTGTGAAGTGTAAAACACCCCCACTATCCTCAGTAATATTAAAACACTGACAGAGAACACAGATTAATATTAACACACTCACTGACACACTGTGTATATCATGACCCACAGTCAGATACACCCTGTGAAGTGTAAAACACCCCCACTGTCCTCAGGAATATTAACACACTGACAGAGAACACAGATTAATATTAACACACTCACTGACACACTGTGTATATCATGACCCACAGTCAGATAAATCCTGTGAAGTGTAAAACACCCCCACTGTCCTCATTAATATTAACACACTGACAGAGAACACAGATTAATATTAACACACTCACTGACACACTATGTACATCATGACCCACAGTCAGATACACCCTGTGAAGTGTAAAACACCCCCACTGTCCTCAGTAATATTAACACACTGACAGAGAACACAGATTAATATTAACACACTCACTGACACACTGTGTATATCATGACCCACAGTCAGATACACCCTGTGAAGTGTAAAACACCCCCACTGTCCTCAGGAATATTAACACACTGACAGAGAACACAGATTAATATTAACACACTCACTGACACACTGTGTATATCATGACCCACAGTCAGATACACCCTGTGAAGTGTAAAACACCCCCACTGTCCTCAGGAATATTAACACACTGACAGAGAACACAGATTAATATTAACACACTCACTGACACACTGTGTATATCATGACCCACAGTCAGATAAACCCTGTGAAGTGTAAAACACCCCCACTGTCCTCAGTAATATTAACACACTGACAGAGAACACAGATTAATATTAACACACTCACTGACACACTGTGTAGATCATGACCCACAGTCAGATACACCCTGTGAAGTGTAAAACACCCCCACTATCCTCAGTAATATTAAAACACTGACAGAGAACACAGATTAATATTAACACACTCACTGACACACTGTGTATATCATGACCCACAGTCAGATACACCCTGTGAAGTGTAAAACACCCCCACTGTCCTCAGGAATATTAACACACTGACAGAGAACACAGATTAATATTAACACACTCACTGACACACTGTGTATATCATGACCCACAGTCAGATACACCCTGTGAAGTGTAAAACACCCCCACTGTCCTCAGTAATATTAACACACTGACAGAGAACACAGATTAATATTAACACACTCACTGACACACTGTGTATATCATGACCCACAGTCAGATACACCCTGTGAAGTGTAAAACACCCCCACTGTCCTCAGGAATATTAACACACTGACAGAGAACACAGATTAATATTAACACACTCACTGACACACTGTGTATATCATGACCCACAGTCAGATAAATCCTGTGAAGTGTAAAACACCCCCACTGTCGTCAGCAATATTATCACACTGACAGAGAACACAGATTAATATTAACACATTCACTGACACACTGTGTATATCATGACCCACAGTCAGATACACCCTGTGAAGTGTAAAACATTCCCACTGTCCTCAGCAATATTAACACACTGACAGAGAACACAGATTAATATTAACACACTCACTGACACACTGTGTATATCATGACCCACAGTCAGATACACCCTGTGAAGTGTAAAACACCCCACTGTCCTCGGTAATATTAACACACTGACAGAGAACACAGATTAATATTAACACACTCACTGACACACTGTGTACATCATGACCCACAGTCAGATACACCCTGTGAAGTGTAAAACACCCCACTGTCCTCGGTAATATTAACACACTGAAAGAGAACACAGATTAATATTAACACACTCACTGACACACTGTGTATATCATGACCCACAGTCA
Organism: Heterodontus francisci; assembly: GCF_036365525.1. Classification (NCBI taxonomy): domain Eukaryota; kingdom Metazoa; phylum Chordata; class Chondrichthyes; order Heterodontiformes; family Heterodontidae; genus Heterodontus; species Heterodontus francisci. The sequence goes on from NW_027140725.1 coordinate 1,089,510, forward strand.
GATACACCCTGTGAAGTGTAAAATACCCCCACTATCCTCAGTAATATTAAAACACTGACAGAGAACACAGATTAATATTAACACACTCACTGACACACTGTGTATATCATGACCCACAGTCAGATACACCCTGTGAAGTGTAAAACACCCCCACTGTCCTCAGGAATATTAACACACTGACAGAGAACACAGATTAATATTAACACACTCACTGACACACTGTGTATATCATGACCCACAGTCAGATACACCCTGTGAAGTGTAAAACACCCCCACTGTCCTCAGGAATATTAACACACTGACAGAGAACACAGATTAATATTAACACACTCACTGACACACTGTGTATATCATGACCCACAGTCAGATACACCCTGTGAAGTGTAAAACACCCCCACTGTCCTCAGTAATATTAACACACTGACAGAGAACACAGATTAATATTAACACACTCACTGACACACTGTGTATATCATGACCCACAGTCAGATACACCCTGTGAAGTGTAAAACACCCCCACTGTCCTCAGTAATATTAACACACTGACAGAGAACACAGATTAATATTAACACACTCACTGACACACTGTGTATATCATGACCCACAGTCAGATAAACCCTGTGAAGTGTAAAACACCCCCACTGTCCTCAGTAATATTAACACACTGACAGAGAACACAGATTAATATTAACACACTCACTGACACACTGTGTACATCATGACCCACAGTCAGATACACCCTGTGAAGTGTAAAACACCCCCACTGTCCTCATTAATATTAACACACTGACAGAGAACACAGATTAATATTAACACACTCACTGACACACTGTGTACATCATGACTCACAGTCAGATACACCCTGTGAAGTGTAAAACACCCCCACTGTCCTCAGGAAGATTAAAACACTGACAGAGAACATTAGATTAATATTAACACACTCACTGACACACTGTGAACATCACGACCCACAGTCAGATAAACCCTGTGAAGTGTAAAACACCCCCACTGTCCTCAGCAATATTAACACACTGACAGAGAACACAGATAAATATTAACAGACTCACTGACACACTGTGTATATCATGACCCACAGTCAGATACACCCTGTGAAGTGTAAAACACCCCCACTGTCCTCAGTAATATTAACACACTGACAGAGAACACAGATTAATATTAACACACTCACTGACACACTGTGTATATCATGACCCACAGTCAGATACCCCCTGTGAAGTGTAAAACACCCCCACTGTCCTCAGGAATATTAACACACTGACAGAGAACACAGATTAATATTAACACACTCACTGACACACTGTGTATATCATGACCCACAGTCAGATACACCCTGTGAAGTGTAAAACACCCCCACTGTCCTCAGTAATATTAACACACTGACAGAGAACACAGATTAATATTAACACACTCACTGACACACTGTGTATATCATGACCCACAGTCAGATACACCCTGTGAAGTGTAAAACACCCCCACTGTCCTCAGTAATATTAAAACACTGACAGAGAACACAGATTAATATTAACACACTCACTGACACACTGTGTACATCATGACCCACAGTCAGATGCACCCTGTGAAGTGTAAAACATCCCCACTGTCCTCAGTAATATTAACACACTGACAGAGAACACAGATTAATATTAACACACTCACTGACACACTGTGTATATCATGACCCACAGTCAGAAACACCCTGTGAAGTGTAAAACACCCCCACTGTCCTCAGCAATATTAACACACTGACAGAGAACACAGATTAATATTAACACACTCACTGACACACTGTGTACATCATGACCCACAGTCAGATACACCCTGTGAAGTGTAAAACACCCCCACTGTCCTCAGGAATATTAGCACACTGACAGAGAACACAGATTAATATTAACACACTCACTGACACACTGTGTATATCATGACCCACAGTCAGATACACCCTGTGAAGTGTAAAACACCCCCACTGTCCTCAGGAATATTAACACACTGACAGAGAACACAGATTAATATTAACACACTCACTGACACACTGTGTATATCATGACCCACAGTCAGATACACCCTGTGAAGTGTAAAACACCCCCACTGTCCTCAGGAATATTAACACACTGACAGAGAACACAGATTAATATTAACACACTCACTGACACACTGTGTATATCATGACCCACAGTCAGATACACCCTGTGAAGTGTAAAACACCCCCACCGTCCTCAGGAAGATTAAAACACTGACAGAGAACACAGATTAATATTAACACACTCACTGACACACTGTGTATATCATGACCCACAGTCAGATACACCCTGTGAAGTGTAAAACACCCCCACTGTCCTCAGGAATATTAACACACTGACAGAGAACACAGATTAATATTAACACACTCACTGACACACTGTGTATATCATGACCCACAGTCAGATACACCCTGTGAAGTGTAAAACACCCCCACTGTCCTCAGGAATATTAGCACACTGACAGAGAACAAAGATTAATATTAACACACTCACTGACACACTGTGTATATCATGACCCACAGTCAGATACACCCTGTGAAGTGTAAAACACCCCCACTGTCCTCAGGAATATTAACACACTGACAGAGAACACAGATTAATATTAACACACTCACTGACACACTGTGTATATCATGACCCACAGTCAGATACACCCTGTGAAGTGTAAAACACCCCCACTGTCCTCAGGAATATTAACACACTGACAGAGAACACAGATTAATATTAACACACTCACTGACACACTGTGTATATCATGACCCACAGTCAGATACACCCTGTGAAGTGTAAAACACCCCCACCGTCCTCAGGAAGATTAAAACACTGACAGAGAACACAGATTAATATTAACACACTCACTGACACACTGTGTATATCATGACCCACAGTCAGATACACCCTGTGAAGTGTAAAACACCCCCACTGTCCTCAGGAATATTAACACACTGACAGAGAACACAGATTAATATTAACACACTCACTGACACACTGTGTATATCATGACCCACAGTCAGATACACCCTGTGAAGTGTAAAACACCCCCACTGTCCTCAGGAATATTAACACACTGACAGAGAACACAGATTAATATTAACACACTCACTGACACACTGTGTATATCATGACCCACAGTCAGATACACCCTGTGAAGTGTAAAACACCCCCACTGTCCTCAGTAATATTAACACACTGACAGAGAACACAGATTAATATTAACACACTCACTGACACACTGTGTACATCATGACCCACAGTCAGATACACACTGTGAAGTGTAAAACACCCCCACTGTCCTCAGTAATATTAACACACTGACAGAGAACACAGATTAATATTAACACACTCACTGACACACTATGTACATCATGACCCACAGTCAGATACACCCTGTGAAGTGTAAAACACCCCCACTGTCCTCAGTAATATTAACACACTGACAGAGAACACAGATTAATATTAACACACTCACTGACACACTGTGTATATCATGACCCACAGTCAGATACACCCTGTGAAGTGTAAAACACCCCCACTGTCCTCAGTAATATTAACACACTGAAAGAGAACACAGATTAATATTAACACACTCACTGACACACTGTGTATATCATGACCCACAGTCAGATACACCCTGTGAAGTGTAAAACACCCCCACTGTCCTCAGGAATATTAACACACTGACAGAGAACACAGATTAATATTAACACACTCACTGACACACTGTGTATATCATGACCCACAGTCAGATAAACCCTGTGAAGTGTAAAACACCCCCACTGTCCTCAGTAATATTAACACACTGACAGAGAACACAGATTAATATTAACACACTCACTGACACACTGTGTATATCATGACTCACAGTCAGATACACCCTGTAAAGTGTAAAACACCCCCACTGTCCTCAGTAATATTAACACACTGACAGAGAACACAGATTAATATTAACACACTCACTGACACACTGTGTATATCATGACCCACAGTCAGATACACCCTGTGAAGTGTAAAACACCCCCACTGTCCTCAGTAATATTAACACACTGACAGAGAACACAGATTAATATTAACACACTCACTGACACACTGTGTATATCATGACCCACAGTCAGATAAACCCTGTGAAGTGTAAAACACCCCCACTGTCCTCAGTAATATTAACACACTGACAGAGAACACAGATTAATATTAACACACTCACTGACACACTGTGTACATCATGACCCACAGTCAGATACACCCTGTGAAGTGTAAAACACCCCCACTGTCCTCAGTAATATTAACACACTGACAGAGAACACAGATTAATATTAACACACTCACTGACACACTGTGTACATCATGACTCACAGTCAGATACACCCTGTGAAGTGTAAAACACCCCCACTGTCCTCAGGAAGATTAAAACACTGACAGAGAACATAGATTAATATTAACACACTCACTGACACACTATGAACATCACGACCCACAGTCAGATAAACCCTGTGAAGTGTAAAACACCCCCACTGTCCTCAGCAATATTAACACACTGACAGAGAACACAGATAAATATTAACAGACTCACTGACACACTGTGTATATCATGACCCACACTCAGATACACCCTGTGAAGTGTAAAACACCCCCACTGTCCTCAGTAATATTAACACACTGACAGAGAACACAGATTAATATTAACACACTCACTGACACACTGTGTATATCATGACCCACAGTCAGATACCCCCTGTGAAGTGTAAAACACCCCCACTGTCCTCAGGAATATTAACACACTGACAGAGAACACAGATTAATATTAACACACTCACTGACACACTGTGTATATCATGACCCACAGTCAGATACACCCTGTGAAGTGTAAAACACCCCCACTGTCCTCAGTAATATTAACACACTGACAGAGAACACAAATTAATATTAACACACTCACTGACACACTGTGTATATCATGACCCACAGTCAGATACACCCTGTGAAGTGTAAAACACCCCCACTGTCCTCAGTAATATTAACACACTGACAGAGAACACAGATTAATATTAACACACTCACTGACACACTGTGTACATCATGACCCACAGTCAGATGCACCCTGTGAAGTGTAAAACATCCCCACTGTCCTCAGTAATATTAACACACTGACAGAGAACACAGATTAATATTAACACACTCACTGACACACTGTGTATATCATGACCCACAGTCAGATACACCCTGTGAAGTGTAAAACACCCCACTGTCCTCGGTAATATTAACACACTGACAGAGAACACAGATTAATATTAACACACTCACTGACACACTGTGTACATCATGACCCACAGTCAGATACACCCTGTGAAGTGTAAAACACCCCCACTGTCCTCAGTAATATTAACACACTGACAGAGAACACAGATTAATATTAACACACTCACTGACACACTGTGTACATCATGACCCACAGTCAGATACACCCTGTGAAGTGTAAAACACAACCACTGTCCTCAGTAATATTAACACACTGACAGAGAACACAGATTAATATTAACACACTCACTGACACACTGTGTATATCATGACCCACAGTCAGATACACCCTGTGAAGTGTAAAACACCCCCACTGTCCTCAGGAATATTAGCACACTGACAGAGAACACAGATTAATATTAACACACTCACTGACACACTGTGTACGTCATGACCCACAGTCAGATACACCCTGTGAAGTGTAAAACACCCCCACTGTCCTCAGGAATATTAACACACTGACAGAGAACACAGATTAATATTAACACACTCACTGACACACTGTGTATATCATGACCCACAGTCAGATACACCCTGTGAAGTGTAAAACACCCCCACCGTCCTCAGGAAGATTAAAACACTGACAGAGAACACAGATTAATATTAACACACTCACTGACACACTGTGTATATCATGACCCACAGTCAGATACACCCTGTGAAGTGTAAAACACCCCCACTGTCCACAGGAATATTAACACACTGACAGAGAACACAGATTAATATTAACACACTCACTGACACACTGTGTATATCATGACCCACAGTCAGATACACCCTGTGAAGTGTAAAACACCCCCACTGTCCTCAGGAATATTAACACACTGACAGAGAACACAGATTAATATTAACACACTCACTGACACACTGTGTATATCATGACCCACAGTCAGATACACCGTGTGAAGTGTAAAACACCCCCACTGTCCTCAGTAATATTAACACACTGACAGAGAACACAGATTAATATTAACACACTCACTGACACACTGTGCATATCATGACCCACAGTCAGATACACCCTGTGAAGTGTAAAACACCCCCACTGTCCTCAGGAATATTAACACACTGACAGAGAACACAGATAAATATTAACACACTCACTGACACACTGTGTACATCATGATCCACAGTCAGATACACCCTGTGAAGTGTAAAACACCCCCACTGTCCTCATTAATATTAACACACTGACAGAGAACACAGATTAATATTAACACACTCACTGACACACTGTGTACATCATGACCCACAGTCAGATACACCCTGTGAAGTGTAAAACACCCCCACTGTCCTCAGTAATATTAACACACTGACAGAGAACACAGATTAATATTAACACACTCACTGACACACTGTGTACATCATGACCCACAGTCAGATACACCCTGTGAAGTGTAAAACACCCCCACTGTCCTCAGTAATATTAACACACTGACAGAGAACACAGATTAATATTAACACACTCACTGACACACTGTGTACATCATGACTCACAGTCAGATACACCCTGTGAAGTGTAAAACACCCCCACTGTCCTCAGGAAGATTAAAACACTGACAGAGAACATAGATTAATATTAACACACTCACTGACACACTGTGAACATCACGACCCACAGTCAGATAAACCCTGTGAAGTGTAAAACACCCCCACTGTCCTCAGCAATATTAACACACTGACAGAGAACACAGATAAATATTAACAGACTCACTGACACACTGTGTATATCATGACCCACAGTCAGATACACCCTGTGAAGTGTAAAACACCCCCACTGTCCTCAGTAATATTAACACACTGACAGAGAACACAGATTAATATTAACACACTCACTGACACACTGTGTATATCATGACCCACAGTCAGATACCCCCTGTGAAGTGTAAAACACCCCCACTGTCCTCAGGAATATTAACACACTGACAGAGAACACAGATTAATATTAACACACTCACTGACACACTGTGTATATCATGACCCACAGTCAGATACACCCTGTGAAGTGTAAAACACCCCCACTGTCCTCAGTAATATTAACACACTGACAGAGAACACAGATTAATATTAACACACTCACTGACACACTGTGTATATCATGACCCACAGTCAGATACACCCTGTGAAGTGTAAAACACCCCCACTGTCCTCAGTAATATTAACACACTGACAGAGAACACAGATTAATATTAACAAACTCACTGACACACTGTGTACATCATGACCCACAGTCAGATGCACCCTGTGAAGTGTAAAACATCCCCACTGTCCTCAGTAATATTAACACACTGACAGAGAACACAGATTAATATTAACACACTCACTGACACACTGTGTATATCATGACCCACAGTCAGATACACCCTGTGAAGTGTAAAACACCCCACTGTCCTCGGTAATATTAACACACTGACAGAGAACACAGATTAATATTAACACACTCACTGACACACTGTGTACATCATGACCCACAGTCAGATACACCCTGTGAAGTGTAAAACACCCCCACTGTCCTCAGTAATGTTAACACACTGACAGAGAACACAGATTAATATTAACACACTCACTGACACACTGTGTACATCATGACCCACAGTCAGATACACCCTGTGAAGTGTAAAACACCCCCACTGTCCTCAGGAATATTAGCACACTGACAGAGAACACAGATTAATATTAACACACTCACTGACACACTGTGTATATCATGACCCACAGTCAGATACACCCTGTGAAGTGTAAAACACCCCCACTGTCCTCAGGAATATTAACACACTGACAGAGATCACAGATTAATATTAACACACTCACTGACACACTGTGTATATCATGTCCCACAGTCAGATACACCCTGTGAAGTGTAAAACACCCCCACCGTCCTCAGGAAGATTAAAACACTGACAGAGAACACAGATTAATATTAACACACTCACAGACACACTGTGTATATCATGACCCACAGTCAGATACACCCTGTGAAGTGTAAAACACCCCCACTGTCCACAGGAATATTAACACACTGACAGAGAACACAGATTAATATTAACACACTCAGTGACACACTGTGTATATCATGACCCACAGTCAGATACACCCTGTGAAGTGTAAAACACCCCCACTGTCCTCAGTAATATTAACACACTGACAGAGAACACAGATTAATATTAACACACTCACTGACACACTGTGTATATCATGTCCCACAGTCAGATACACCCTGTGAAGTGTAAAACACCCCCACCGTCCTCAGGAAGATTAAAACACTGACAGAGAACACAGATTAATATTAACACACTCACAGACACACTGTGTATATCATGACCCACAGTCAGATACACCCTGTGAAGTGTAAAACACCCCCACTGTCCTCAGGAATATTAACACACTGACAGAGATCACAGATTAATATTAACACACTCACTGACACACTGTGTATATCATGTCCCACAGTCAGATACACCCTGTGAAGTGTAAAACACCCCCACCGTCCTCAGGAAGATTAAAACACTGACAGAGAACACAGATTAATATTAACACACTCACAGACACACTGTGTATATCATGACCCACAGTCAGATACACCCTGTGAAGTGTAAAACACCCCCACTGTCCACAGGAATATTAACACACTGACAGAGAACACAGATTAATATTAACACACTCACTGACACACTGTGTATATCATGACCCACAGTCAGATACACCCTGTGAAGTGTAAAACACCCCCACTGTCCTCAGTAATATTAACACACTGACAGAGAACACAGATTAATATTAACACACTCACTGACACACTGTGCATATCATGACCCACAGTCAGATACACCCTGTGAAGTGTAAAACACCCCCACTGTCCTCAGGAATATTAACACACTGACAGAGAACACAGATTAATATTAACACACTCACTGACACACTGTGTACATCATGATCCACAGTCAGATACACCCTGTGAAGTGTAAAACACCCCCACTGTCCTCAGGAATATTAACACACTGACAGAGAACACAGATTAATATTAACACACTCACTGACACACTGTGTACATCATGACCCACAGTCAGATACATCCTGTGAAGTGTAAAACACCCCCACTGTCCTCAGTAATATTAACACACTGACAGAGAACACAGATTAATATTAACACACTCACTGACACACTGTGTACATCATGACCCACAGTCAGATACACCCTGTGAAGTGTAAAACACCCCCACTGTCCTCAGTAATATTAACACACTGACAGAGAACACAGATTAATATTAACACACTCACTGACACACTGTGTATATCATGACCCACAGTCAGATCCACCCTGTGAAGTGTAAAACACCCCCACTGTCCTCAGTAATATTAACACACTGACAGAGAACACAGATTAATATTAACACACTCACTGACACACTGTGTACATCATGACCCACAGTCAGATACACCCTGTGAAGTGTAAAACACCCCCACTGTCCTCAGGAATATTAACACACTGACAGAGAACACAGATTAATATTAACACACTCACTGACACACTGTGTATATCATGACCCACAGTCAGATACACCCTGTGAAGTGTAAAACACCCCCACTGTCCTCAGTAATATTAACACACTGACAGAGAACACAGATTAATATTAACACACTCACTGACACACTGTGTATATCATGACCCACAGTCAGATACACCCTGTGAAGTGTAAAACACCCCCACTGTCCTCAGGAAGATTAACACACTGACAGAGAACACAGATTAATATTAACACACTCACTGACACACTGTGAACATCACGACCCACAGTCAGATACCCCCTGTGAAGTGTAAAACACCCCCACTGTCCTCAGGAATATTAACACACTGACAGAGAACACAGATTAATATTAACACACTCACTGACACACTGTGTATATCATGACCCACAGTCAGATACACCCTGTGAAGTGTAAAACACCCCCACTGTCCTCAGGAATATTAACACACTGACAGAGAACACAGATTAATATTAACACACTCACTGACACACTGTGTATATCATGACCCACAGTCAGATACACCCTGTGAAGTGTAAAACACCCCCACTGTCCTCAGGAATATTAACACACTGACAGAGAACACAGATTAATATTAACAAACTCACTGACACACTGTGTACATCATGACCCACAGTCAGATGCACCCTGTGAAGTGTAAAACATCCCCACTGTCCTCAGTAATATTAACACACTGACAGAGAACACAGATTAATATTAACACACTCACTGACACACTGTGTATATCATGACCCACAGTCAGATACACCCTGTGAAGTGTAAAACACCCCACTGTCCTCGGTAATATTAACACACTGACAGAGAACACAGATTAATATTAACACACTCACTGACACACTGTGTACATCATGACCCACAGTCAGATACACCCTGTGAAGTGTAAAACACCCCCACTGTCCTCAGTAATGTTAACACACTGACAGAGAACACAGATTAATATTAACACACTCACTGACACACTGTGTACATCATGACCCACAGTCAGATACACCCTGTGAAGTGTAAAACACCCCCACTGTCCTCAGGAATATTAGCACACTGACAGAGAACACAGATTAATATTAACACACTCACTGACACACTGTGTATATCATGACCCACAGTCAGATACACCCTGTGAAGTGTAAAACACCCCCACTGTCCTCAGCAATATTAACACACTGACAGAGAACACAGATTAATATTAACACACTCACTGACACACTGTGTATATCATGACCCACAGTCAGATACACCCTGTGAAGTGTAAAACACCCCCACTGTCCTCAGGAATATTAACACACTGACAGAGATCACAGATTAATATTAACACACTCACTGACACACTGTGTATATCATGTCCCACTGTCAGATACACCCTGTGAAGTGTAAAACACCCCCACCGTCCTCAGGAAGATTAAAACACTGACAGAGAACACAGATTAATATTAACACACTCACAGACACACTGTGTATATCATGACCCACAGTCAGATACACCCTGTGAAGTGTAAAACACCCCCACTGTCCACAGGAATATTAACACACTGACAGAGAACACAGATTAATATTAACACACTCACTGACACACTGTGTATATCATGACCCACAGTCAGATACACCCTGTGAAGTGTAAAACACCCCCACTGTCCTCAGGAATATTAACACACTGACAGAGAACACAGATTAATATTAACACACTCACTGACACACTGTGTATATCATGACCCACAGTCAGATACACCCTGTGAAGTGTAAAACACCCCCACTGTCCTCAGTAATATTAACACACTGACAGAGAACACAGATTAATATTAACACACTCACTGACACACTGTGCATATCATGACCCACAGTCAGATACACCCTGTGAAGTGTAAAACACCCCCACTGTCCTCAGGAATATTAACACACTGACAGAGAACACAGATTAATATTAACACACTCACTGACACACTGTGTACATCATGATCCACAGTCAGATACACCCTGTGAAGTGTAAAACACCCCCACTGTCCTCATTAATATTAACACACTGACAGAGAACACAGATTAATATTAACACACTCACTGACACACTGTGTACATCATGACCCACAGTCAGATACACCCTGTGAAGTGTAAAACACCCCCACTGTCCTCAGGAATATTAACACACTGACAGAGAACACAGATTAATATTAACACACTCACTGACACACTATGTACATCATGACCCACAGTCAGATACACCCTGTGAAGTGTAAAACACCCCCACTGTCCTCAGTAATATTAACACACTGACAGAGAACACAGATTAATATTAACACACTCACTGACACACTGTGTATATCATGACCCACAGTCAGATCCACCCTGTGAAGTGTAAAACACCCCCACTGTCCTCAGTAATATTAACACACTGACAGAGAACACAGATTAATATTAACACACTCACTGACACACTGTGTACATCATGACCCACAGTCAGATACACCCTGTGAAGTGTAAAACACCCCCACTGTCCTCAGGAATATTAACACACTGACAGAGAACACAGATTAATATTAACACACTCACTGACACACTGTGTATATCATGACCCACAGTCAGATACACCCTGTGAAGTGTAAAACACCCCCACTGTCCTCAGTAATATTAACACACTGACAGAGAACACAGATTAATATTAACACACTCACTGACACACTGTGTATATCATGACCCACAGTCAGATACACCCTGTGAAGTGTAAAACACCCCCACTGTCCTCAGGAATATTAACACACTGACAGAGAACACAGATTAATATTAACACACTCACTGACACACTGTGTATATCATGACCCACAGTCAGATAAACCCTGTGAAGTGTAAAACACCCCCACTGTCCTCAGTAATATTAACACACTGACAGAGAACACAGATTAATATTAACACACTCACTGACACACTGTGTATATCATGACTCACAGTCAGATACACCCTGTAAAGTGTAAAACACCCCCACTGTCCTCAGTAATATTAACACACTGACAGAGAACACAGATTAATATTAACACACTCACTGACACACTGTGTATATCATGACCCACAGTCAGATACACCCTGTGAAGTGTAAAACACCCCCACTGTCCTCAGTAATATTAACACACTGACAGAGAACACAGATTAATATTAACACACTCACTGACACACTGTGCATATCATGACCCACAGTCAGATACACCCTGTGAAGTGTAAAACACCCCCACTGTCCTCTGGAATATTAACACACTGACAGAGAACACAGATTAATATTAACACACTCACTGACACACTGTGTATATCATGACCCACAGTCAGATACCCCCTGTGAAGTGTAAAACACCCCCACTGTCCTCAGGAATATTAACACACTGACAGAGAACACAGATTAATATTAACACACTCACTGACACACTGTGTATATCATGACCCACAGTCAGATACACCCTGTGAAGTGTAAAACACCCCCACTGTCCTCAGTAATATTAACACACTGACAGAGAACACAGATTAATATTAACACACTCACTGACACACTGTGTATATCATGACCCACAGTCAGATACACCCTGTGAAGTGTAAAACACCCCCACTGTCCTCAGTAATATTAACACACTGACAGAGAACACAGATTAATATTAACAAACTCACTGACACACTGTGTACATCATGACCCACAGTCAGATGCACCCTGTGAAGTGTAAAACATCCCCACTGTCCTCAGTAATATTAACACACTGACAGAGAACACAGATTAATATTAACACACTCACTGACACACTGTGTATATCATGACCCACAGTCAGATACACCCTGTGAAGTGTAAAACACCCCACTGTCCTCGGTAATATTAACACACTGACAGAGAACACAGATTAATATTAACACACTCACTGACACACTGTGTACATCATGACCCACAGTCAGATACACCCTGTGAAGTGTAAAACACCCCCACTGTCCTCAGTAATGTTAACACACTGACAGAGAACACAGATTAATATTAACACACTCACTGACACACTGTGTACATCATGACCCACAGTCAGATACACCCTGTGAAGTGTAAAACACCCCCACTGTCCTCAGGAATATTAGCACACTGACAGAGAACACAGATTAATATTAACACACTCACTGACACACTGTGTATATCATGACCCACAGTCAGATACACCCTGTGAAGTGTAAAACACCCCCACTGTCCTCAGTAATATTAACACACTGACAGAGAACACAGATTAATATTAACACACTCACTGACACACTGTGCATATCATGACCCACAGTCAGATACACCCTGTGAAGTGTAAAACACCCCCACTGTCCTCAGGAATATTAACACACTGACAGAGAACACAGATTAATATTAACACACTCACTGACACACTGTGTACATCATGATCCACAGTCAGATACACCCTGTGAAGTGTAAAACACCCCCACTGTCCTCATTAATATTAACACACTGACAGAGAACACAGATTAATATTAACACACTCACTGACACACTGTGTACATCATGACCCACAGTCAGATACACCCTGTGAAGTGTAAAACACCCCCACTGTCCTCAGTAATATTAACACACTGACAGAGAACACAGATTAATATTAACACACTCACTGACACACTATGTACATCATGACCCACAGTCAGATACACCCTGTGAAGTGTAAAACACCCCCACTGTCCTCAGTAATATTAACACACTGACAGGGAACACAGATTAATATTAACACACTCACTGACACACTGTGTATATCATGACCCACAGTCAGATCCACCCTGTGAAGTGTAAAACACCCCCACTGTCCTCAGTAATATTAACACACTGACAGAGAACACAGATTAATATTAACACACTCACTGACACACTGTGTACATCATGACCCACAGTCAGATACACCCTGTGAAGTGTAAAACACCCCCACTGTCCTCAGGAATATTAACACACTGACAGAGAACACAGATTAATATTAACACACTCACTGACACACTGTGTATATCATGACCCACAGTCAGATACACCCTGTGAAGTGTAAAACACCCCCACTGTCCTCAGTAATATTAACACACTGACAGAGAACACAGATTAATATTAACACACTCACTGACACACTGTGTATATCATGGCCCACAGTCAGATACACCCTGTGAAGTGTAAAACACCCCCACTGTCCTCAGGAATATTAACACACTGACAGAGAACACAGATTAATATTAACACACTCACTGACACACTGTGTATATCATGACCCACAGTCAGATAAACCCTGTGAAGTGTAAAACACCCCCACTGTCCTCAGTAATATTAACACACTGACAGAGAACACAGATTAATATTAACACACTCACTGACACACTGTGTATATCATGACTCACAGTCAGATACACCCTGTAAAGTGTAAAACACCCCCACTGTCCTCAGTAATATTAACACACTGACAGAGAACACAGATTAATATTAACACACTCACTGACACACTGTGTATATCATGACCCACAGTCAGATACACCCTGTGAAGTGTAAAACACCCCCACTGTCGTCAGCAATATTATCACACTGACAGAGAACACAGATTAATATTAACACACTCACTGACACACTGTGCATATCATGACCCACAGTCAGATACACCCTGTGAAGTGTAAAACACCCCCACTGTCCTCAGGAATATTAACACACTGACAGAGAACACAGATTAATATTAACACACTCACTGACACACTGTGTATATCATGACCCACAGTCAGATACACCCTGTGAAGTGTAAAACACCCCCACTGTCCTCAGTAATATTAACACACTGACAGAGAACACAGATTAATATTAACACACTCACTGACACACTGTGTACATCATGACCCACAGTCAGATACACCCTGTGAAGTGTAAAACACCCCCACTGTCCTCAGCAATATTAACACACTGACAGAGAACACAGATTAATATTAACACACTCACTGACACACTGTGTACATCATGACCCACAGTCAGATACACCCTGTGAAGTGTAAAACATTCCCACTGTCCTCAGGAAGATTAACACACTGACAGAGAACACAGATTAATATTAACACACTCATTGACACACTGTGTATATCATGACCCACAGCCAGATACACCCTGTGAAGTGTAAAACACCCCCACTGTCCTCAGGAATATTAACACACTGACAGAGAACACAGATTAATATTAACACACTCACTGACACACTGTGTATATCATGACCCACAGTCAGATAAATCCTGTGAAGTGTAAAACACCCCCACTGTCGTCAGCAATATTATCACACTGACAGAGAACACAGATTAATATTAACACATTCACTGACACACTGTGTATATCATGACCCACAGTCAGATACACCCTGTGAAGTGTAAAACATTCCCACTGTCCTCAGCAATATTAACACACTGACAGAGAACACAGATTAATATTAACACACTCACTGACACACTGTGTATATCATGACCCACAGTCAGATACACCCTGTGAAGTGTAAAACACCCCACTGTCCTCGGTAATATTAACACACTGACAGAGAACACAGATTAATATTAACACACTCACAGACACACTGTGTACATCGTGACCCACAGTCAGATACACCCTGTGAAGTGTAAAACACCCCCACTGTCCTCAGGAATATTAACACACTGACAGAGAACACAGATTAATATTAACACACTCACTGACACACTGTGTATATCATGACCCACAGTCAGATACACCCTGTGAAGTGTAAAACACCCCCACTGTCCTCAGTAATATTAACACACTGAAAGAGAACACAGATTAATATTAACACACTCACTGACACACTGTGTATATCATGACCCACAGTCAGATACACCCTGTGAAGTGTAAAACACCCCCACTATCCTCAGTAATATTAAAACACTGACAGAGAACACAGATTAATATTAACACACTCACTGACACACTGTGTATATCATGACTCACAGTCAGATACACCCTGTGAAGTGTAAAACATTCCCACTGTCCTCAGGAATATTAACACACTGACAGAGAACACAGATTAATATTAACACACTCACTGACACACTGTGTATATCATGACCCACAGTCAGATACACCCTGTGAAGTGTAAAACACCCCCACTGTCCTCAGGAATATTAACACACTGACAGAGAACACAGATTAATATTAACACACTCACTGACACACTGTGTATATCATGACCCACAGTCAGATACACCCTGTGAAGTGTAAAACACCCCCACTGTCCTCAGGAATATTAACACACTGACAGAGAACACAGATTAATATTAACACACTCACTGACACACTGTGTATATCATGACCCACAGTCAGATACACCCTGTGAAGTGTAAAACACCCCCACTGTCCTCAGTAATATTAACACACTGACAGAGAACACAGATTAATATTAACACACTCACTGACACACTGTGTATATCATGACCCACAGTCAGATACACCCTGTGAAGTGTAAAACACCCCCACTGTCCTCAGTAATATTACCACACTGACAGAGAACACAGATTAATATTAACACACTCACTGACACACTGTGTATATCATGACCCACAGTCAGATAAATCCTGTGAAGTGTAAAACACCCCCACTGTCGTCAGCAATATTATCACACTGACAGAGAACACAGATTAATATTAACACACTCACTGACACACTGTGTATATCATGGCCCACAGTCAGATACACCCTGTGAAGTGTAAAACACCCCCACTGTCCTCAGGAATATTAACACACTGACAGAGAACACAGATTAATATTAACACACTCACTGACACACTGTGTATATCATGACCCACAGTCAGATAAACCCTGTGAAGTGTAAAACACCCCCACTGTCCTCAGTAATATTAACACACTGACAGAGAACACAGATTAATATTAACACACTCACTGACACACTGTGTATATCATGACTCACAGTCAGATACACCCTGTAAAGTGTAAAACACCCCCACTGTCCTCAGTAATATTAACACACTGACAGAGAACACAGATTAATATTAACACACTCACTGACACACTGTGTATATCATGACCCACAGTCAGATACACCCTGTGAAGTGTAAAACACCCCCACTGTCGTCAGCAATATTATCACACTGACAGAGAACACAGATTAATATTAACACACTCACTGACACACTGTGCATATCATGACCCACAGTCAGATACACCCTGTGAAGTGTAAAACACCCCCACTGTCCTCAGGAATATTAACACACTGACAGAGAACACAGATTAATATTAACACACTCACTGACACACTGTGTATATCATGACCCACAGTCAGATACACCCTGTGAAGTGTAAAACACCCCCACTGTCCTCAGTAATATTAACACACTGACAGAGAACACAGATTAATATTAACACACTCACTGACACACTGTGTACATCATGACCCACAGTCAGATACACCCTGTGAAGTGTAAAACACCCCCACTGTCCTCAGCAATATTAACACACTGACAGAGAACACAGATTAATATTAACACACTCACTGACACACTGTGTACATCATGACCCACAGTCAGATACACCCTGTGAAGTGTAAAACATTCCCACTGTCCTCAGGAAGATTAACACACTGACAGAGAACACAGATTAATATTAACACACTCATTGACACACTGTGTATATCATGACCCACAGCCAGATACACCCTGTGAAGTGTAAAACACCCCCACTGTCCTCAGGAATATTAACACACTGACAGAGAACACAGATTAATATTAACACACTCACTGACACACTGTGTATATCATGACCCACAGTCAGATAAATCCTGTGAAGTGTAAAACACCCCCACTGTCGTCAGCAATATTATCACACTGACAGAGAACACAGATTAATATTAACACATTCACTGACACACTGTGTATATCATGACCCACAGTCAGATACACCCTGTGAAGTGTAAAACATTCCCACTGTCCTCAGCAATATTAACACACTGACAGAGAACACAGATTAATATTAACACACTCACTGACACACTGTGTATATCATGACCCACAGTCAGATACACCCTGTGAAGTGTAAAACACCCCACTGTCCTCGGTAATATTAACACACTGACAGAGAACACAGATTAATATTAACACACTCACAGACACACTGTGTACATCGTGACCCACAGTCAGATACACCCTGTGAAGTGTAAAACACCCCCACTGTCCTCAGGAATATTAACACACTGACAGAGAACACAGATTAATATTAACACACTCACTGACACACTGTGTATATCATGACCCACAGTCAGATACACCCTGTGAAGTGTAAAACACCCCCACTGTCCTCAGTAATATTAACACACTGAAAGAGAACACAGATTAATATTAACACACTCACTGACACACTGTGTATATCATGACCCACAGTCAGATACACCCTGTGAAGTGTAAAACACCCCCACTATCCTCAGTAATATTAAAACACTGACAGAGAACACAGATTAATATTAACACACTCACTGACACACTGTGTATATCATGACTCACAGTCAGATACACCCTGTGAAGTGTAAAACATTCCCACTGTCCTCAGGAATATTAACACACTGACAGAGAACACAGATTAATATTAACACACTCACTGACACACTGTGTATATCATGACCCACAGTCAGATACACCCTGTGAAGTGTAAAACACCCCCACTGTCCTCAGGAATATTAACACACTGACAGAGAACACAGATTAATATTAACACACTCACTGACACACTGTGTATATCATGACCCACAGTCAGATACACCCTGTGAAGTGTAAAACACCCCCACTGTCCTCAGGAATATTAACACACTGACAGAGAACACAGATTAATATTAACACACTCACTGACACACTGTGTATATCATGACCCACAGTCAGATACACCCTGTGAAGTGTAAAACACCCCCACTGTCCTCAGTAATATTAACACACTGACAGAGAACACAGATTAATATTAACACACTCACTGACACACTGTGTATATCATGACCCACAGTCAGATACACCCTGTGAAGTGTAAAACACCCCCACTGTCCTCAGTAATATTACCACACTGACAGAGAACACAGATTAATATTAACACACTCACTGACACACTGTGTATATCATGACCCACAGTCAGATAAATCCTGTGAAGTGTAAAACACCCCCACTGTCGTCAGCAATATTATCACACTGACAGAGAACACAGATTAATATTAACACATTCACTGACACACTGTGTATATCATGACCCACAGTCAGATACACCCTGTGAAGTGTAAAACATTCCCACTGTCCTCAGCAATATTAACACACTGACAGAGAACACAGATTAATATTAACACACTCACTGACACACTGTGTATATCATGACCCACAGTCAGATACACCCTGTGAAGTGTAAAACACCCCACTGTCCTCGGTAATATTAACACACTGACAGAGAACACAGATTAATATTAACACACTCACAGACACACTGTGTACATCGTGACCCACAGTCAGATACACCCTGTGAAGTGTAAAACACCCCCACTGTCCTCAGGAATATTAACACACTGACAGAGAACACAGATTAATATTAACACACTCACTGACACACTGTGTATATCATGACCCACAGTCAGATACACCCTGTGAAGTGTAAAACACCCCCACTGTCCTCAGTAATATTAACACACTGAAAGAGAACACAGATTAATATTAACACACTCACTGACACACTGTGTATATCATGACCCACAGTCAGATACACCCTGTGAAGTGTAAAACACCCCCACTATCCTCAGTAATATTAAAACACTGACAGAGAACACAGATTAATATTAACACACTCACTGACACACTGTGTATATCATGACTCACAGTCAGATACACCCTGTGAAGTGTAAAACATTCCCACTGTCCTCAGGAATATTAACACACTGACAGAGAACACAGATTAATATTAACACACTCACTGACACACTGTGTATATCATGACCCACAGTCAGATACACCCTGTGAAGTGTAAAACACCCCCACTGTCCTCAGGAATATTAACACACTGACAGAGAACACAGATTAATATTAACACACTCACTGACACACTGTGTATATCATGACCCACAGTCAGATACACCCTGTGAAGTGTAAAACACCCCCACTGTCCTCAGGAATATTAACACACTGACAGAGAACACAGATTAATATTAACACACTCACTGACACACTGTGTATATCATGACCCACAGTCAGATACACCCTGTGAAGTGTAAAACACCCCCACTGTCCTCAGTAATATTAACACACTGACAGAGAACACAGATTAATATTAACACACTCACTGACACACTGTGTATATCATGACCCACAGTCAGATACACCCTGTGAAGTGTAAAACACCCCCACTGTCCTCAGTAATATTACCACACTGACAGAGAACACAGATTAATATTAACACACTCACTGACACACTGTGTATATCATGACCCACAGTCAGATAAACCCTGTGAAGTGTAAAACACCCCCACTGTCCTCAGTAATATTAACACACTGACAGAGAACACAGATTAATATTAACACACTCACTGACACACTGTGTAAATCATGACCCACAGTCAGATACACCCTGTGAAGTGTAAAACACCCCCACTGTCCTCAGTAATATTAACACACTGACAGAGAACACAGATTAATATTAACACACTCACTGACACACTGTGTACATCATGACCCACAGTCAGATACACCCTGTGAAGTGTAAAACACCCCCACTGTCCTCAGTAATGTTAACACACTGACAGAGAACACAGATTAATATTAACACACTCACTGACACACTGTGTACATCATGACCCACAGTCAGATACACCCTGTGAAGTGTAAAACACCCCCACTGTCCTCAGGAATATTAGCACACTGACAGAGAACACAGATTAATATTAACACACTCACTGACACACTGTGTATATCATGACCCACAGTCAGATACACCCTGTGAAGTGTAAAACACCCCCACTGTCCTCAGGAATATTAACACACTGACAGAGATCACAGATTAATATTAACACACTCACTGACACACTGTGTATATCATGTCCCACAGTCAGATACACCCTGTGAAGTGTAAAACACCCCCACCGTCCTCAGGAAGATTAAAACACTGACAGAGAACACAGATTAATATTAACACACTCACAGACACACTGTGTATATCATGACCCACAGTCAGATACACCCTGTGAAGTGTAAAACACCCCCACTGTCCACAGGAATATTAACACACTGACAGAGAACACAGATTAATATTAACACACTCACTGACACACTGTGTATATCATGACCCACAGTCAGATACACCCTGTGAAGTGTAAAACACCCCCACTGTCCTCAGTAATATTAACACACTGACAGAGAACACAGATTAATATTAACACACTCACTGACACACTGTGTATATCATGTCCCACAGTCAGATACACCCTGTGAAGTGTAAAACACCCCCACCGTCCTCAGGAAGATTAAAACACTGACAGAGAACACAGATTAATATTAACACACTCACAGACACACTGTGTATATCATGACCCACAGTCAGATACACCCTGTGAAGTGTAAAACACCCCCACTGTCCTCAGGAATATTAACACACTGACAGAGATCACAGATTAATATTAACACACTCACTGACACACTGTGTATATCATGTCCCACAGTCAGATACACCCTGTGAAGTGTAAAACACCCCCACCGTCCTCAGGAAGATTAAAACACTGACAGAGAACACAGATTAATATTAACACACTCACAGACACACTGTGTATATCATGACCCACAGTCAGATACACCCTGTGAAGTGTAAAACACCCCCACTGTCCACAGGAATATTAACACACTGACAGAGAACACAGATTAATATTAACACACTCACTGACACACTGTGTATATCATGACCCACAGTCAGATACACCCTGTGAAGTGTAAAACACCCCCACTGTCCTCAGTAATATTAACACACTGACAGAGAACACAGATTAATATTAACACACTCACTGACACACTGTGCATATCATGACCCACAGTCAGATACACCCTGTGAAGTGTAAAACACCCCCACTGTCCTCAGGAATATTAACACACTGACAGAGAACACAGATTAATATTAACACACTCACTGACACACTGTGTACATCATGATCCACAGTCAGATACACCCTGTGAAGTGTAAAACACCCCCACTGTCCTCAGGAATATTAACACACTGACAGAGAACACAGATTAATATTAACACACTCACTGACACACTGTGTACATCATGACCCACAGTCAGATACATCCTGTGAAGTGTAAAACACCCCCACTGTCCTCAGTAATATTAACACACTGACAGAGAACACAGATTAATATTAACACACTCACTGACACACTGTGTACATCATGACCCACAGTCAGATACACCCTGTGAAGTGTAAAACACCCCCACTGTCCTCAGTAATATTAACACACTGACAGAGAACACAGATTAATATTAACACACTCACTGACACACTGTGTATATCATGACCCACAGTCAGATCCACCCTGTGAAGTGTAAAACACCCCCACTGTCCTCAGTAATATTAACACACTGACAGAGAACACAGATTAATATTAACACACTCACTGACACACTGTGTACATCATGACCCACAGTCAGATACACCCTGTGAAGTGTAAAACACCCCCACTGTCCTCAGGAATATTAACACACTGACAGAGAACACAGATTAATATTAACACACTCACTGACACACTGTGTATATCATGACCCACAGTCAGATACACCCTGTGAAGTGTAAAACACCCCCACTGTCCTCAGTAATATTAACACACTGACAGAGAACACAGATTAATATTAACACACTCACTGACACACTGTGTATATCATGACCCACAGTCAGATACACCCTGTGAAGTGTAAAACACCCCCACTGTCCTCAGGAAGATTAACACACTGACAGAGAACACAGATTAATATTAACACACTCACTGACACACTGTGAACATCACGACCCACAGTCAGATACCCCCTGTGAAGTGTAAAACACCCCCACTGTCCTCAGGAATATTAACACACTGACAGAGAACACAGATTAATATTAACACACTCACTGACACACTGTGTATATCATGACCCACAGTCAGATACACCCTGTGAAGTGTAAAACACCCCCACTGTCCTCAGTAATATTAACACACTGACAGAGAACACAGATTAATATTAACACACTCACTGACACACTGTGTATATCATGACCCACAGTCAGATACACCCTGTGAAGTGTAAAACACCCCCACTGTCCTCAGTAATATTAACACACTGACAGAGAACACAGATTAATATTAACAAACTCACTGACACACTGTGTACATCATGACCCACAGTCAGATGCACCCTGTGAAGTGTAAAACATCCCCACTGTCCTCAGTAATATTAACACACTGACAGAGAACACAGATTAATATTAACACACTCACTGACACACTGTGTATATCATGACCCACAGTCAGATACACCCTGTGAAGTGTAAAACACCCCACTGTCCTCGGTAATATTAACACACTGACAGAGAACACAGATTAATATTAACACACTCACTGACACACTGTGTACATCATGACCCACAGTCAGATACACCCTGTGAAGTGTAAAACACCCCCACTGTCCTCAGTAATGTTAACACACTGACAGAGAACACAGATTAATATTAACACACTCACTGACACACTGTGTACATCATGACCCACAGTCAGATACACCCTGTGAAGTGTAAAACACCCCCACTGTCCTCAGGAATATTAGCACACTGACAGAGAACACAGATTAATATTAACACACTCACTGACACACTGTGTATATCATGACCCACAGTCAGATACACCCTGTGAAGTGTAAAACACCCCCACTGTCCTCAGCAATATTAACACACTGACAGAGAACACAGATTAATATTAACACACTCACTGACACACTGTGTATATCATGACCCACAGTCAGATACACCCTGTGAAGTGTAAAACACCCCCACTGTCCTCAGGAATATTAACACACTGACAGAGATCACAGATTAATATTAACACACTCACTGACACACTGTGTATATCATGTCCCACTGTCAGATACACCCTGTGAAGTGTAAAACACCCCCACCGTCCTCAGGAAGATTAAAACACTGACAGAGAACACAGATTAATATTAACACACTCACAGACACACTGTGTATATCATGACCCACAGTCAGATACACCCTGTGAAGTGTAAAACACCCCCACTGTCCTCAGGAATATTAACACATTGACAGAGAACACAGATTAATATTAACACACTCACTGACACACTGTGTATATCATGACCCACAGTCAGATACACCCTGTGAAGTGTAAAACACCCCCACTGTCCTCAGGAATATTAACACACTGACAGAGAACACAGATTAATATTAACACACTCACTGACACACTGTGTATATCATGACCCACAGTCAGATACACCCTGTGAAGTGTAAAACACCCCCACTGTCCTCAGTAATATTAACACACTGACAGAGAACACAGATTAATATTAACACACTCACTGACACACTGTGCATATCATGACCCACAGTCAGATACACCCTGTGAAGTGTAAAACACCCCCACTGTCCTCAGGAATATTAACACACTGACAGAGAACACAGATTAATATTAACACACTCACTGACACACTGTGTACATCATGATCCACAGTCAGATACACCCTGTGAAGTGTAAAACACCCCCACTGTCCTCATTAATATTAACACACTGACAGAGAACACAGATTAATATTAACACACTCACTGACACACTGTGTACATCATGACCCACAGTCAGATACACCCTGTGAAGTGTAAAACACCCCCACTGTCCTCAGTAATATTAACACACTGACAGAGAACACAGATTAATATTAACACACTCACTGACACACTATGTACATCATGACCCACAGTCAGATACACCCTGTGAAGTGTAAAACACCCCCACTGTCCTCAGTAATATTAACACACTGACAGAGAACACAGATTAATATTAACACACTCACTGACACACTGTGTATATCATGACCCATAGTCAGATCCACCCTGTGAAGTGTAAAACACCCCCACTGTCCTCAGTAATATTAACA
The DNA here is from genome assembly GCF_036365525.1 of Heterodontus francisci. Classification (NCBI taxonomy): domain Eukaryota; kingdom Metazoa; phylum Chordata; class Chondrichthyes; order Heterodontiformes; family Heterodontidae; genus Heterodontus; species Heterodontus francisci. The sequence goes on from NW_027140725.1 coordinate 1,115,541, forward strand.
CACTGACAGAGAACACAGATTAATATTAACACACTCACTGACACACTGTGTACATCATGACCCACAGTCAGATACACCCTGTGAAGTGTAAAACACCCCCACTGTCCTCAGGAATATTAACACACTGACAGAGAACACAGATTAATATTAACACACTCACTGACACACTGTGTATATCATGACCCACAGTCAGATACACCCTGTGAAGTGTAAAACACCCCCACTGTCCTCAGTAATATTAACACACTGACAGAGAACACAGATTAATATTAACACACTCACTGACACACTGTGTATATCATGACCCACAGTCAGATACACCCTGTGAAGTGTAAAACACCCCCACTGTCCTCAGGAATATTAACACACTGACAGAGAACACAGATTAATATTAACACACTCACTGACACACTGTGTATATCATGACCCACAGTCAGATAAACCCTGTGAAGTGTAAAACACCCCCACTGTCCTCAGTAATATTAACACACTGACAGAGAACACAGATTAATATTAACACACTCACTGACACACTGTGTATATCATGACTCACAGTCAGATACACCCTGTAAAGTGTAAAACACCCCCACTGTCCTCAGTAATATTAACACACTGACAGAGAACACAGATTAATATTAACACACTCACTGACACACTGTGTATATCATGACCCACAGTCAGATACACCCTGTGAAGTGTAAAACACCCCCACTGTCCTCAGTAATATTAACACACTGACAGAGAACACAGATTAATATTAACACACTCACTGACACACTGTGCATATCATGACCCACAGTCAGATACACCCTGTGAAGTGTAAAACACCCCCACTGTCCTCTGGAATATTAACACACTGACAGAGAACACAGATTAATATTAACACACTCACTGACACACTGTGTATATCATGACCCACAGTCAGATACCCCCTGTGAAGTGTAAAACACCCCCACTGTCCTCAGGAATATTAACACACTGACAGAGAACACAGATTAATATTAACACACTCACTGACACACTGTGTATATCATGACCCACAGTCAGATACACCCTGTGAAGTGTAAAACACCCCCACTGTCCTCAGTAATATTAACACACTGACAGAGAACACAGATTAATATTAACACACTCACTGACACACTGTGTATATCATGACCCACAGTCAGATACACCCTGTGAAGTGTAAAACACCCCCACTGTCCTCAGTAATATTAACACACTGACAGAGAACACAGATTAATATTAACAAACTCACTGACACACTGTGTACATCATGACCCACAGTCAGATGCACCCTGTGAAGTGTAAAACATCCCCACTGTCCTCAGTAATATTAACACACTGACAGAGAACACAGATTAATATTAACACACTCACTGACACACTGTGTATATCATGACCCACAGTCAGATACACCCTGTGAAGTGTAAAACACCCCACTGTCCTCGGTAATATTAACACACTGACAGAGAACACAGATTAATATTAACACACTCACTGACACACTGTGTACATCATGACCCACAGTCAGATACACCCTGTGAAGTGTAAAACAACCCCACTGTCCTCAGTAATGTTAACACACTGACAGAGAACACAGATTAATATTAACACACTCACTGACACACTGTGTACATCATGACCCACAGTCAGATACACCCTGTGAAGTGTAAAACACCCCCACTGTCCTCAGGAATATTAGCACACTGACAGAGAACACAGATTAATATTAACACACTCACTGACACACTGTGTATATCATGACCCACAGTCAGATACACCCTGTGAAGTGTAAAACACCCCCACTGTCCTCAGTAATATTAACACACTGACAGAGAACACAGATTAATATTAACACACTCACTGACACACTGTGCATATCATGACCCACAGTCAGATACACCCTGTGAAGTGTAAAACACCCCCACTGTCCTCAGGAATATTAACACACTGACAGAGAACACAGATTAATATTAACACACTCACTGACACACTGTGTACATCATGACCCACAGTCAGATACACCCTGTGAAGTGTAAAACACCCCCACTGTCCTCAGTAATATTAACACACTGACAGAGAACACAGATTAATATTAACACACTCACTGACACACTATGTACATCATGACCCACAGTCAGATACACCCTGTGAAGTGTAAAACACCCCCACTGTCCTCAGTAATATTAACACACTGACAGAGAACACAGATTAATATTAACACACTCACTGACACACTGTGTATATCATGACCCACAGTCAGATCCACCCTGTGAAGTGTAAAACACCCCCACTGTCCTCAGTAATATTAACACACTGACAGAGAACACAGATTAATATTAACACACTCACTGACACACTGTGTACATCATGACCCACAGTCAGATACACCCTGTGAAGTGTAAAACACCCCCACTGTCCTCAGGAATATTAACACACTGACAGAGAACACAGATTAATATTAACACACTCACTGACACACTGTGTATATCATGACCCACAGTCAGATACACCCTGTGAAGTGTAAAACACCCCCACTGTCCTCAGTAATATTAACACACTGACAGAGAACACAGATTAATATTAACACACTCACTGACACACTGTGTATATCATGACCCACAGTCAGATACACCCTGTGAAGTGTAAAACACCCCCACTGTCCTCAGGAATATTAACACACTGACAGAGAACACAGATTAATATTAACACACTCACTGACACACTGTGTATATCATGACCCACAGTCAGATAAACCCTGTGAAGTGTAAAACACCCCCACTGTCCTCAGTAATATTAACACACTGACAGAGAACACAGATTAATATTAACACACTCACTGACACACTGTGTATATCATGACTCACAGTCAGATACACCCTGTAAAGTGTAAAACACCCCCACTGTCCTCAGTAATATTAACACACTGACAGAGAACACAGATTAATATTAACACACTCACTGACACACTGTGTATATCATGACCCACAGTCAGATACACCCTGTGAAGTGTAAAACACCCCCACTGTCGTCAGCAATATTATCACACTGACAGAGAACACAGATTAATATTAACACACTCACTGACACACTGTGCATATCATGACCCACAGTCAGATACACCCTGTGAAGTGTAAAACACCCCCACTGTCCTCAGGAATATTAACACACTGACAGAGAACACAGATTAATATTAACACACTCACTGACACACTGTGTATATCATGACCCACAGTCAGATACACCCTGTGAAGTGTAAAACACCCCCACTGTCCTCAGTAATATTAACACACTGACAGAGAACACAGATTAATATTAACACACTCACTGACACACTGTGTACATCATGACCCACAGTCAGATACACCCTGTGAAGTGTAAAACACCCCCACTGTCCTCAGCAATATTAACACACTGACAGAGAACACAGATTAATATTAACACACTCACTGACACACTGTGTACATCATGACCCACAGTCAGATACACCCTGTGAAGTGTAAAACATTCCCACTGTCCTCAGGAATATTAACACACTGACAGAGAACACAGATTAATATTAACACACTCATTGACACACTGTGTATATCATGACCCACAGCCAGATACACCCTGTGAAGTGTAAAACACCCCCACTGTCCTCAGGAATATTAACACACTGACAGAGAACACAGATTAATATTAACACACTCACTGACACACTGTGTATATCATGACCCACAGTCAGATAAATCCTGTGAAGTGTAAAACACCCCCACTGTCGTCAGCAATATTATCACACTGACAGAGAACACAGATTAATATTAACACATTCACTGACACACTGTGTATATCATGACCCACAGTCAGATACACCCTGTGAAGTGTAAAACATTCCCACTGTCCTCAGCAATATTAACACACTGACAGAGAACACAGATTAATATTAACACACTCACTGACACACTGTGTATATCATGACCCACAGTCAGATACACCCTGTGAAGTGTAAAACACCCCACTGTCCTCGGTAATATTAACACACTGACAGAGAACACAGATTAATATTAACACACTCACAGACACACTGTGTACATCGTGACCCACAGTCAGATACACCCTGTGAAGTGTAAAACACCCCCACTGTCCTCAGGAATATTAACACACTGACAGAGAACACAGATTAATATTAACACACTCACTGACACACTGTGTATATCATGACCCACAGTCAGATACACCCTGTGAAGTGTAAAACACCCCCACTGTCCTCAGTAATATTAACACACTGAAAGAGAACACAGATTAATATTAACACACTCACTGACACACTGTGTATATCATGACCCACAGTCAGATACACCCTGTGAAGTGTAAAACACCCCCACTATCCTCAGTAATATTAAAACACTGACAGAGAACACAGATTAATATTAACACACTCACTGACACACTGTGTATATCATGACTCACAGTCAGATACACCCTGTGAAGTGTAAAACATTCCCACTGTCCTCAGGAATATTAACACACTGACAGAGAACACAGATTAATATTAACACACTCACTGACACACTGTGTATATCATGACCCACAGTCAGATACACCCTGTGAAGTGTAAAACACCCCCACTGTCCTCAGGAATATTAACACACTGACAGAGAACACAGATTAATATTAACACACTCACTGACACACTGTGTATATCATGACCCACAGTCAGATACACCCTGTGAAGTGTAAAACACCCCCACTGTCCTCAGGAATATTAACACACTGACAGAGAACACAGATTAATATTAACACACTCACTGACACACTGTGTATATCATGACCCACAGTCAGATACACCCTGTGAAGTGTAAAACACCCCCACTGTCCTCATTAATATTAACACACTGACAGAGAACACAGATTAATATTAACACACTCACTGACACACTGTGTATATCATGACCCACAGTCAGATACACCCTGTGAAGTGTAAAACACCCCCACTGTCCTCAGTAATATTACCACACTGACAGAGAACACAGATTAATATTAACACACTCACTGACACACTGTGTATATCATGACCCACAGTCAGATAAACCCTGTGAAGTGTAAAACACCCCCACTGTCCTCAGTAATATTAACACACTGACAGAGAACACAGATTAATATTAACACACTCACTGACACACTGTGTAAATCATGACCCACAGTCAGATACACCCTGTGAAGTGTAAAACACCCCCACTGTCCTCAGTAATATTAACACACTGACAGAGAACACAGATTAATATTAACACACTCACTGACACACTGTGTACATCATGACTCACAGTCAGATACACCCTGTGAAGTGTAAAACACCCCCACTGTCCTCAGGAAGATTAAAACACTGACAGAGAACATAGATTAATATTAACACACTCACTGACACACTGTGAACATCACGACCCACAGTCAGATAAACCCTGTGAAGTGTAAAACACCCCCACTGTCCTCAGCAATATTAACACACTGACAGAGAACACAGATAAATATTAACAGACTCACTGACACACTGTGTATATCATGACCCACAGTCAGATACACCCTGTGAAGTGTAAAACACCCCCACTGTCCTCAGTAATATTAACACACTGACAGAGAACACAGATTAATATTAACACACTCACTGACACACTGTGTATATCATGACCCACAGTCAGATACCCCCTGTGAAGTGTAAAACACCCCCACTGTCCTCAGGAATATTAACACACTGACAGAGAACACAGATTAATATTAACACACTCACTGACACACTGTGTAAATCATGACCCACAGTCAGATACACCCTGTGAAGTGTAAAACACCCCCACTGTCCTCAGTAATATTACCACACTGACAGAGAACACAGATTAATATTAACACACTCACTGACACACTGTGTATATCATGACCCACAGTCAGATACCCCCTGTGAAGTGTAAAACACCCCCACTGTCCTCAGGAATATTAACACACTGACAGAGAACACAGATTAATATTAACACACTCACTGACACACTGTGTATATCATGACCCACAGTCAGATACACCCTGTGAAGTGTAAAACACCCCCACTGTCCTCAGTAATATTAACACGCTGACAGAGAACACAGATTAATATTAACACACTCACTGACACACTGTGTATATCATGACCCACAGTCAGATACACCCTGTGAAGTGTAAAACACCCCCACTGTCCTCAGTAATATTAACACACTCACAGAGAACACAGATTAATATTAACACACTCACTGACACACTGTGTACATCATGACCCACAGTCAGATGCACCCTGTGAAGTGTAAAACATCCCCACTGTCCTCAGTAATATTAACACACTGACAGAGAACACAGATTAATATTAACACACTCACTGACACACTGTGTATATCATGACCCACAGTCAGATACACCCTGTGAAGTGTAGAACACCCCCACTGTCCTCAGTAATATTAACACACTGACAGAGAACACAGATTAATATTAACACACTCACTGACACACTGTGTATATCATGACCCACAGTCAGATACACCCTGTGAAGTGTAAAACACCCCCACTGTCCTCAGGAATATTAACACACTGACAGAGAACACAGATTAATATTCACACACTCACTGACACACTGTGTATATCATGACCCACAGTCAGATACACCCTGTGAAGTGTAAAACACCCCCACTGTCCTCAGTAATATTAACACACTGACAGAGAACACAGATTAATATTAACACACTCACTGACACACTGTGTACATCATGACCCACAGTCAGATACACCCTGTGAAGTGTAAAACACCCCCACTGTCCTCAGTAATATTAACAAACTGACAGAGAACACAGATTAATATTAACACACTCACTGACACACTGTGCATATCATGACCCACAGTCAGATACACCCTGTGAAGTGTAAAACACCCCCACTGTCCTCAGGAATATTAACACACTGACAGAGAACACAGATTAATATTAACACACTCACTGACACACTGTGTACATCATGACCCACAGTCAGATAAACCCTGTGAAGTGTAAAACACCCCCACTGTCCTCAGGAATATTAACACACTGACAGAGAACACAGATTAATATTAACACACTCACTGATACACTGTGTATATCATGACCCACAGTCAGATACACCCTGTGAAGTGTAAAACACCCCCACTGTCCTCAGTAATATTAACACACTGACAGAGAACACAGATTAATATTAACACACTCACTGACACACTGTGTATATCATGACCCACAGTCAGATACACCCTGTGAAGTGTAAAACACCCCCACTGTCCTCAGGAATATTAACACACTGACAGAGAACACAGATTAATATTAACACACTCACTGACACACTGTGTATATCATGAGTCACAGTCAGATACACCCTGTGAAGTGTAAAACACCCCCACTGTCCTCAGGAATATTAACACACTGACAGAGAACACAGATTAATATTAACACACTCACTGACACACTGTGTATATCATGACCCACAGTCAGATACACCCTGTGAAGTGTAAAACACCCCCACTGTCCTCAGTAATATTAACACACTGACAGAGAACACAGATTAATATTAACACACTCACTGACACACTGTGTATATCATGACCCACAGTCAGATACACCCTGTGAAGTGTAAAACACCCCCACTGTCCTCAGTAATATTAACACACTGACAGAGAACACAGTTTAATATTAACACACTCACTGACACACTGTGTACATCATGACTCACAGTCAGATACACCCTGTGAAGTGTAAAACACCCCCACTGTCCTCAGGAAGATTAAAACACTGACAGAGAACATAGATTAATATTAACACACTCACTGACACACTGTGAACATCACGACCCACAGTCAGATAAACCCTGTGAAGTGTAAAACACCCCCACTGTCCTCAGCAATATTAACACACTGACAGAGAACACAGATAAATATTAACAGACTCACTGACACACTGTGTATATCATGACCCACAGTCAGATACACCCTGTGAAGTGTAAAACACCCCCACTGTCCTCAGTAATATTAACACACTGACAGAGAACACAGATTAATATTAACACACTCACTGACACACTGTGTATATCATGACCCACAGTCAGATACCCCCTGTGAAGTGTAAAACACCCCCACTGTCCTCAGGAATATTAACACACTGACAGAGAACACAGATTAATATTAACACACTCACTGACACACTGTGTATATCATGACCCACAGTCAGATACACCCTGTGAAGTGTAAAACATCCCCACTGTCCTCAGTAATATTAACACACTGACAGAGAACACAGATTAATATTAACACAGTCACTGACACACTGTGTATATCATGACCCACAGTCAGATACACCCTGTGAAGTGTAGAACACCCCCACTGTCCTCAGTAATATTAACACACTGACAGAGAACACAGATTAATATTAACACACTCACTGACACACTGTGTATATCATGACCCACAGTCAGATACACCCTGTGAAGTGTAAAACACCCCCACTGTCCTCAGGAATATTAACACACTGACAGAGAACACAGATTAATATTCACACACTCACTGACACACTGTGTATATCATGACCCACAGTCAGATACACCCTGTGAAGTGTAAAACACCCCCACTGTCCTCAGGAATATTAACACACTGACAGAGAACACAGATTAATATTCACACACTCACTGACACACTGTGTATATCATGACCCACAGTCAGATACACCCTGTGAAGTGTAAAACACCCCCACTGTCCTCAGTAATATTAACACACTGACAGAGAACACAGATTAATATTAACACACTCACTGACACACTGTGTACATCATGACCCACAGTCAGATACACCCTGTGAAGTGTAAAACACCCCCACTGTCCTCAGTAATATTAACACACTGACAGAGAACACAGATTAATATTAACACACTCACTGACACACTGTGTATATCATGACCCACAGTCAGATACACCCTGTGAAGTGTAAAACACCCCCACTGTCCTCAGGAATATTAACACACTGACAGAGAACACAGATTAATATTAACACACTCACTGACACACTGTGTATATCATGACCCACAGTCAGATACACCCTGTGAAGTGTAAAACACCCCCACTGTCCTCAGTAATATTAACACACTGACAGAGAACACAGATTAATATTAACACACTCACTGACACACTGTGTATATCATGACCCACAGTCAGATACACCCTGTGAAGTGTAAAACACCCCCACTGTCCTCAGTAATATTAACACACTGACAGAGAACACAGATTAATATTAACACACTCACTGACACACTGTGTATATCATGACCCACAGTCAGATACACCCTGTGAAGTGTAAAACACCCCCACTGTCCTCAGGAATATTAACACACTGACAGAGAACACAGATTAATATTAACACACTCACTGACACACTGTGTATATCATGACCCACAGTCAGATACACCCTGTGAAGTGTAAAACACCCCCACTGTCCTCAGTAATATTAACACACTGACAGAGAACACAGATTAATATTAACACACTCACTGACACACTGTGTACATCATGACCCACAGTCAGATAAACCCTGTGAAGTGTAAAACACCCCCACTGTCCTCAGGAATATTAACACACTGACAGAGAACACAGATTAATATTAACACACTCACTGACACACTGTGTATATCATGACCCACAGTCAGATACACCCTGTGAAGTGTAAAACACCCCCACTGTCCTCAGTAATATTAACACACTGACAGAGAACACAGATTAATATTAACACACTCACTGACACACTGTGTATATCATGACCCACAGTCAGATACACCCTGTGAAGTGTAAAACACCCCCACTGCCCTCAGGAATATTAACACACTGACAGAGAACACAGATTAATATTAACACACTCACTGACACACTGTGTATATCATGACCCACAGTCAGATACACCCTGTGAAGTGTAAAACACCCCCACTGTCCTCAGGAATATTAACACACTGACAGAGAACACAGATTAATATTAACACACTCACTGACACACTGTGTATATCATGACCCACAGTCAGATACACCCTGTGAAGTGTAAAACACCCCCACTGTCCTCAGTAATATTAACACACTGACAGAGAACACAGATTAATATTAACACACTCACTGACACACTGTGTATATCATGACCCACAGTCAGATACACCCTGTGAAGTGTAAAACACCCCCACTGTCCTCAGTAATATTAACACACTGACAGAGAACACAGATTAATATAATACACACTCACTGACACACTGTGTACATCATGACCCACAGCCAGATACACCCTGTGAAGTGTAAAACACCCCCACTGTCCTTAGCAAGATTAACATACTGACAGAGAACACAGATTAATATTAACACACTCACTGACACACTGTGTATATCATGACCCACAGTCAGATACACCCTGTGAAGTGTAAAACACCCCCACTGTCCTCAGGAATATTAACACACTGACAGAGAACACAGATTAATATAAACACACTCACTGACACACTGTGTATATCATGACCCACAGTCAGATAAACCCTGTGAAGTGTAAAACACCCCCACTGTCCTCAGGAATATTAACACACTGACAGAGAACACAGATTAATATTAACACACTCACTGACACACTGTGTATATCATGACCCACAGTCAGATAAACCCTGTGAAGTGTAAAACACCCCCACTGTCCTCAGTAATATTAACACACTGACAGAGAACACAGATTAATATTAACACACTCACTGACACACTGTGTATATCATGACCCACAGTCAGATAAACCCTGTGAAGTGTAAAACACCCCCACTGTCCTCAGGAATATTAACACACTGACAGAGAACATAGATTAATATTAACACACTCACTGACACACTGTGTATATCATGACCCACAGTCAGATACACCCTGTGAAGTGTAAAACACCCCCACTGTCCACAGTAATATTAACACACTGACAGAGAACACAGATTAATATTAACACACTCACTGACACACTGTGTATATCATGACCCACAGTCAGATACACCCGGTGAAGTGTAAAACACCCCCACTGTCCTCAGGAATATTAACACCTGACAGAGAACACAGATTAATATTAACACACTCACTGACACACTGTGTACATCATGACCCACAGTCAGATACACCCGGTGAAGTGTAAAACATCCCCACTGTCCTCAGGAATATTAACACACTGACAGAGAACACAGATTAATATTAACACACTCACTGACACACTGTGTATATCATCACCCACAGTCAGATAAACCCTGTGAAGTGTAAAACACCCCCACTGTCCTCAGTAATATTAACACACTGACAGAGAACACAGATTAATATTAACACACTCACTGACACACTGTGTACATCATGACCCACAGCCAGATACACCCTGTGAAGTGTAAAACACCCCCACTGTCCTTAGCAATATTACCACACTGACAGAGAACACAGATTAATATTAACACACTCACTGACACACTGTGTATATCATGACCCACAGTCAGATACACCCTGTGAAGTGTAAAACACCCCCACTGTCCTCAGGAATATTAACACACTGACAGAGAACACAGATTAATATTAATACACTCACTGACACACTGTGTATATCATGACCCACAGTCAGATAAACCCTGTGAAGTGTAAAACACCCCCACTGTCCTCAGGAATATTAACACACTGACAGAGAACACAGATTAATATTAACACACTCACTGACACACTGTGTATATCATGACCCACAGTCAGATAAACCCTGTGAAGTGTAAAACACCCCCACTGTCCTCAGTAATATTAACACACTGACAGAGAACACAGATTAATATTAACACACTCACTGACACACTGTGTATATCATGACCCACAGTCAGATAAACCCTGTGAAGTGTAAAACACCCCCACTGTCCTCAGGAATATTAACACACTGACAGAGAACATAGATTAATATTAACACACTCACTGACACACTGTGTATATCATGACCCACAGTCAGATACACCCTGTGAAGTGTAAAACACCCCCACTGTCCACAGTAATATTAACACACTGACAGAGAACACAGATTAATATTAACACACTCACTGACACACTGTGTATATCATGACCCACAGTCAGATAAACCCTGTGAAGTGTAAAACACCCCCACTGTCCTCAGTAATATTAACACACTGACAGAGAACACAGATTAATATTAACACACTCACTGACACACTGTGTATATCATGACCCACAGTCAGATACACCCTGTGAAGTGTAAAACACCCCCACTGTCCTCAGGAAGATTAAAACACTGACAGAGAACATAGATTAATATTAACACACTCACTGACACACTGTGAACATCACGACCCACAGTCAGATAAACCCTGTGAAGTGTAAAACACCCCCACTGTCCTCAGCAATATTAACACACTGACAGAGAACACAGATAAATATTAACAGACTCACTGACACACTGTGTATATCATGACCCACAGTCAGATACACCCTGTGAAGTGTAAAACACCCCCACTGTCCTCAGTAATATTAACACACTGACAGAGAACACAGATTAATATTAACACACTCACTGACACACTGTGTATATCATGACCCACAGTCAGATACCCCCTGTGAAGTGTAAAACACCCCCACTGTCCTCAGGAATATTAACACACTGACAGAGAACACAGATTAATATTAACACACTCACTGACACACTGTGTATATCATGACCCACAGTCAGATACACCCTGTGAAGTGTAAAACATCCCCACTGTCCTCAGTAATATTAACACACTGACAGAGAACACAGATTAATATTAACACACTCACTGACACACTGTGTACATCATGACCCACAGTCAGATACACCCTGTGAAGTGTAAAACACCCCCACTGTCCTCAGTAATATTAACACACTGACAGAGAACACAGATTAATATTAACACACTCACTGACACACTGTGTATATCATGACCCACAGTCAGATACACCCTGTGAAGTGTAAAACACCCCCACTGTCCTCAGGAATATTAACACACTGACAGAGAACACAGATTAATATTAACACACTCACTGACACACTGTGTATATCATGACCCACAGTCAGATACACCCTGTGAAGTGTAAAACACCCCCACTGTCCTCAGTAATATTAACACACTGACAGAGAACACAGATTAATATTAACACACTCACTGACACACTGTGTATATCATGACCCACAGTCAGATACACCCTGTGAAGTGTAAAACACCCCCACTGTCCTCAGTAATATTAACACACTGACAGAGAACACAGATTAATATTAACACACTCACTGACACACTGTGTATATCATGACCCACAGTCAGATACACCCTGTGAAGTGTAAAACACACCCACTGTCCTCAGGAATATTAACACACTGACAGAGAACACAGATTAATATTAACACACTCACTGACACACTGTGTATATCATGACCCACAGTCAGATACACCCTGTGAAGTGTAAAACACCCCCACTGTCCTCAGTAATATTAACACACTGACAGAGAACACAGATTAATATTAACACACTCACTGACACACTGTGTACATCATGACCCACAGTCAGATAAACCCTGTGAAGTGTAAAACACCCCCACTGTCCTCAGGAATATTAACACACTGACAGAGAACACAGATTAATATTAACACACTCACTGACACACTGTGTATATCATGACCCACAGTCAGATACACCCTGTGAAGTGTAAAACACCCCCACTGTCCTCAGTAATATTAACACACTGACAGAGAACACAGATTAATATTAACACACTCACTGACACACTGTGTATATCATGACCCACAGTCAGATACACCCTGTGAAGTGTAAAACACCCCCACTGCCCTCAGGAATATTAACACACTGACAGAGAACACAGATTAATATTAACACACTCACTGACACACTGTGTATATCATGACCCACAGTCAGATACACCCTGTGAAGTGTAAAACACCCCCACTGTCCTCAGGAATATTAACACACTGACAGAGAACACAGATTAATATTAACACACTCACTGACACACTGTGTATATCATGACCCACAGTCAGATACACCCTGTGAAGTGTAAAACACCCCCACTGTCCTCAGTAATATTAACACACTGACAGAGAACACAGATTAATATTAACACACTCACTGACACACTGTGTATATCATGACCCACAGTCAGATACACCCTGTGAAGTGTAAAACACCCCCACTGTCCTCAGTAATATTAACACACTGACAGAGAACACAGATTAATATAATACACACTCACTGACACACTGTGTACATCATGACCCACAGCCAGATACACCCTGTGAAGTGTAAAACACCCCCACTGTCCTTAGCAAGATTAACACACTGACAGAGAACACAGATTAATATTAACACACTCACTGACACACTGTGTATATCATGACCCACAGTCAGATACACCCTGTGAAGTGTAAAACACCCCCACTGTCCTCAGGAATATTAACACACTGACAGAGAACACAGATTAATATAAACACACTCACTGACACACTGTGTATATCATGACCCACAGTCAGATAAACCCTGTGAAGTGTAAAACACCCCCACTGTCCTCAGGAATATTAACACACTGACAGAGAACACAGATTAATATTAACACACTCACTGACACACTGTGTATATCATGACCCACAGTCAGATAAACCCTGTGAAGTGTAAAACACCCCCACTGTCCTCAGTAATATTAACACACTGACAGAGAACACAGATTAATATTAACACACTCACTGACACACTGTGTATATCATGACCCACAGTCAGATAAACCCTGTGAAGTGTAAAACACCCCCACTGTCCTCAGGAA